>NC_059102.1:60964908-61276470 GCF_020740685.1 Jaculus jaculus | reverse complement strand
CTGTGCGGAGGACAATGCCTCAAGATACACCTTCCCTCCATGTGGCTCTAACATTCTTTTTGCCATCTC
The DNA here is from genome assembly GCF_020740685.1 of Jaculus jaculus. Taxonomy (NCBI): domain Eukaryota; kingdom Metazoa; phylum Chordata; class Mammalia; order Rodentia; family Dipodidae; genus Jaculus; species Jaculus jaculus. The sequence goes on along the minus strand of NC_059102.1, from coordinate 61,276,401 downwards.
ACCTGTAATGTTCTGTGAGCCTTGGAGGGAGTGTTAAAAGTATCTTTTAGTGTGGAGCTTTAAACAGCTTCATATTTTCTACTTTGAAGAGATTTGAGCTTCCATAGTTAAGTAGTTAGCAAATCTCACGAAGAGAAAGTCTCTCAGCCACGTGGGACAATAGCCTGCCTCGTACACAAACTACAAAGTGTTGTTTGGCAAGTGAAGAACCAAAACCTGAGGCTCCAGGAAGCCACGTCTATGTGATTAGAAATCCAACAGTGGACTACAACAGTTGTTGGGAAGTAAATGTTACCAGTCAAGAGCCAATAATATTTTGGCTATCTAAGCCTTTTTTTTGTTTTGTTTTTTGAGGTAGGGTCTCACTCTAGCCCAGTCGGCTCTGGAATTCACTCTGTATTCTCAGGGTGGCCTTGAACTCACAGCTATCCTCTTATCTCTGCCTCCCAGAGTGCTGGATTTAAAGGTATGTGCCACCATGCCTGGCTTATATTAGCCTTTTTAATAGCCAATTTATTATTTTTCTGTATATGACCTGACACTTCTCTGTGACCGGCTAAGATATTTGTTGCTATAATTTAAAAAAAAAAAAATCTCACAGCTCTACTCCCTTCAAATTATACCTATCCCATCTTTGACATGCAATCTATTCCTCTCTATGCTGGGGCTCCTCCACACCCGCAGTTTGGCTTCTTCTTTGCCTCTAGTCCAACAGATTCAGTTATTCCCTCCTTGATGACCACTCTGTATCCATGGGCCCCTTTCTAGCCTCCTGTGCTTCCAGATACAGATTTATCTATTCTGACAAGACATTGGCCCTAAAGCTCTCACAGTGCAGCTCCGTCTCAGGGGACCACTGTGTCCTGCGGCTTCTTGGTAGACCTTCCCTCTGTTTTCGCCTTTTGTGTATGCTCATTCCTAAGTCCTGCCTTACCTGGATGGGAGAAGACACTTTCTCTCTTGAAGCTAGCACTCCTGAGAGATCAAAATCCTACCACTATGATTGGGATATCATAGCTCTGATGATGATTTTTCCATGGGGCCAGAAGAAATTGTGTCCATGGTTTTCTATACTTCACATGTCTGGCCAATTATAAGGCATGCAGTATCCACTGTTGAATATCTTCAGTGGTGATTTCTCTTTCTCCTATTAAACTACATGAAGAATGGCTTCTTCTAGTGTTCTGTCAGCTGGTCTACATGGTGGAGGTTATCAGCTCAGTTCTAGCAGGATTTCTCAGTGGCCTTGCAGCCCATATATGTGGAGTCTTCAGCAATAGGGTCTTACCATCTATTCCTGGTGGGAAACCAAGGGCCTCGGCAATGGCCTATAATGTTTTGGGGGCATCAGGGACCTCCCTGGCCAACAACTCATTGGAGGTATCCCATCCCTGGCACTGAACATTTTCTAACAATGATCTATGACACCTGAGTGTTCATTGTACAAAACCGGAAGATTCCATATGATTTATTTGTATCCTCTTAGATTTTGATTAGCCCTCCCTCCACCTTTTCTTTACTCAATCTCTTCCCCTGACCTCACTTTGGGCCTTTTTACCCCAGTTAATCTATTCTTCTACTTACATATATACAATACCAACCTATTAAGTACCCTCCTCCCTTCCTTTCTCTTCCCTTTATATCTCCTTTTTAGCTTGCTGGCCTCTGCTACTAAGTATTTTCATTCTCACGCAGAAGCCCAATCATCTGTAGCTAGGATCCACATATGAGAGAGAACATGCGGTGCTTGGCTTTCTGGGCCTGGGTTACCTCACTTAGGATAATCCTTTCCAGATCCATCCATTTTCCTGCAAATTTCATAACTTCATTTTTCTTTACCACTGAGTAGAACTCCATTGTATAAATGTGCCACATCTTCATAATCCACTCATCAGTTGAGGGAGATTTAGGCTGGTTCCATTTCCCAGCTATTACGAATTGAGCGGCAATAAACATGGTTGAGCACGTACTTCTAAGGAAATGAGATGAGTCCTTAGGATATATGCCAAGGAGTGCTATAGCTGGGTCATATGGTAGATCAATTTTTAGCTGTCTTAGGAACCTCCACACTGATTTCCACAATGGCTGGGTCAGATTGCATTCCCACCAACAGTGTGGAAGGGTTCTTCTTTTTTCACATCCCCACCAGCACATAAATCAATTTTTAAAAAATATTCTTTTAAAATATTTATTTGAGACATACAGAGTCAGAGAGAAAGAGAGAGAGAGAGAGAGAGAGAGAGAGAGAGAGAGAGAGAGAGAGAGGGAGAGGGAGAGGGAGAGGGAGAGGGAGAGAAGAGAGATAACAGGCACACCAGGGCCTCCAGCCACTGCAAACAAATTTGAGATGCATGCACCACGTTGTGCATCTGGCTTATGTCCACCTGGATCCTGTGGCTTTGCAGGCAAGTACCTTAACTGTTAAGACATCCCTCCATTCCACATAAGTCAATTAAATTTTTTTTATTACAACCTTCATAATTATAGATAATAAGCCATGATAATCCCCTCCCCCTGCTTTCTTCCTCACAAATCCACTCTCCATGATATCCCCTCCCCCTCTCAATTAATCTCTCTTTTTTTTTGATGTCATTATCTTTTCATCCTATCATGAGGGTCTTGTGTAGATAGGACCAGGCATTGAGAGGTCATGGGTATCCAGGCCATTTTGTTTGGAAGAGTGCATTGTAAGCAGTCCTACCCTTCCTTTGGCTCTTACATTCTTTCTGCTACCTCTTCCGCAATGGACCCTGAGCCTTGGAAGGTGTGATAGAGATATTTCAGTGTTGAGCACCCCTGTGTCACTTCTTCTTAGCACTATGGTCCCTTTTGAGTCATCCCAGAGATCACCAACATCTGAAAAGAGAAACTTCTCTAACCAAAAGTAATAGTAGCATTAATATATAGGTATGAGCATTAAGAAAAGTGCTTATTGGGCAGTTTGGTGAGCATAATATATGCATTTAGTTAGGAACCAGTAGGTATTATACCCCTAGGGCTCATGACCTCCCCCATCACAGGTTTCAGTACTAGGCATGTATTCCCTCCTGTGGAGGAGGCCTCCAGTCCAATTAGAGATCAGTTGGTTTTCCCCTTGACAGATGTGTCACTATTGCACCTGTTGGCTCATTTGGCCTGGGTGGCCAAACTTAAGCCTTGCAGTGTCCGCTGGTGTTTATCTCCACTGATGACTTATCTCTACCCCATAGAGCTGCAAGTGGTGCAGCTTTTTCCAGCTTTCTGTCAGCTGTTCTACAGGGAGGAGATTTTCAGCTCAGCTCCAGCAGGATTTCTCAGTGACCTTGCAGCCCAAGCATGTGTAGTCTTCAGCAATAGGGTCTTACCATCTATTCCTGGTGGGAAACCAAGCATCTTGGCAATGGCCTTTTAATGTTTTGGGGGCATCTGGGGCCTCCCTGGCCAACAACTCACTGGAAGGTATAATATCCTTGGCATTGAAATTTTTCTAGTAATAATCTATAGTTTCTGGGTGGTCCATTGTCCAAAAAAGTAGGTTTCTATACAGCTTATTCTTACCATCTAAGATTTTGACTAACCCTCCCCCAACCTTTCCTTTACTCATTCTCTTCCACTGATCTCATTTAGGCCATTTCAACCCCAGTAATCTGTTCATCTATTTACATATGTACAATAACCATTCACTTAAATCCTTGCCTCTCCTCTTTCCCTTAGGGCCCCTTGCTAGCTTACTGGCCTCTGCTTCTTATTTTTTTTTCCAAGGTAGGGTCTCACTCTAGCTGGCCTGCAATTCACTATATAGTCTTAGTGTGGCCTCGAACTCATGACAATCCTCCTATCTCTACCTCCCAAGTGCCGGGATTAAAGGCATGAGCCACCATGCCTGGCCCATGCTCCACTTTTGTGTCTGGCTTTATACGGTGCTAAGGATCTGAACTCTGGTGGGCAGACTAGTGGAGCAAATGCCTTTAACAACAGAGCCATCTCCTCATCCCTAGCTCAACTATTCTCTCCTCCCTTCCTTCCTTCCTTCCTTCCTTCCTTCCTTCCTTCCTTCCTTCCTTCCTTTCTTTCTTTCTTTCTTTCTTTCTTTCTTTCTTTCTTTCTTTCTTTCTTTCTTTCTTTAGAACAATCATCAATGGCAATGGGCAGTTGCACAAAACAACACCCAGCGCCAGCTTCACTCTCAGGAGAGAACACTGCACCACCTCCTCACAGTTTCCAGTGCTCTAGGCAGTCAGAGACTTCTCTAGGGACGAACTATAGAAATGATCACTGAAAGCATGGTAGTTCCACTATTTCTCACATGGGGTAGCTAGAAATGGTCTTTTCCCTTCTTCCTTTTCCAAGCCATGGGGAGAGGAAATGGAAAATATGCAACATAGAGACCAGCAAGATGAGTCACTCCACAGAAGCAAGACAAGGAACCACCTAAAGGAAGAAAAAGAATAGGAATAAGATAATTAGGAAGGAAGGCTGGGACAGGGAATGTTTTAAGAAGAATGGTTGGGAGCTGGAGAGATGGCTTAGCAGTTAAGCCACTTGCCTGTAAAGCCTAAAGACCCAGGTTCATTTCCCTAGTACCCACATAACCCAGATGCACTGAGAGGCCAGAGGTAAACGTTGGGTGTCTTCATTGCTCTTCTGCCCTATTTCCCCGAGACAGAGTCTCTCAGTGAACTCTGAGCTCCCCCCTTTAAAATTTTTTTTTATCATTTTTATTTATTTATTTGAGAGTTACAGAGAGAGAAAGAGGCAGATAGAGAGAGAATGAGAATGGGCGTGCCAGGGCCTCCAGCCACTGCAAACAAACTCCAGATGCATGTGCCCCCTTGTGCATTTGGCTAATGTGGGTCCTGGGGAATTGAGCCTCGAACCTGGGTCCTTAGGCAAGCACTTAACTGCTAAACCATCTCTCCAGCCCTGAGCTCCTGTTTTTCAGTTATACTAGCAGCCCTAACAATGTGACCACCCTACTCAGGGCTGGGGTTACAGGCTTGTGCAGCTATGCCTGGCTTTTTAATGGGTAATGGAGATCAAACTCAGGTCCTCGTGCTTGCACGGTAAGTGCTCTTGTCTGCCAAGTCATCTCTCAGCCTCCTGCTTATCTTTTTATTATTGCTCACTTGTTTTGAGAGACAGGGTCTTGCTATGGAGCCCAGGCTTACCCAATTCACAGTAGTGTTCCTCCCTCAGCCTCCTGGATGTTGGAATTAAAGGTGTGTGTAGTTAATCCTGTTTGAAATTCCTTTTTTGTTGTTTCAAGATACCTGAAGGTAAGGCCTAGATAACCTCTTCATGGCTCTTTATGGCAGGGTTCATTTTGACTCTTTTTTACTGGTACGTATGTGTGTGTGTGGGGGCGGGGGGATGCAAATGAATGCCTATCTGGCTTCAGGTGGGCAGCTGGAAAGTTGTAACTAGGTATTACAGTTACCTTCCCATTGCTGGGATAGAACACCTGACCAAAAGCAGCTAATGGGAAGAAGGTTTTATTTTGGCTTACAGCCTTGAGGGAAGAGTCATGGTGGTAAGGGAACACATGGCATGAGCATATTGCCACAGCAAGTAGGAAACAGTAGCAGGAGAGCGAGCCAAGGTTGTGGCAAGGGTAGCCTGCTATAACACCCTTTTGCCCACCTCAAACAACACACCTCCTCCAGCAAGGCGTCACCTCTAATATTGCCACCAGCTGGGGCCCAAGCATTCCGAACACACGAGTTTATGAACAACACCTGATTCAAACCACTGTACCAGGCCAGCATGCTTTGAAAGCAAGCATGTTTAACTTCTGAGCCATCTACCCACCTCCTATGGCAGAAGTGTTGTTATATATTTTGTGTATGACAATGTAAAAAACCCAACATGAGATGGCCCTGTTGCTAGAGATTATATTAATAAGTTAGAGAAAGTTATTTCAAGTCCATTCTTTACTCCTCAAGTAATGCTACTGAAAAGCAGAAAATAAGTAAATTGGTGAGGTGGCACATACCTGGAACCGTAGCACTTAATGCTAGAGGCAGGAGGCTCATGAGTTCCAAGTTAACCTAGACAACATTGTGAAGTCCTGTTTCAAGACCAACAAACAAATAACAGTTGAGGTTCTGGGACATAGTTTCCTTGGGGTAGGAAATTTGTTTTACTGGTGATTCAGTTTGGGGTGATTCAGGAGGGGAGAGAGCAGGTTTTCAGCAGATAGATCCAGTGGTTACAGCTGCTGCATGGTGGGGCCACTGGCCCAGCTGAACTGTACCCATGGTGGAGAGGCTGGGAAAGGGAGGGGATGAGGAGAAGGGGGCCCTAAAAACCAAGAGAAAGAGAGAAAGAGAGAGAGAGAGAAGAAATGAGTGAAAGAGGGTGAGAGAGGGAAAGGAACAGGTGAGATGAGATTAAATAGGATAGAAGATAGAAGGAAAAGGTGCATGTAGGGAGAGAGAGAAAGAGACAGTGAGAGATGGAGACAGAGAGACAGCAATCAGACCAAGTTCAAGGAGGAGCCACGAGTAAGAGAGAGAGGAGCATCTGAGGGAGAACTTATATGTGTTTCCTTTGAGGGAGGAGGAACTGCCTTGTGAGGGAAGGTACTTGGGAGACACAAGGAGCTGGTGGTTGAAGGAGCCAGGCTGGCTAGATCCCCTGTTGAGCCCTTTTGGGGAGTAATTGTGACCTTTTGAAACCTGGATTGTGGCTGATTGGGAGGGGCGAGGGCTCTGAGACCCTGACAGGGACATTTATTGAATTCATATTAGCCATTTTATACATGTTGTCCCTAATACTTTGAATAATTCTCCAGGAAAGGTTGTTTAAAAAAAAAACACACATATGTAATTCTGCCTCCGGAGAAGTAGAAATTTTACCTGCTTTTATGCAAGTCTCAGAGAAATACTAAAATACAAACTGTGCACAATTTGGAGCTTTCCAATAACCTCAGTCATTGTTATTTGTTCATTCCTAGGTTGAAAATGAATTGGGTTAATCTGAGTTATGTTAATGTGGTATAGTTAAAATAAATATTAGCTGGATTTAAATCTTTAAACGTACTATGCATAAAATGTTTGAATGTATGCCAAACATTTAATGAATATTTAATGACCAGGAATATAAATTCCCAGAAGTATAGTAACAAAGTACAAAAATATATATGAAAAATTCTTATATTGAACATGTATAATAAAAGTGAAAGCAAGGCTAGGTGACTGTATTCCCAGTGCTGGGGGTGGAGACAGGAGGATTGTAAATCTAAGGCCAGCATGGCTACATAAGGAAACTCCATACCAAAACCCAAAGTAAAGCTTCCAAATAGGACTTGGTCTCCCAATTAGTTTGTAAAGTGACTTTGGAATTGGTCATCAGTAAAATGGAGCAGAAACAATTCTCCAGCTTGTGATATGGGAATCTGGGGATGTTTTGAGTATACAGGAGCCTTATCACAGCTCTTAGGTGGGCAATGCCTCCGGCGCTAAAGCCCAAGAAAAAAAAGCTCTCGCTGAATCAGTGGTTTCTGGACTCTTGTCTTGTGAATCCAAAAATGAAATCCACAGAGGATTAGGTGCGGAAATATTTTATTAGGTTATAGATAGAACTTAAGAAAAGGAAGGAAGGTAGAGCTCTGGCCCAAGGAGGCAAGAGAGGGGTTCTAGATAATGGGGAAGCCCATCTTAAGACTCAGGCTGGAGCTCTCTGGATAGGAAGCTGAACTCCGTTCTGGGGAAGGGGTTAGTCACTTTACCTTCCTCTCTCTCCTAGGAAAGGAAGAGATAAGAAAGAAGGCACTTATTCACTCCTCTGGTGAGATAAGGAAAAAAAAAAAAAAAGCCAGTTCCTCCCTTCTGACATTTCTAACCTGTAGCAAAGTGGAGTGACCTAGATTCTTCCCATGCAGGCTCTAAGGCTTCCTTGCCTTTTACTTTTGGGGCCCTGTCACCCCTCAACTGCCTCACTCAGTCTGTTTTTTTTTTTTTTTTCTAACATGGACTGTGTCAAACACAAAAGATCCCACTCAATTCTCAGTCTCCATTTTATACTAACTGCTAATAGCAACCATTCAATTATAACTATGTCTGGGTCCCCATTTGGTCTAAGGCTGAATTCAGTCCCTTCTGGATGTTGGTGCTGACCAGTATCATCACAAACCTGTGGCATGCCAGCTAGCTCTGGTCCCTGCCCAAGCCCACATTGGCTGTGCTATTCCTTTAGAGAGTGAGTTCAAGCGTAGACGCAGATGCACTTAGCCACTGACCTTCCCTGCCCAGTGTGCACAGCGCGCGCCCTCTACTGGCGGAGTGGTGTCAGTTCTGCAAAGGATGGAGAATCAGATGGCTGATGACGTTTGAGCATTTGATTAAATCAGATCGAGTAATAGCAAAGATCTTCCTGATAGCTTTTGGTTTGTTTATTATAAGATTTAATTAAATAAACTGTAGAGAAAACTAGGGAGATGAGGTTTAAGGTGCTTGTTTGCCATGTCTATCAGCCCAGGTTCAATTCCCTAGCCCGCTCATGTAAAGCTGGACAGGCATTCTTTTGCATTGGCAAGAGATCCTGGTGTGACCGCACCCCTATTCCTCCACCAGGCATGCAAATAACAATAAACTAAAGGTTAAAAAATATTTTTTTATCTGTAGTTTAATGATAGGAGTTGCTATGGCAATGTGAAATACAGCAATTCCTTTTTAAAACACACCATCATATCATCACATTAGACATTTTTAATGTATAATGATGTAGTTAATCATTTATGCAGTTTAACGTTAGTCATAAAATTCTCTCCAAAAGAATTTCTGTAGTATATTCATGAGCTAGAACTTAAAATCCCCACGACACTTTGCTGGGAATGAACCAAGTCATGTAACAGTAAAAGCACAATACCAGAAAAGTACACAAAAACATATATTTATGCATGCTTTTTCAAAAACATAAATGTCACTTGGCTTGTTTTGTTTTGTTTTTGAGATTATGTTTCTCTCTGTAACTCTAGTGGACCTGGAACTCACTATGTAGCCCAGGCTAGCCTCAAAGTCACATCAATCCTCCTGCCACAGCTCATAAGTGCTGGAATTAAAGGAATGCACAATTGCTTCTTTTTTTTTTTTTTTTTGAGGTAGGGTCTCACTGTAGCTCAGGCTAACCTGGAATTCACTATGTAGTCTCTGAGTGACCTGGAACTCACTGTGATCCTCCTACCTCTGCCTCCTGAGTGCTGGGATTAAAGGTGTGTGCCACCATACCTGACTCCCAGCTACATTTTTATTAAAATTATTTATGCTCATAATTTCTCACTTCCAATTAAGTAACTTTAGTGAGTCATGTCTCAATATTTTAATTATTTATTTATTTATTTATTTGACAGAGAGAAAGACAGAGGGAGTGAGAGAGAAAATTGATGCACCAGAGCCTCCAGCCACTGCAAATGATCTCCAGACACATGTGCCACCTTGTGCATCTGGTTTATGTAGGTCCTGGAGAATCAAACCTGGGTCCGTTGGCTTTGCAGGCAAACTCCTTAGCTGCTAAGCCATCCCTCCAGCCCCTCAATATTTATTTTTTATTATCATAGACTATCTACTTCTAAGATGTCATAATCTGACACCTTTATAGTTCTATTAATGAGTATAAAATATTGATTATTAGTAATGTTTTACCTTGTAAAATAAGATACTTACTGATTAGTAATATTTTACCTCAAGAGCAATTTTATTTTCAGAGAAGGCAATGATGTCCTAAATATCTCAATAATACTTTTTATTTTGTTCTTCGAGGTAGGATCTCACTCTCCTCCAGGCTGACCTGGAATTAACTATGTACTCTCAGAGTGGCCTCCAACTCAGTGATCCTCTGCCTCCCTGGTGCTGGGTTTAAAGGCATGCGCCACTACACCCAGCTCTGTTTTTCCTTTTCTCCAGGAAAAGCACTTAAGAACAAGTGCCTGAGGTTTCTAAGATGACTCAGTGTGATGGTGTCTCCGTGGGAGATAATCCTACAGGGAACTGTTTCCATTTCCATCAGTCTTCTTTGTTGTACTTTTTCAAGCTAAGTCTCCTGTGTAGTTGCCTTCACTATAATGACACTTTGTGCAGCCGTCATTTTTCAGTGTGCTCTAGGTCCTCCCTGTAGTCAAGCCCAGTGCCAGGTACAGAGTCATGGCATGGAGAGCTTGAGTGCTGGATTTGCCAAAGGGCTTGTTGGGTGGTTGTTGCAGTCCCCTCTCCTGGTCATGGCAGTTAAATGTTGTTCCACATTATAGTAGCCACTCAGGCACTGTCCTCATGGGGCTAATATTTGTGATACATTCATAATCCATCTTATTAAAGTCTTAATGTAGCTACCTCCAGAAGTATCTGGAATAACATGATTTGGAATTTCCTTAATCCAAAGAACTTCTGGGAAAACTTTCCAGGGAGCATCATTTGGTGGGTCATGGGGGCTGATGGGGGGAGGAATGTAATTTTTTTAAAATTTATTTATTTGACAGAGATAGAAAGAGGCAGAGAGAGAGAGAGAGAGGGAGAGGAATGGTCTTACCAGGGCCTCTAGCCATTGCAACTGAATTCCAGATCCATGTACCACCATGTGCATCTGGCTTATATAGGTACTGGGAAATTGAACCTGGGTCCTTAGGCTTCACAGGCAAGTGGGTTAACTGCTAAGCCATTTCTTCAGCCTGAGGTTTACAATTTTTTAAACAGGCAGTTCTTTCATTTTCTTTTAGAAATGGCTATCTATAATAAAGTTTGTTTGTAAATAAGATGTTTACCTTTTTGTTTTTTTGGAGGGCAGGTCTCACCCTACCTAGCCCAGGTTGACCTCAAACTTATTGTGATCCTCTTACTTTAGCCTCCTGAGTGCTGGGATTAAAGATATGAGCCACCATGCCTAGCTAAGATGTTTACTTACAATAAATACCTGGTCACTTTTTACAGCCAACTATTCATCCTTAGCCTTAGTGTCATGTAGACACATTTTAAATATGAAATGTATGGTTATTGGATTATTTTCAAAACAATGATTTCCAAAATTCTTCATGTTTTTCAAATTCATAGTTGTAAATTAATCTATCATTTATAAAATGTATTCTGTTTCTTCAAACATAATTTTTCTGCAATCTTCAATTCTCTCCTATCAAACTCTAGAGTAGATCTACAAATTTACTGTGCTTGTGCAGTAAACCCTTAAAGAATGCATAATGATAACCCCAGTGAGTTCTAAAGTAGCGTCTTCATCCCATACAAACCAGCTCAGAGATACTACTGGCTAGTTGAAATGTTCTGCATGCCATCAATGCCTTCCTCTGTTGCTTTGTACAGTGCAAAGGCCTTGTGAATTCTGTTATGAGGATCATTACTTGCAGCAAAATAACCTGTTCTTCCAATTCTTTAATTTTCAAACTCATAACATGCTGGTAAACTTGCAAGTTTTTTGTCAAGGACTAGGGGCATGATTAGGGCCCAGCTTATTCTGCTTAAAAAGTTATTCCACATACGAGAATAGCACTCAGGATGATTTCTAAGTGCCCCACTTACTTTAGGCACCTATGTTAAATGTCTTCACATGTTAAAGAAAAGTCTATATAATCTTTTAGTTTTTAATAAAAATACTTGAGTAGTTTGAGTCAGATGTGTCCTGAATGCTTGATCCCCAGTGGATGGCAATTTGGGAGGTGAAGCCTTGCTGAAGGAGGTGTGTTTTGGGGGATGGGCTTAGTGGTATTATATCCAGTCCCCCTTGCCAGAGATGGGCTCATTCTAGATGGCCTAGAATTCAAGTTCAGTCTCCATCCTTGAAACTGGGACACAGGGCCATCCTTTTCTCTCTCTTTATGTCTCTACCAGCCTTTGTAAAACATTAAGTTTCCTCAGAGCAATTGCAAACAAAGGCCTTTCATGTTTTTAAACCAATTGCTTTTTAAAAAAATAGTTCTATTTATTACATAATTAAGAAGAAAGATAATTCATATTGAAGAGGAAATTCCTTTTAAAATGTTGTCAACCTTGTAGAACACAGCCAGTCATAAAGACTTTAGTTTAATTTTCCATGGAGAATAAATAATTTTAAAATAATTGGAGCTTATGATAGACAAAAATATATATATATATATATATATTTTTTTTTTGTTTTTCGAGGCAGGGTCTCACTCTGGCTCAGGCTGACCTGGAATTCACTATGTAGTCTCAGGGTGTCCTCGAACTCATGGCGATCCTCCTACCTCTGCCTCCCGAGTGCTGGGATTAAAGGCGTGCGCCACCACGCCCGGCTGACAAAAATAACTTTAGAACCAATATTCTATGCTGAAATCCATGCTGTAGGTTTCAATGAAGCAAAAAATTTCTGCACAATAGAGCCATATCACACTTTAAAATTTATTTATTTTTATGTTTTTATTTTTTTGATTTTTCAAGGTAGAATCTCACTCTAGTCCAGCCTGACCTGGAATTCACTATGTAGTCTTAGGGTGGCCTCGAACTCATGGTGATCCTCCTACCTCTGCCTCCCGAGTGCTGGGATTAAAGGTGTGTGTCACCACACACAGCTTATTTATGTTCTTTATAAAGGAATTTGACATCTCTGGATGTAGAACAGACAGAAGTGGGAGCATATGTTTAAAAAGTGATCTTTGGGGCTGGAGAGATGGCTCAGCAGTAAAGGTGCTTGTCTGCAAAGCCCAGTGACACAGGTTTGATTCCCCAGTGCCCACATAAAGCCAGTTGTGCAGAGGCATATGCACCTAGTGTTTGTTTGCAGTGGCTGGAGGCCCATTCTCTTTGTCTCTCTTCTCTCTCTCTGCTTGCAAATGAATAAATAAATAAAAATACTAAAAAGTGATCTTCTATATAATAATGACTACCCACTGTGTGAAAATTTGACTCATTCTACAATTGGTAAAAGGCCCAGGAAAGTTATGTACCTTGCACATTAGAATAAATATCTAAAAATTAATAATATTAATAAAAATAAGATCTAGCCGGGCGTGGTGGCGCACGCCTTTTATCCCAGCACTCGGGAGGCAGAGGTAGGAGGATCGCCGTGAGTTCAAGGCCACCCTGAGACTACCGAGTTAATTCCAGGTCAGCCTGGACCAGAGTGAGACCCTACCTCGAAAAACCAAAAAAAAAAAAAAAATAAGATCTATTGCCTTTAGTCTCCTTATTAAAATAATCTCATCAAAGATGGAAGCTGGGGAAATAGTTTATTTATATTATCAATAAAAAATATGTACAAAAATCAAAATCAAAACTCAAGTACAGAAATATTGATATTTGGCCTGTGGCAACTCAGGACATGAGCTGCAAGGAAACTGAGACCTGAGCTGCCAATCATTTTAACAGTTAAAAAAATTGTAAAGTACTTAAGAACCTTTCCCCTGCTTGTCCATGACATCTTATGATGCAGTGAGTCTCAGCAGCTCACAGATCACATGATATTCCTGTGGACCATGTTGCTATTGCTGACCAAATATTCAGAATTGAGATATTTGAAGGGACTTGTACTAATTTCAATGTATTTGGTTTTATCTATTTTTTGTGGTGCTAGGGACAAAATGAAGGGCTTTGTGCATGTTAGACCAGTGGTCTGATACTACCAGTGAACTACACCCCTGGCCTCTATCTCTATTTTATTCAAAAAAATAAATAAGAGCTGGAGAAATGGCTTAGAAGTTAAGGAATTTGCCTGCAAAACCAAAAGCTGCAGTTTCGATTCCCCAGGATCCACATTAGCCAGATGCACCAGGGGGCGCACGCGTCTGGAGTTTGTTTGCAGTGGCTGGAGGCCCTGGCGTGCCCATTCTCTCTCTCTCTCTCTCTCTCTCCCTCTCTCCTCCTCTTTCTCTGTCAAATACATAAATAAATAAAAATAGAATATTAAAAAATAAATAAATGAGCAGTCTGTGAGTCATTTGAGACCAGGTGAATTTTTATTTCCACATATGTAATTTTTCATCTTAAGTACAACAGAAAGGTAAATGAGTTTAAAAGAAATTATGTTGAGTTCCATACTTTTCCAAAGTTCTTAGTTATAGTCCTCATTAAATTGGTGTAAATTGTATTATATTTTGATTCAGAACTTTTTTTTTGGTGTGTGTGCATGTGTGCAGTGCATGTGTATTTGTGGTTATCTGCACACGTGTACAGATGCGTAACCCCATGCATATACGTATAGAGGCCAGGGGAGGATGTCTAGTGTCCTCTGTTGCTCTTACATGTTTTTTCCTCAATATAGATCTCACTGAATCTGGGGCCCACCCCCCCATTTTTTTTGGTTAGACCAGAGAAACCCAGCAATCTGGCTGTCTTCATCCCTCTCAGTACTGGGTTACAGTCATGCATGACATACTGATTTTTATGTGTGTGCTGGTGATTGAACTCAGGCCCTCCTGCTTGAGCAGCGAGTCCTCTTACCTACTGAGCCATCTCCCCAGCCCCTAGTTCAGTTGTTAACTCATTCTGGGTTATAGGAAGTAATGTTTTTGAAAGGTTTAAATGGAGTCTCATGCCAACGCCTTCATTTAACTGGTGCTGAAATATTTTTATGATGTGTAGAAGTTCATAAACTACTTCAGTATTTGAAATCCACTTGATTCTTTTAAGATCTCTAAACCAAGGAGAGCAGACACTACCCTCTCCTGTTTTAGAAGTAGGCTAACACACCCCAAAACACGGAGCTGTGAAGTAGTGGAGGCCAACTTTGCACTCCAGATTTTTGTAACTCCAAATGTCAAACTCCTTTTAAAATCTTGGTTGTAAAATACTCCAAATCTTTGAAGCCAACTCTTGCTGCTATCACAAGTCCCTGACTCTCCCCAGACTTTATTACTTGCTTGCCACGTGGCCTTTCTGGGTCACTAGGAAATACAGGGAAGACAGAGGCCAGTCTAAACTTCTTTCTGGCTCATAAGAATCCGGAATGTAAAAGCCAGTCTGAACGCCTTCTCAGTCATAATGCAGTGCAGGGAAGATAGAAACCGACCTCACCTCCTTTCTGGGCCATAATGTCATCTAGGAAAGGCAGATGCCAGTCCTTCCTGGGTCATCAGGAAATATGGTAAAGACAGAGGCCAACCTATTTCCCCCATGCTCACCATCTTCTTGAAGGCTACATATAGATAGTCAGTTTTGCCTTTGAGAAATAAACTTTAGGAAAGTTGTAATAGATTTAGGCCATCTGTTACACAATTCCTTCCCATCATCCTATCACCATAGCAACCCACATGCCAAATAAGTACACACATACACACAGACACACACACACACACACACACACACACACACACTTTTTTTTTCATCAAGAAAGTTTACAAGAAATGCCAGCAAATGCAGCCTCTGTTTCTAGTTCCACAGCTATCTCCAAAGTCTTAGCAGATGCTTAGTCTTATGGCTTCCAGGTATCTTACGACAACAGCTCTCATCTAGTCTCAGAGAAATTCCAGTGCTCCCCACACTTGGCCTGGATGTTCACATAATATTCCCATTCCTGAGTCCTCATAGATAAGAACACTCCCAATACATGAACATGTATCCTCAGAAGAGGAAAGGATTTCTAAAAAGATAGTTTCCAAAACGTATGGCCCATTATCCCCAAGTGGCATTTATGATAACAATGAAACAAGTAAAACTTTTGATTATGTATTATATGCCTTGTGCAGTGATAGAAGCATTATATTATTTAATCCTTACAGTAACTCTACAGCAAGTGTTCTATCATCAGAATGAGGAAATAGACCCAGAAAGTTGCAGTTGCTTGTTCAAGCTCACTTCTCGAATAAGTTATAGGACTAACATTTTTATCCAAGATCAAAAAGGCATATATACTTGTAATCCCAGCATGAAGGAGGCTGAGGCAGAAGGGTTTTAAGTTGAAGGAGAATCTGAGCTATGTAGCTGGATCTTGTTTAAAAAAAAAAAAAAAGAGCTGGGCATGGTGGTGTGCGCCTTTAATCCCAGCACTCTGGAGGCAGCAGAGGTAGGAGGATTCTGGGGCTACACAGTGAATTCCAAGTTAGCCTGGGCTACAGTGAGAGATCCTACCTCCAAAAAGAAGAAGAAGGAGAAGGAGAAGGAGAAGGAGGAGAAAAAGAAGAAGAAGAAGAAGGAGGAGGAGTAGGAGGAGGAGAAGAAGGAGAAGAAAATAAAAAAAATGGCTGGAGAGATGGCTCAGCCTTTAAAGCACTTGCATGCAAAGCCTAATGACCAGGGTTCAATTCCCCAGCACCCACATAAAGTCAGATACACAAATTGGTGCATGTGTCTGGAGTTAGTTTTCAGTACCTAGAGGCTCTGGTGCACCCATTCTCTTATTGTCTCACTCTCTGCTTACAAAAAACCACCAACCAAAAAATGAGGGCTGGCCGGGTATGGTGGCACACACCTTTAATCCCAGCACTCAGGAAGCAGAGGTAGGAGGATCGCCGTGAATTCGAGACCACCCTGAGACTCCATAGTGAATTCCAGGTCAGCCGAGCTAGAGTGAAACTCTACCTCGGGAAAAAAAAAAAAAAAAAAGACGGGTTGGAGAGATGGCTGAACAGTTAAGGAGCTTGCCTGAAAAGTCTAAGGACCCAAGTTCAATTCCCCAATACCTATGTAAGATAGATGCACACAGTGATTCTTGTGTCTGGAGTTTGTTTGCAGTGACTAGAGGCCCTGGCATGCCCATTCTCTCTCAAATAAATAAAAATTTTAAAATAAGAATTAAACAAGCCCAGCACATTGTTTGGAGAAACAAAAGGAAGGACACATGTGCTAGAGGGTGACTGAGGTAAACACAGTCTTCACTCCTTATCCTAAGCCTGAGTTCATTTATGCAAAGCTTCTAAGGTTTGATAGAAAACAAGTGAGACTGAAAGGATCATAATTGCACCCTACTGGTGAAGAGGAGTGGAGAAAACAAATTCCCAAGCTGGGAGTTTTCTTTTGGGGGTCTGCGATGGGCAGTGTTGTCATCTGACAGGTCAAACTACAGACACACCATCACAGAAAGGAGCAAAACATCCTACAAGGGCTGGAGAGATGGCTTAGCAGTTAAGGCGCTTGCCTGTGAAGCCTAAGGACCCAGGTTCGAGTTCTCCAGGTCCCATGTAAGCCGGATGCACGCGTCTGGAGTTTGTTTACAGTGGCTGGAGGCGCTGGCACACCCATTCTCCCTCTCCCCCTCCCGTCTCTAATAAATAACATATATATATATATATATATATATATATATATATATATATATATATATAAAATCCTACAATTCCTTTGTAAACCTTTTAGAAATGTAATACTGAGATTAAAACCTGGTCTTTGGGGGTCTTTGGAGGTCTTGATTAGTATGCTATAAACTCAATTCCCAGTCCTCCTCCCTAACAAAACCCCATTCCTTTTTTGTTTTCTCTGTAGATTTCTAGCAGACATAATGATCAGCGGAAGAATTTATTCATAGAAAAGTCTGGAAGTGAGGAAAAGCCAGGTGCGGGATTTTCCCCTCACACCAGCACTCTCCGCAACTCAGGAAACGTGAGGGGAGAGCAGCAGTGAGCAACGGAGGAGCAGACCACGAGGGAGAAGAACACGTGGAGCAGCGAGAGAACCAGAGCAGCTGCGGCTCCCTCCCCTCCCCCACCGCCTCAGCCCAGCTCCAGCGAACACAGCAGCTTCCTGGGACCCGGCCACGCCAACTTGAGCCGACAGCAGGACCCAAGCAGGAGCAGAGTTCGGCAGCAACATCGGCAGCTCCCGAACCGGTACCAGCAGCCCCAGCAGCAGCAGACTCAGGAGTGGCAGCAGCGGCAGACTCGGCAGCAGCAGCTTCTGTGGGAGCAGCAGCAGTGGACACAGCAGCAGCAGCTTCAGCAGCAGCGGCTACAGACCCAGCAGCAGCAGCTTGAGCAGCAGTTCCAGCAGCAGGGGAGCTGATCTGCAGGGCCACACTTGCCAGGCTCGGTTTGCCCCACAGGAAAAGCCAGTGCCCAGCTCCAGAAATCAGAACAGCAGCCCGATGACCCAGGCAGCAACTTGACTGAGACCAAAATCATCCACAGTAACTGGGATTGCACCAGGGAAGGGTCTCACTTGGTCACAAGCTGACTTGGATCCCTCAACAGACCAGAAATCTTAACCTCTTTGTTGATAGAGGATCTGGTCGTTATAATTACTCTTGCATACATACTCGGGGCTGTTTTTGATTGAATGTGTACAGTGTTTAGTTAAACTTTAGAATCTACCTGTATTTTATTCCACTCAGCCTGCTTGGATACTCCTATAGCAGGGAAACTCAACCCCTAAGAACATCTTTGTAGATACTCTGAGAGTCTTAAGAGCCACACCTAACACCTTAAGCTCCTACCCTAAAAATATATTACATCAAATCAATTGATACAGCTAAGAACACCCAGCTAGCTAGAAAATCCAAGCATTAACTTAATCCAAGATGCAAAAATATATACATTATAACACAAGAAACACTAAAAAGCAAGACGATATAAATCCACCTAAAAGTATTAATGCATCAGAAATGTCCTCCAGCGAGAACGAGTTAGAGGAAATGCCTGAGAAAGAGTTCAAAAGAATGATTATAAATATGTTCAAAGAGGTCAAAGAACAAAATCAAAAGAAACAAAGAAGAAATCAAAGAGGAAATCAAAGTAATCAAAGAAGATGCAGGACACCAATTTATGAAATAAAGAAGGCAATACAAGACATAAATAAGGAAATAGAAATAATAAAGAAAAACCAGTCAGAATTACTAGCAATGAAGAACACAGTTAACGAAATAAAAAACTCTGTAGAAAATCTCAGCAGTAGGATGGATGAGGGAGAGGACAGAATATCTAAGCTAGAAGACCAGGTGGCAGATCTAATACAGTCCAACAAAGAGAAAGACAAACTTATAGAAAAGTATGAGTGGGAATTTCAAGATATTCGGGACACTATGAAAAGATCAAATATTAGGATTCAGGGCATAGTAGAAGCAGAAGAAACCCACTCCAAAGGCATAGTAGGCGTCTTAACAAAATCATAGAAAAAATTTCCCGCAAATTGGGAAAGAGGTGCCAATGCAGATACAGGAAGCCTTTAGAGCCCCAGCCAGACAAAACCTGGAAAGAACCTCTCCTCGCCATATTATAATCAAACTTCCAAACACACAAACCAAAGAAAAAATATTGAAAGCAGTTAGAGAGAAAAATCAAGTTACCTACAAAAGCAAGCCTATCAGGATTACAGCAGATTATTCAACACAAACTTTTAAAGCCAGAAGGGCTTGGAGTGATATATTCCAAGTTCTGAAAGATAACAACTGTCAACCAAGGTTACTTTATCCTGCAAAGTTATCCATTCAAATAGACGGAGAAATAAGGACATTCCATGACAAAAGCAGATTAAAGGAGTATTTGAAGACAAAACCAGCTCTACAGAAAATACTTGATAGAATCCTCCATGCTGAAGAAAAGGAAAAGATCACATATAAGGAACTTAGAAAAAACAAGCAATACTCAAATACTAGTTAACTGAAGAGAGCACAGGTAGAACCGGAACCACAAAAAAAACAAACAAACAAACAAAAAAAATGAAAAGAAAAGTCTGGAAGTGAACTTGACATGATGGCACATACATATAATCCCAGTCTGAGACTCTAGTAAGCTTGCCTGGCTAGACGACATTCCAAATGTGCTGTCAGAGCTCATTGCTGGAGGGATTCAGGACATCCTAGAGTTCTCCACTGGGAGAGGACTTTTGAAAGTGTTTGCCTGATAATGTCTTGCTGATTTTAATTTGTAACTTTCACTGGAGTGAATCATAGCCATGATCAAGGATATTCAAGTCCCTTAGCCCTTGTAGCAAACCATCAAACCTGGGAATGACCTTGTGGGTCTCTCATACAGATCCATTTTTTTGTATTTTATAAGTACTAAGTATGATTATGCTTAGAATTATATTCTACTAACAAATAATAGCAACCTAATTTATGTTGTGATAACATGACAAAGAATCATTTGCTAGAAGATTGGGAAGAAAAATAGCATACTAAATACTTAATAGCAATATTAGTATGTTGATAATTTGATTAATTTTAGTCACCTTCTAAAACATATGTGACCAGAAAAAAAAAAAAGTATTAGCCAAGCCTGAACTTTTCTAAAGATTTTCCAAAGTAAATTCCCTTAAAATAACCACAAGTGAGTACAGAGATCTTATTTACACTAGTACAGTTAGGATAGTGTCTTAATGCTTGGACACTTCCACTGCTGGGCTTATGTCAATGAAAACTTCCTGCATGCTGGCTATGCATGTTCTCAGTAGCTTTTATGTATGCAAAGAGGGAGGAGCACTGCCATTCTTAGTCTTTGAGAAGATTACCTTAGCCACTTCCTGTGTTGCAGGAAGTGTAGAGTCTTAATATATCTGGAAAGAACCCATGTGACATGAAGACATAAGGACAACCAGGTACTTCCTTCTTGCCAGGGTAGAATGCTCATGCCTGGCTGACCAACCAACAAGCCTGGTTTTGGCATGCTTAAACAACAGTGGTCCAGGTGGCTTTGAAGGACTCATTCTCCTTTCTTTAACTTACTGGGGCCAGGACCCTACATATAAATTGAAGCACTTTTAACGGGTCATCCAGCTTCCAGTCAGTTTCATCATTACAGTTAAAATGAAAAACTTAAAGCCATTGGGCCACACGATCCAGCAGACCTACTGATGATGGAGTCATTCGTGGTGAGAAAAGATATGGTATGGATTTTGTGGTGAGCCCCAGTGGGACGACCTTACTTTGGGGCCTTGGAAATTGAGAGGAACGGCATTTTATCTCCAGAGGAGATATGCCTTAAAAAACTATGGTACAGGGCTGGAGAGATGGCTTAGCGGTTAAACGCTTGCCTGTGAAGCCTAAGGACCCTGGTTCGAGGCTCGGTTCCCCAGGTCCCACGTTAGCCAGATGCACAAGGGGGCGCACGCGTCTGGAATTCGTTTGCAGAGGCGGGAAGCCCTGGCGCGCCCATTCTCTCTCTCTCCCTCTATCTGTCCTTCTCTTTGTGTCTGTCACTCTCAAATAAATAAATAAATAAAACTTTAAAAAAAAACAAAACAAAACTATGGTACAAGGCTCTACAGAAACAGAAAAAAATTGTTGATGGTCATCAAGTGACAATGCAATGAAACCTCTCATCATGAGTTGAGGTAGATCAACCAAATCACCTAGCAGCAATTTACCACAAACTCAAAATGCTACCTCTATGCTTGAACATTGAGAGGACGAGAGGGGACACCAAGCTTCATGAGCAGTAGCCCAGACCTGCAAGAATCCTACTACCAGAGTTCAGTAATCGCCCCTCAGTGCACACTCTTAGCCACTATGGGCTCCTCAAACCCTTCAGGAAAGACTAAGAAAGGAGTTAATGGGAGCAAGGTGATTTATACAGGCTACGGGGGTGATATGGAATTGCTCCCCCATGATGGAGATAAGGAAGAGCATGTCTGGAGTACAGCAGACCTTTTAGGAAGTCTCTGGGTGTTGCCATGTCCTGTGACTAAATTCAGTGGGAAAGGACAACAACCCAATCAAGGTAAGGTGATAAATGGCTCAGACCCTTCAAGAATGAGGGCTGGGATGCACCTCTAGGTACAGAACCAAGACTTCCTTTTTTTTGTGTGTGACTTTCTTTGCTTCTTGCTGGTGAGAGCATCATCTACCCCATGGTTGCCACTGCTGCCATCTTTCACTGGCATCAAAGGTCAGCTTCTTCAGTCTTCCCAGAGATCCTCCAGGCCTTCAGTGCCAGGTCGGGACTGCCGTGGCATCCAGCCTCATGGACCGAACATCTCGCAGCTTCTTAGCATCACCAGCTTGCAGACAGCTGTTGTTGAACTACACAGTCCTTATTATGTAAGCCAATCTCATGAATCCCGTTGGTAGTACACATTCATTCTGTTGGTTTGTTCCTCCATTCTGTTGGTTGGTTCCTCCTTGAACCTGGTTAATGCAGCCCCTTAGTCCTGGGCCCTTTGAAATTTTATGGATATAACGAGTTCAGAATTTTCCCAGGGTTTCTCTCTCATCCTCTGGAATCCATATCTCTTACCATAGCCCGCAGTGTGCTGGCCACCTCGCGCTCATCCAGTTCAAACAACACAATGTCTCCAGTATAATATGCAGCTATTAGGGCAGAGAGCTGAGGGTTCACATAGGCTTGAAGGAAAATAGCAAAGGAATATTGCTTTTTACTACATGTAAATTTTAGCATGTTCTGTTCTTTTTCCTGACTGGCAATGAAAAAGAACTAATTTCCAAGATTAGTGGCTGCCTAGCATGCATGTGCCCAAGAACAAACTAATCTTCTTTACCCACGACATCTGATCTAGCCCAGCACTCTGATTATCCTACCATGTGGTTAAGTTTGCTTGACTGTTCCTTGTCATATAACCTCCCCGTTGCCCTTGTTTTCTCTACTCTGCTTATTTTTCTTTAAGCATGTGCTACGATGTGGCCTTACACCACATAATGTTTGTTTCTTGTATCGCACTCCCCCACTTCAATGAGAAAGTGAGTTCTGCTACACAGACACTTTGACAGTGTTCTTCTGGAACAAGGCTTGGAATATACAGAGAATTCAATATACACTTATTGAATAAATGAATACATCCTCAGTTTTTGTTTTTTCTTTTTTGTTTGTAAGAAATCATGGGCTCTTGTTCTTAATTCATCACTTGGAACTGTGGTGAATTATTTATACTGAAAGGCATTATTTTCACTCATAATATCAACCAGAAAAATGCATTGACTTCGAGTCTCTTTCTTTCAACTTTTGTTTTGCTGTCTGTCTGTCTGTCTATCCTATCTATCTATCTATCTATCTATCTATCTATCTATCTATCTATCTATCATCTATCTATCTATCATCACCATCATCGATCTACCTATCTATGTATTTATGTGTTACCTATACAGGATCTTTCTGTGTAACCTTCTGCCGCAACCTCCCAAGTGCTGAGATTACAGGTGTGCACCACCACACCTGACTTTTTTCTCCAATTTCACTGCCCAGTTATTTCAGCTGCTTTCAGTTTGCCAGAATACTTTATGCCAACAAAATACAAGGATTGTGTTGGACTCTGAAACTTCTGTGGCCAATTCTGCCTCTTGTTACAAGCATCAGTTTCTTGCTACAGCTTAGTTCAGGAGCTCTTAACGTAGAGTCAGTGACTCTCAGTGCCATCAATGGGGGAGTCTAGAAGCTCATGAATCTTCTGAAATTCTGTTAGAATGGCATGCTTTTTATTGATTTTTTTTTTGGAGGATGAACCATAGAGTTCTGTTGATTTTAAAACATATTTTATTTATTTATGAGATAAAGAGAAAGAGAGAATGGTGTGCATTGGTGTGCCAGGACCTCTTGCTGCTGTGAACAAATTCCAGACACATGTACCACTTTATGCATAAGGCTTGTGGGTACTGGGGAATTAAGTCCCAGTCAACAGGCTTTGCAACTAAGTACATTAAACCACTGAGACATCTCCCCAGCCTGATTTCTGTAGTTATTTATTATTTTTAATTAATTTATTTATTTGAGAGGGAAAGAGAGAGAAAGAGAGAAAGAGGCAGATGGGATAGGCATGTCAGGACCTCCAGCCATTGCAAACAAATTCCAGATGCATGTTTCACCTTGTACGTCTGGCTTATGTTGGTCCTGCGGAATTAAACCTTGGTGCCTTGGCTTTGCAGGCAAGTGCCTTAACCACTAAGCCATCTCTCCAGCCCGATTTCTATAGTTTTTAAAGGGGATCCAGCACCTTATACAGAGATGGAAAACTCCCCAGGTGGTTGTGACTATCATGTGTCACCAGCCTTCCAGACACTCTGTGAAGCCTCAAAATTGATTGAGTGTATTTCACAATCAGGACTATTGACAGATGTTCAGCAGGGGCAGAGCCATGATGTTTTTAAAACATGCAGAAATGTGGTTATTATAACACTGGCAGTGAATACTAACTAAAAACCCAGGGTCAACTAGCAGTTTGTCTCACTTCATAGCCATCCCTAGTCCTTTGGACAATAATATTCCAGACACAGTCACACATATTTAACTGCATCTCTCTGATCCATATTTTTTGCTCATGAATTTCTGCTTGCAAATCATACATTCATATAAAACAAATCTTTCTTAGGTGATAGAGACACATCCTTTGTTCTCTTCATATTCTGTTCCTTGCTATATAATCCCACTGTCAAATCCACCATTAAGATCACTTTCTTTTCTGTTACATCTGCACTTCTGGGCTTGGACATTCAGAATATGCTTCCAGAAACAACTTCAAACATTGTCCAGCACACTTTTGATGGTGATTAATATTCAGTACTAAAAGTGAAAAGATTTTGCTTTTCTCACCCTAACCCAGTCTGGCCTGGAACTCCCTCTGTAGCATAGGCTGGTCTGGAAGTCATGACAATCCTCCTACCCTAGTCTCCCAAGTGCTGGGATTAGATGCATGTGCCACTACACCATGCTGATTTTGCTTCATGAAAATGACTTTATTTTTCCTGATTGATAGAATAACAATTGTTATAAAAATTCTCAGTCTGGGCATAGTGGCACACACCTACAATCCAGGCACATGAGAGATGGCAGCAAGAGGGTTGAAAGACTAGCCTGGGGTACATAGTAAGCTTACTTTAGGACTGAGGGGGTGGCTCAGCCATAGAGCACTTGCTTAGCATTCAAGAGGTTCTGGGTTCAACCAACATACCACAGAAGAAAAAAAAACATCAGTTAAGATCAGTTTTACACTTGCCTAGAAGCTATCTTGAGTGATATTTTGGTGTATTTATCTTTTACCTTTTAGCCACACCCATACATTCACATTTGCTTTTATAAGTAGGATTCTATTTTGTATGTTCTTTTAGGATTTGTTTCCCATCTGATGGGTGTCTTACCAAATGTTTATTTACATCATTTATCAATGACTCCAGAGAATCTATATTAACAAAGAATAATTTTTTTCAGGGGCTGGGAAGATGCTCAATGGTTAAAGGCACTTACTTGCAAAGCCTGAAAACCCACATTCAATTCCCCAGCACTCACATAAAGTGAGGTGAAAAAGTGGTGGATGCATCTGGTATTTGTTTTCAGTGGAAAGAAACCTGGACACATCCTCCCACCACATAAATTAATAAATAAATAGAATTTGAAAATTCATTTTTCATGGCTGGAGAGATGATTCATCAGTTAAGGTGCTTGCCTGCAAAGCCTGACAACCAGGGTTTGATTTTCCAGTACCCATGTAAAGCCAGATGCAGAAAGTGTCCCATGTGTCTGGAGTTCATTTGCAATGGCTGGAGGCCATGGTGCACTCATTCTTTCTATCTCTCTTTTATTTCTCTCTGCTTGAAAATAAATAAATGTATTTTTTAAAAGTAATTTTTCCTAATTATTTGCCTCTGGAGAACATTAAAGTTATTCCCTTATCCCCATTCCTTTTTTCCCCAAATATCTTATTTATTTATTTGCAAGAGGAAGAGTTGAGAAAGAGAGAGAAAATGGATGCACCAGGGGCTCTAACCTCTGCAAACAAACTCCAGATAAATGGAGTTGCATCTAGCTTTTTACGGGTACTGGAAAAAGCCTGGGTCTTGAGGCTTTGTAGGAAGATGCCCTAACTGCTGAACTATCTCTCCAGCCCCCTTATCTCCATTCTTAACAACTGTGCTGGAGGAACAGCCTTATTCTAATGTTCATATGTACTTGTGTGACTATCTTTAGTGGATAGAGTCTGGATCTTGCATTTTTTTTTCTGTGAAATAAGGAGTTGATCTGGATGATCTATTAAGACTGTAGTTACAGAAGATATCTTTAGTTACAACTTGGTTTTCTTGTTTTTAAACAAATATATCTTGCATATGTCAGATAAAATGCTTATGACATCTTTTTTTAACTTTCTTCTTTAAAAAAATTATTGATTTTTTTTTTAAAATAAAAGGTTACCTACCTAAACCCCCTGCTCCCCACCCCAATTCTTCTTAGGCCTTTTGGTGGGGTTACTGATATTCATTGTGGGGACCAAGAGATGTCAGTTTCTGCAAGTCAGGGTAATTGAGAACATCAGACTTTCTGAGATCTTTAGCGATTCCTTTAGAAGTATATTTTAATACTAGATTTTTTTATGGCCATTAGTGATTTATGCCTAGCTTAAAGCTCATGTTATCATGGAAATTTATTTAACTAGTTTTACTTGGTAACAGCCTATCTGAACCTTCTGGAGAATAATGCTCTTTGTGTATATTTTCCAGGTTTAACAGCTTATTTTCTCTTTTTTTAAAAATAATTATAGCTATTCTTGTAAAAAAAGAAAGGTTGAATTGACAAAAGTCTTGATTATAGACAGTTATTGGCTTTTCTGCCTAAACTAAGGGACATTATACAAAACAATGCCTGTACTCTTCAGTGCTCATGAACAGAAGACAGAGGGACTCTGAGGAACTATTCTAGAGACAGAGAGAACAGAAGGACATGACAAACACGATACATGACCCTTGGTGGGGTCGGAATTCTGGAGTGGGGGGAATTATAGAAAGATATTGATGTGCCAACTGACAAAGTCTGGATATGGATTCTATGCTAAACTTTCTGAATTGGATAATATACTATACTATGTAAAGAAAAAGTCCCTGTTCTCAGTACACACTGACGTACTTAGGCATTAAAGAGAATGACATCTGCCAATTGTTTTCAAGTGTTCTTTTTCAACTGGTGGGGGATGGGATCAAAGCTAATTATAGTTGCAAAATGTCAGTCAAATGTGAGATCAGGCCTTTCATTAAACTGTCTCATATTTACAAAATTTTATATAAAAGGTAGCCAAGGAAAACATAAAAATACAGAATAAAATAAAATCTTCTCACAGTTTTCATTATGGAAAATTTAGCATATAGGAAAACAGTAAATGGTAAGATAAACACCCACAATACCCATAACTTTAAGTTAGTAAGTGTTAGAAAATACTTCATTTGCTATTTTGTGCTAATGTATTCTAAAGCAAAGCTATCATGACATTTTGCTAGGGAAGACCTAAAATTAAGAACAACCTGCCTTTGCAAGTATACCACCGTTGTCAGACCCAACTAGACATAATTCTTCAGTGACTCCTAACTCTCAGTCCATGTCCAAAATATTCCCATTTGATCCCAAATGTGTCTTTCAATGATTGATCTGCTGACGTCAGGATCCAAAGAGCATGTATTATATTTGATTAATATGTCTCCTATGTATCCTGTAAGTTGGAACATGCCCCTTCCCTCTCTGTTTGCTTTTTCCTCTTGCTACAAACAGCTAATCCAGGCTAGGTTAGGAGGATCAACAGGGAGTTTGAATACGGCGAGTCTTTACAACATGGGCTAATTATACTAAAACTAATTTAAAAACCGAGAACTTCTTTTTTCTCAGAGACACACTGAGTGCGTTTGGCTCTTCTGCCATCCTGGGGAGAGGAGCTTTCTTATCTACATAATGGTGACAGTTCCACAGGTGTGTCAACAGCAGCGCAGGAGAGCATCGTTCTCTACTGTGCACGTGCATGCCCGCACCAGTGTTTATTGTTTTCTCCTGCAGAGAGACTTGAGAGTTAGCACAAGATATTAGATTTAAATAATTTTAAAGTCAGGGAAGGGTCCTGTTAAGACCAATTTACCCTCTTGTTCTTCTCTCCTCCAAATCCAAACTCCAGGGGTGAGAGCGATGGCTCAGAGAACTTGCCGGGCCAGCAAAGTTGCCTGAGTTTAGATGCCCAGCACCCATGTGAATGCCTGCCGGGGCTGACTCAGAAGCCTCTGCTTCCTCTGCTAGGGGGCAAAGACGGATGCATCCCTTACCCCCTTCCATCCCCCCAAAACACACCTTGCTGGCTAGCTTAAGTGGCCAAATCCATGACTCTGGGAAGACACCTGACATCTCGTTTCCACATGCACACATGCTTGCCCATGTACATATGAACATGTGTATACAGACATGAACACCACACATATGTTTTCCAAAAACAATAACAACAAAAAATCCAAACTCCAAACTTAAGGTGGTTGTGGCAGTAGGGTTCTCATTGCTGGCAGAAATCACCTGACCAAGGAGCAGCTTGTGGGGGGAAAAGGTTTACTTTGGCTTACAGACTCGAGGAGAAGCTCGGTGATGACAAGGGAAAATGATGCCATGAGCAGAAGGTGGGCATCACCCGCTGGCCAACATCAGGTGGACAAGAGCAGGAGAGTGTTCCAAATACTGCCAAGGGGAAACTTTTAAAACCTGAGCTGTGCTTAGGTAATATAGCCCATCCCAACCCTTGCTCCTAATCATCCGAACCTGTGGAAGCCAGCTGCTCTGTGTGTGTTGGGGGGAGGAGAAGGGAGGACCCCACCCGCGAGGCATCATGAAGATCTGCAACCTACTGGTGCAAACAGCCGGTTCCCCCACCCCCGCCCTTTCCCCTTTGCGTCAGAGTCCCTGCAGTTAGCACCCATGAGTGACGGTGCGGCTGCCCATGTTATTTCCTGTGTCAGTGAAAGCACAAAAGTTTGGAGACACAACAGGTCACCCTGTTACCCCAGTGACCCCGAGGGTCTGGCTTTAGGAAACATCTCTGATTCATGGCTCTGCCTGAGCAATCCTGTCTCTGATGTGCCTCCCCAGCCTGGAAACTTCGCCTCCTTGGGCCCCACCAGGTGTGGCCATCGCTTGCTGAGGGCTTCATAGTTGTTTCTCTGTCTGTTACAGTTGAATATCTTCAGCTGCATCCGATTGAGATTATGGTCCCAGGGGATGGCTGTGCTTCCCAGAAGAGGCATTGGTCATTGACACCCACCCTTTCTCTGGGAAAGTGACGTGTCCTTCACCGCTGCCGATGTGCAGCTGGTAAAGTGGTAGCCAGCCAGACTCTCTGGGTTCAAATTGCTGGATCTCTTTTTATCTCATCATGCAGTACTTGGCAGCAAATATTAGTAATTTTTTTTGCCAACACATCATTAGTTTCTTTCACTGATTCAACTTAAAGCTTATAAACATATTTTTTCACTCAAGTGTACGTTTTTGGGGGTACAGTTTGACTTCAAGATATTTACCACTTTAAATCAGTCTGCTACATAAGCAAAGGTATAATTTCCTTAATACAGAGAAAGCTTTAGCAAATCAACAAGAAAGATTGTGGATATGTCGCTCAGTGGCAGAATGCTTGCATAGAGGACCTGGGTTTAATCCCTAGCAATGCACAGAAAAAGAAAAAAAAGGAAAAGAAAGAAAATCAATGAGAGAAAGAATAGACGCACAGAACAAAGAATAAAGAGTATGGGGCTGGAGAGATGGCTTAGCGATTAACGCACCTACCTGTGAAGCCAAAGGACCCAGGTTTGATTCCTCAGGACCCACATAAGCCAGATGCACAAGGTGGCACATGCATCTGGAGTTCGTTGGCAATGGCTAGAGGCCCTGGCACACCCATTCTCTCTCTCTCAAATAAATAAATAAAATATATTTTTAAAAATCTTTTAGAAAAAGAATAAGGGGTATGAACAGACAGGGCACCAAAAAGAACTGGCTTATATATGTGAGAAACTACACACCCCCTCTTTATTGTTGGAGTACTATGTCTTGAGGTTATGCTGTCACTTTTTTATGGCAAGTATAGGCATATGTTCATGTCTGTGTCTGTGCTTACTTGTATATTTCTGCATGTCTGGTGAATTCATGTATGTTTATATGCATACATACACATATGCATACACTGCTGGTGAGGAGATGGGAACACAGGTCTTTTCATACATTGGCATAGTGTCCATGAAAATCTGTGAAAAACTAATCTCAAGCTGTGTGCTTAAGTGAGTTTCTCAACATTGATACAATTGACATTTGGGGCCAGTTATCCCCTTGGCCTGTGCCCTGGAGGATGTTTAGCGCCCTGCCTTGGCCTCTGCCCACTACTTACTAGTAGCCCCCTTTTCCCGGCCCCCTGAGTGCAATAATCAAAATAGTCTCCAGATCTTGCCAGATGTCCTCTGGAAGACAAACTCATCTCTTCTTAAGAAGTACCAATTGGCTGGATGGTGGTGCATGTCTTTAATCCCAGCACTCAGGAGGCAGAGGTAGGAGGTCATTGTGAGTTCAAGGCCAGCCTGAGACTACATAGTGAATTCCAGGTCAGTCAGGGCTAGAGGTAGACCCTACTTCAAAAAATGAAAAAGTAAGCCAGGCATGCACGCCTTTAATCCCAGCACTTGGGAGGCAGAAGTAGGAGGAGAGCCGTGAGTTCAAGGCCACCCTGAGACTACATAGCTAATTCCAGGTCAGCCTGGACCAGAGTGAGATGCTACCTCAAAAACCAAACCAACAAAAAGTCCTAATTGATCTGGGAATGGCAGCTCAGGCCCATAATTCCAGCACTAGGGAGGCTCAAGCAGGGGAATGGAGAGTTTGAAGCCACCCTGGGCTAAACAGTGCCCCCCACCCTGAAAAAAGAAAAAGAAATAGACAAAAGAAAAGAAAACCACTTGATCTTTTGTTGTTTGGGTTTTTCTTTCTTTCTTTTTTTTTTGATTCAGATAGGCAGGTCCTCTATTGTTCTTTTAGAGACATTTAAAAAAATTATTTGACAATTTTTAGTTTTGAACATAATGTAATTTGATCATAATTCCCTTTTCATACTTCCCTCTCCCTGCTGTTCCTGAGTGGCAGCTCCAGTGGTCACGTTTATTTGGTGGGGCAGATGGGGTTAAACTAAGGTATGGATACTCTCTGGTGTGTCTGGTCCTCCACTCACACATGGCCTCTCAGTAGAGAGAAGTGAAGAGGATATGGTCTGTCCATGTGGTCTCTCCAGCTGAATGGGTTCCCAGCGTCCATAGAACTGTAGCTAGTCTTCTGCTAAGCAGTACTTCCATGTTCTACATGAAGTGAAGATAACTGTCCCTTTATGACTGCCATTGATATAGTGTGGTGTCTGGATAGGGGCAGGCCAAGTGGAAGCCAGGCAGAAAGTTTGCCACTGGTCTCTCCTAGTTCTTAGTGTTTCCAGTCCAGATTCCATGATTCTAAAGCCTTGGTCTGTTGTGATCTTTCCCTTTTCTTTTCTTTTCTTTTTTTATTATTGACAACTTCCATAATTATAGATAATAAACCTTGGTAGTTCCTTTCACCCCTCACTTTCCCCCTTGCAACTCCACTCTCCATCATATCCCCTTCCTCTCTCAATCAGTCTTTCTTTTATTTTGATGTCATGATCTTTTTCTCCTACTATGATGGCCTTGTGTAGATAGTGTCAGGCACTGCGAGGTCATGGACATCCAGGCCATTTTGTGTCTGGAGGAGAACGTTGTAAGGAGTCCTCCCCTTCCTCTGGCTCTTGCACTCTTCCTGCCACCTCTTCCTCAACAAGCCCTGAGCCTTGGAAGGTGGGATAGAGATGTTTCAGTGCTGAGCACTTCTCTGTCACTTCTTCTCAGTACTGTGGTGCCTTCCGAGCCATCACAAGGTCACTGCCATCTTCAAAGAGAAGCTTTGGGTTGGAGATAGCTTAGTGGTTAAGCACTTGCCTGTGAAGCCTAAGGACCCCAATTCGAGGCTCCATTCTCCAGGACCCATGTTAGCCAGATGCACAAGGGGGCACACATGTCTGGAGTTTGTTTGCAGTGGCTGGAGGCCCTGGCACGCCCATTATCTCTCTCTCTCCCCCTCTTCCCCTCTTTCTCTTTCTGTCTGTTGTTCTCAATTAAGTAAATAAAAATAAATACGGAAAAGAGAAGCTTCTCTAACCAAAAGTGAGAGTAGCATTAATATATGGGTATACACATTAGTAGAAATGCTTACCGGGCAGTTTGGTGAGCATAGTATATACATTCAGCCAGACAGCAGTAGACGTTACACCCCTAGGGCTCATGACTACTCCTGTCTTAGGTTTTCGGTATCAGGCATGTATTCCCTCCCACAGAGCAGGCCTCAATTCCAATTAGAGAATGGTTGGTTTCCCCCATAAGAGACATGCCACTATTGTACCCGTTGGCTCATTTGTCCTGGCTGGAGAAATTTAAGGCTTGCAGTGTCCACTGTTGAGTATCTCCACTGGTGATTTCTCTCTTTCTCCCATTGAACTGCATGCAGCATAGCTTTTACCAGCTTTCTGTCAGGTGATCTACACAGAGAAGGTTTTCAGCTCTGCTCCAGCAGGATTTCTTAGTGACTTTGCAGCCCATGTATGTGGAGTCTTCAGCAATAGGGTCTTACCATCTATTCCTGGTGGGAAACCAAGGGCCTTGGCAATGGCCTGTAATGTTTGGGGACATCAGGCAACTCCTTGACCAACAACGCATTGGAAGGTATCCCATCCTTTTTCACCATTGCAACTTATTTTTCTTCTCAAATTTCTATTCTCTCACTCACTTTCTTTAGAACTTAGTTTCACTAACAGTGTTTTGGAGAAGCAATCCCTGACCACATTGTCATTAATCCTCCTTCCCCTAGCCACTTCTAGCTCCTCATGCAAGGGCCTTTGAAGCCTCTCCTTCTACTGTGTTACATGGGCCAGAGAAAGACATGCTGGGTTCAGCATTGATGACATCGAGATCTCACACGAAGGTAAACATTGCAGGTTATCATTGTAACTTCCATCTTGCTCCAATTTTTCTTTCCTTTAGACAATGTTGAAAAATTGAACCCAGGGCCTTGTGCTCCAGGCAAAAGTTCTCCCACTGAGCCATAGACCCAGACCAGTTTGCTTTTATTAGGGGAAGAAACACCTACTAAAATGTAGGTGCTTTGCTGTTTTATTTGCCCTCTAGAATTTGTTTGTGCTTGGCAGATTGGATAACAGTGAGTCTTTGTTGAATAGCTAATTGAGTGCTGAGTGTCCTGAGCTGTGTGTGGCTCATCTACAAAAGACACTACACTAGTGTGACTATAGAGAGGGTGGCAATTCCTTCCTCTCTTGTAAAGCACCTTGTATATTTTAGCAGTGGTTTTCTAAAAATAATGCCTGGTTAATCACATGACAAACTCTTATATTCAAATGGAATAAAAATCATATTTTGCACTTTTGTCATGAGTGCCATTTTTATGTTATCTTCTTAGAAGTAGGAAACATTTGATTTCATTGGTTTTTCAATATTATTGTAGGCAACCCTTTTTCAGATTTATTAAGGCATAATTGGCAAATAAAATTTGTATATATTCAAAGCATACAGTATGATGGCTTGACACAAATGTGCATTGTGAAATAGTTATGAGTATTGAATTCAGCATATACTTGACCACATATAGTAATCCAGACAATCTTTCAAAATATACTCGTGCTCTTTTTTTTTTTTTTTTTTTTTTTTGTTTGTTTGGTTTTTCAAGGTAGGGTCTCACTCTGGCTCAGGGTGACCTGGAATTCACTATGTAGTCTCAGGGTAGCCTCGAACTCATAGCGATTCTCCTATCTCTGCCTCCCTAGTGCTGGGATTAAAGGCATGCACCACTATGACCAGCTGATGCTCATTTCTTTCTTTTTTTTTTTTTCGAGGTAGGGTCTCACTCTAGCCCAGGCTGACCTGGAATTCACTATGTAGTCCCAGGCTGGCTTCGAACTCACAGTGATCCTCCTACTTCTGCCTCCCTAGTGCTGGGATTAAAGACGTGTGCCACCACACCAAGCTTGATGCTCATTTCTTTGGAGAGGTAAAAATGTTAAAAATATGCATATATATGTATTGGCATTGAATTGGAGTAATAACTTCTGACAAGTTTCCAGTCAAGGTTAGCTCACTATTCCAGGAGAGTTCTTTTGTCATTCAGATAGTATTCAGATTGTATTTAAACTAGCTTTCAAAAATAGCCTTGGAAAATATAGAGTTATAGTATAATATACTCTGGGGAAATTTTGATAGCTATGGATTTATGTAAGGTACTGGGAAGCATGCTTTTCCTTTCTAATTCTTCCTTGAAGAGAACACATGACTGTTAACCATTCTAGGTCAAGGGGGTATTTCTTTGCCAGTTGTCTGGAAGAGAGGAATAAAACTCAGTCCATAGTTTCAAAGTGGGACAGACAATGTGTGAGGCATTTGCTAATCAAAGAAGAATACTCACCTGGCTTCAAATAACATCAAAAGTCATCTTTTGCAACAGTAGGTTAAAAGATTACTGATAACTGTTGTGTTTCCCTCACAGTCACCACGAGCACCACGTAGTGTCTGATGGTACAAATACAACTGTCTGTTTGTAGGAAGTAACTCACTGGAAGCTTCACTCAACCACAGAACTGAAGCCATACATGTGTACAAATAGCGAGAGCATACGTGCATTTCCCACAATGTTATATTAGTTTGGGGACACTTGGGTAACATCAAATTTAATTCTTTTTTTTTTAGAGGTAGGGTCTCACTCCTGTCCAGGCTGAATTGGAATTCACTATGCCATCTCAGGGTGGTCTCAAACCCACAGTGATCCTCCTACCACAGCCACCCAAGTGCTGGGATTAAAGGCGTGCACCACCATGTCCAGCCAAATTTAATTCTTAAAGTACTCTTCTTAAAAACTTTTCATTGCTGGGCATGGCGGCGCACACCTCTAATTTTAGCACTTGGAAGGCAGATGTAGGTGGATCATCATGAGTTCAAGGCTACCCTGAGACAATATAGTGAATTCCAGGACAGCCTGAGCTAGAGTGAAACCTTGCCTCAAACCCCTCCCACCCAAGACAAAAAATGTTCAACCAAACAAAAAAACCTTTGTGTTGAGAATTTTCACAGTTGTACATAATACATTTGGGTCATTATCCCCTCTAGTTACCTTCTTTTGTTTCCCTTCTTCATTCTCCTTCCACTGAACCCTTTTTTTCCAACTAGTCCTTTTTCTGCTTTGCTGGCTTCTCTCTCTTTCTCTTTCTCTCTCTCTCTCTCTCTCTCTTTTTTTTTTTTTTTTTGGTCTGCCTCCATCATCCATGACAGAATGTTGATGGGCTCAGTGTTGTTCAAGTCTTGGTGGATAAGGACAATCACTGTGAGGTCATGAGTGTGACAGCCACTTTAACAGTTACAAAGCCCATCCTCTTCCACAATGTACTTTGAGTCTTGCAATGCATGGTAGAGATGTCTTGTTTAGCACTCCGTGCTCAATAGTCACTTATTCTTAGCACTTGGATGAGTTTTGAGTTATCCCAGCAGACACTTTCAACTGCAAAAGCAAGTTTCTCTAGTCAAAGATGAGAGTAGGACTAACGTATGGACATAAACATAAACGTTTAGAGAATAATTTGATGGACACACTGTACCTCTTTATTTATTTATTTATTTTTGTTTATTTTTATTTATTTATTTGATAGTGACAGAGAGAGAAAGAGGCAGACAGGGAGAGAAGAGAAAGAATGGGCATGCCAGGGCCTCCAGCCACTGCAAACAAACTCCAGACGCGAGCGCCCCCTTGTGCATCTGGCTAACGTGGGTCCTGGGGAACCGAGCCTCGACCCAGGGTCCTTAAGCTTCACAGGGAAGTGCTTAACCACCAAGCCATCTTTCCAGCCCATACACTGTACCTCTTTAGCCAAACAGCAGTAATTGCTTCTTCCTTAGGGCCACATACATTTATTTTGCAAGACATTGTGACACAAAATTGTCATCTGAAAAGTTCATATTCATGAATTGCACAAAATAAAATCATAAAATATCTCCTCATAATGTTGTAAGTTTATTATTTTGTGTTGGGCCACATTTATAGCTCCCACTGCCTCCACAGGGACCTTTGAAATATATATATATACACACACATATATACATATAATATTGTATTATATATATATTCTACCTCTGCCTCCCAAGTGCTGGCATTAAAGGCATATACCACCACAACTGGCTTTAGAATTTTTCAGAATATACACATATGTGAATATAATTAATAGGTGATGCATTTCTTATGTATATTTTTCTTGTTATATGCATCATTTAATCCTTATACAGAAAACAAGTATAGTGTAGTGGTGGTTTGAATCAGATATCCCTCAGCTAACAGCAAGTTAGGAGGTGAAGCCTTGCTGGAATAGGTGTGTCACTGAAGGGGGACCTTGAAGTTTATTAGCCCCTAGCTTACCTGTGTGAGTTTGGCTCACTCTCTTGCTGCTGTTTTCCACCTGCAGTGGCACATTGTGATGCCAATCTCTGCTCATGCCATGCTTTCCCCTGCCATCATGAAGTTTCTGGGAGCTTTTGAGAGTGTTCAAAATAAACCCTTTCCTCCCATCATCTGCTTTTGGCTGGGTGCTTTATCCCAGCCACATGAAGGTAACTACAACATATAGGGTGTGATGCGGCATGTATCTTAGCCTGGCCTAAGGAAGCCTAAATCCAAGGTAAGTTACAGAAGCCAAGTAGCCAAGTGTTTCAGATAACTTATGTCCCTTCTCAGGGACAGTCCTCAACTACAAAATTATCCCCAACAGGGACAGTCCTCAATTCTCTTTTTTTGTGTTTTTTAAGGTAGAGTCTCACTCTAGCTCAGGCTGACCTGGAATTAACTCTGTATTCTTAGGGTGACTCATGGCAATCCTCCTATGTTTGCCTCCCGAGTGCTGGGATTAAAGGCGTGGGCAACCACGCCCAACTTCTCAATTCTTAATTTATCCCCAACAAGGGACAGACATGCTTCTTGCATAGTCTTAGCTTGGATACCAGCAACAAAGTAAATTTCTCTCTCTCTCCATATATATACACACACACATATATGTGTGTATATGTATATATGTGTGTGTGTGTGTGTGTGTGTGGGTGTAGACAATATAGACATAGATATGGCTAGGTAGACCTTGAAAGAAAGAAAAGTACTAGAAAAGATAAAAGAAAAATAGGAAAGCATATATCACTTTAAAGGGTTTTTGCAATATATATATTGGTTTTTCGAGTTAGGGTCTCACTCTAGCTCAGGCTGACCTGGAATTCACTCTGTAGTCTCAGGGTGGCCTCGAACTCATTTGTGATCCTCCTACCTCTGCCTCCCAAGTGCTGGGATTAAAGGTGTGCACCACTATGCCTGGCTTTTTGCAAGTTTTTTAGATGTTGGATAAGGTCACTTTTTCTTTAGGGTAGAGAATCATGTTTTGGAATAAAATAGGCTTATCAATCTAATAGAATTTAGAGATTTAAAGGAAATTACGTACATGTTTTTCCTTTTTGTGGAAAGATTATGCTGGAGTTTTAGCTCTATTAGTAAGTATTACTTACATCATGACTTAAGGCAAGTAGCCAGAGAACTAAACAGGAAGCAAGTAGCCTTCATAAGGAGCCAATGATGTGTGAGAATGTGGTTGGCTGGATGCAAGGAAATAAAGAAAGGAAAGATGGCTTGTAGACACAGCTGTGTTGGTTGCAATGGAGGAAGGTCACACTAACATTCTGTAATGTTATTACACCCAGATGATGGGGGAAAACGTCTCTTTTGATGAAGGTGAGGATGACAAACAGCATCTGTACACCTCTCTACTTGGAACACTGGTCATCTGAATACTCCTTTCCACATGGATTAACTGGCTGTAACAGGAATGAGTATGAACAGTGACTTTAATTAATTAATTTATTTGAGAGTGACTGAGAAAGAGGGAGAGAGAGAGAGAGAGAGAGAGAGAGAATGGGTGTGCCCGGGCCTTCAGCCACTGCAAACGAACTCCAGATGCGTGCGCCCCCTTGTGAATCTGGCTAAAGTAGGTCCTGGGGAGCTGAGCCTTGAATGGGGGTCCTTAGGCTTCACAGGCAAGTGCTTAACTGCTAAGCCATCTCTCCACCCTAATGTGATTTTAAAACTATTGCATTGCCCTTCATGTAATCTCTTATGCTGACATAAGAGAGGGCAGGAGTTAAAACAGTTTAGGTGTTGAGGAGATAGCTCAGTGGGTAACATGATTGTTGCATAAGCCTGAGGACCTGAGTTCAGTCTCTAGTACCTACCAAAAATGCTGGGCATAGTGACACATGCCTGTAATAGTAGTATTGGGGAGGCAGAGACAAAGGAATCTCTGGGACTTGTGGCTAGTTAGTCTTGCCCAATCAGAGAGCTTCAAGTACAGTGAAAGACCCTGTCTTAAAAATAATAATAATAATAATAATAATAATAATAATAATAATGAGCTGGGTAGGGTGATGTATGCCTTTAATCTAAGCACTTGGAAGGCAGAAAATGTAGGAGGATAACCATGAGTTTGAGGCCAGCCCAGGACTACAGAATGAGTGCCAGGTCAGCCTTGGCTAGAGTGAGGCCCTACCTCAAAACAAACAAACAAAAAACCAAAAAAAAAAACACAACAAAAAATCAATAAGGAAAGTTAAAGGTGAAGAAAAGTAGAGGAAACACCTAGCTAATATAAACTTCTGGTTTCTTCATACACAAACATGTGCAATCACACATTTGCAAACATGGACACACACACACACACACACACACACACACCACTCCCCTAAACAAGGTTTAGAGTTGGAAGTCACTAAGCAAGCAAAGGCACTAGAATTGCTGAACACAGGTGAACTAACTTAGCCCCTAGTCATAGCACTTGGTCCTCTTCCCTTACCCTGGGCAGGAAGCACCACTATGCTGGCTTAAAGGATTTAAAAATAAATAATTTTTATCTTGAATCTTGGGGTCTTTAGGTGTTCAGTCACCAATCAAGTGCATGGGTATGATGGGGTGAAACTCTTAAGCCATCTCAGAGTAATGGGATAGGTGAGATAAGGGCCTAGCAGGATGTGAACAAAGCCGTTGGTCCTAAGGGCTGATCTAGAATGTTTCACAGAGAAGGTTGCATTTGCCGTAGTCTTCAGGAGAAGAAATGGCAAGTGTGGTGACAGTTAGGACCACTAGTTATGGCAGGAGACTGGCATTTCAGAATGACCGAGGAAGAGGGTATGCATGCAGGAGCTGAGAGTTTGAATGAGTGAAGCGTATCTGGGGGTGGCTGCCGTTTCTCAGCATTAGAAAATTCTAGCTTCCTTGGCAAAGTGCTATCAGTGACTAGTGTGTGTTCAGTTCTAAATGAGATGTCTGTATTACCCCCTCCAAGGCCCAGGGGAAAGGCTATAAGAGCCAGTGGATGGGAAAGAATGCTGCGGAATGCTGTCTTCTGGATGGAACTTGGTTCTTACAGTCATGAGCTCACAGCAGCTGTGGTTTCCTGCACAAGACTGAGCCTGTCCATGCTGATGGAACCGCACTCCCAGAGGAGCTATGGGCAGCTCAGGGTTGCTGGGGGAAGGGAAGTAAAACTTGTCAGTGGTGTGGCCCTGGTAAGTGACCCATATTCCAGTAAATAGTGGGCCCCCCTCCCTATGTTCATGCCAGCATCAATTTAACTCACTGGGACACACACACTCACACACGTGCATGTGCATGACAGGAAGGGAGTTAGTTGGGAAGAAGGGGTTTGAGGAGAGTAGGAAACAGATGAGAGAGTCTAAAGGGGTGAATATAATCAAAATACATATACCTATAAGAAATTGTGAAAATATAATTAAATATAAAGCACAAAATAAGAAAAGAAAGTTCTAGCTTTGTGTAGGTAGTGGTTATTCTATTTAACTATGACCTTCAGCTATGACCTAGATGCCATGAGCACTCAGTTTCCTATGCCCACCCAAAAGTTACTGCAAGTGCCACCTGATTCAAAATTCTAGGTTAACCCAATGGGGTGGCAGTGGCTAAAGATGGGGCTGGGAGACGGCTGAGTTGGTAAAGAGCTTGCCATGCACTTGAGGGTGGGTTCCCAGCACTGCTATCAGTGGCAGGTATGGTGGGGTGCCTCTGTAATCCCAGTGCCTCGGAAGTGGATACAAGGCGTCCCTGGGTTTACTAGCTAGTTTGGCGAGCTCTGGGTTAAGGGACAGACCCTGGACATAAGGTGGAAAGCAACTGAGGAGACACTCAACATTGACTTCTGACCTCCACATACACACATGTGTAACTGCACACATGGGTGCTTACACACATACTCATGCACGCACGTCACACATATCCACATGCAAAATAATGAGAGAGATGACCAGAGACACCAATAGCACACATTTCTGAGTACTTTATGACATGTGCAGCGAAAGCCTATTGCATTACTGCATTTAATTCTCATAAGGATTCCAAGGGCTAGGTACTGTTATTATTTCTTCTTGAAATAAAAAATGGAGTTCCAGAGAGGCAGTAAGCTGTTTTACTGGTTTCTCTGGTTCTAAACCACGCAGTTTGACAAAGGATCTTAACTCTCAGCCAGTGTGCTATCCTGCCCCAATGACCAGGGAAAGAAAACCTGTGCACATGTTGAACGTCCCTCTTCCCTTAAAAATTGCTCTCCTCATTTGGCAAATAAAGGAGAAAATGTCACGTACTATGTAAGTGGGTGAAATGGAATAGCTGAGATGCCCAGTTGTGAGGGGACTGCCTCAGCAGTGGGGTCATCTTGCCCAAGGCCACGCCACTTCTCAGAATGGACTGTGACTGGTTCAGGGGACCCTCCAAAAATCCAGCCCGTAGCCCCAGTGGCTGTGCTGCGCGGTGCTCCAGAGGGTCTCCAGTGGGGTTGGTGGAGGCCACAGGGGCACACTGCTGCTCAACTTCTCCATCGTTCCCACCTGCTTCCTGCCCCTCCCGCCTCAGCCATCATCCTGTGGGCATTTGATAAGGAGCAAACATCCTGTTACTCTGTCTCAGAGTGGAATTCCTGGGAACTCAATCGCTGACATCAATTCCACTGACCAGGGAGTCTGTGTCCTCCCACTTTGCCTCCTTTTCATATCAGTTCCTTTTAATTTTTCATATTCAAGATAGATATCTAAGAAAAACTTGGCAAAATTCCCATCCTCCTTGCAGCGGTTTGAATGAAATGCCCCTGATCAGCTCGCGTTTTGAATACTTGGTCCCCAGGTGGGCAATATGGGAAGGTTGCTGGGCCTCTGGTGCGGGGCAGGGCTGGATCTTGCTGGAGGAGGTGTGTTGCTGGGGGCAGGTTTTGGGTTTTGGGGTACTGTAATCCAGCACCCCCTTGCCAGTGCTAGCTTGTTCCAACTACTTTCTTCACCTGATGCTGAGACAGATGTGATGTTCCTATTAACTGTTCATGCCACGCATTCTCTACCATGAAGAAACTTCCCCGTGTAATTGTAAAACCAAATAATCCCTTTCTTCCCATGTGCTTTTGGTCAGATGTTTTGCCCCAGAAATGGGTAGGTAACTGCTACATCCTTGTTATAACAGACTAGTTTTTAGAGTAGTTTTAGTTTGACATTAAATTGAGCAGAAGACAGAGGTCCCCTATGCCCCCAAGTCACCCATCCTCCAACACTTATTTCCCTTGGTTTGGGCAATAGAGATGGTGAAATTGTAAGATCTATTTTTTTAAAAAAATATTTACTTATTTACTTGAGAAGGAGGAGAGGGAAAAGCAGAGATAATGAGCACACCCCTGCAAACTTCACACACAAGCACCACTTTTGTGCATCTGGCTTTGTGTAGGTAGTGGGGAATTGAACCCAAGTTGGCAGCTTTGCAAGCAAATGCCTTTGACCACTGAGCAATCCCCCAGTCCTGTAAGGGCTCTTCATAATAAAAAAATTCCTCAAAATACTTTATATGAAATCAACAACTGTTTTCAGCCACTGAATAGTTGACAAAAAATTCTTATAGCCTGGTGCAGACTGCTTAAACATTTCTAAAACTGAAAAAATAACTTGCAATGATTTAGACAATGTATGCTAACTTGAAGCAAAGTGCCTGGCACTTAACAAGAATTCTGAAAAAGGGGCTTTTTTTTTTGTATAATGTTCATGCCACCCAGCACTCAGGGTGCCTTCAGTACCACATTACCACAACTTGATGCATCAGAACAACAGAGATTTACTTCCACACTTCTAGGAGCCAGATGTCTGAACTCTGCTTCTGTGGTGCAAAATCAAGGCTATAGGGAGAAATCCCATGACTCTTCTACCTTCTGGTGCCCACTGGCAG
The DNA here is from genome assembly GCF_020740685.1 of Jaculus jaculus. Classification (NCBI taxonomy): domain Eukaryota; kingdom Metazoa; phylum Chordata; class Mammalia; order Rodentia; family Dipodidae; genus Jaculus; species Jaculus jaculus. Next base: position 61,234,487 of record NC_059102.1, on the reverse strand, counting down.
CATTACTACAATCTCTGCCTCTGCCTCCCTGGTCATGTTATCTTCCATATTTCTGTGTGTTGTCTTCCTCTACCTAAGGATTGCAGGTATGTGATGATATATGGGAAGGATACAGTTAGGGCCCACCCTAACAACTCAGAAAAATCTCCCTAAGTCAAGACCCTTAATTTTTTTTGATCCTAATATTTTTTTAAAAAATACTTACATTTATTTATTTGCAAACAGGAAGAGACAGAGATAGAGGGAAGGGGGAGAACAGACACACCAGGGCTTCTAGCCACTACAAATGAGCTCCAGATGAATGCACCACTTGGGGCATCTGGCTTTTTTTTACATAGGTACTGGGAAATCAAACCTGGGTTGTTAGGCTTTGCAGGCAAATACCTTAACTGCTGAGCGATATCCCCAGCCCTAGACACTTAATTTTTAATTTTTGAGGTGGGGCGGGGCAGAGAATGGGAACACCAGGGCCTTCTGACACTGCACATAAACTCCAGATGCATGCATCACTTTGGGCATCTGGCTTTACATGGGTACTGTGAAATTGAGCCTGGATTGTCAGGTTTTGCAAGCAAGGGCCTTTCACCATTGAGCCATCTTTCCAGCCCCAAACCGTTAATTTTTTAAAAAACTTTTTTTTTGTTATTTATTTATTTGAGAACAACAGAGAGAGAAAGAGGGAGAGAGAGAGAGAAAGAATGGGCGCGCCAGGGCCTCCAGCCACTGCAAACGAACTCCAGACGCGAGCGCCCCCTTGTGCATCTGACTAACCTGGGTCCTGGAGAATTGAGCCTCGAACTGGGGTCCTTAGGCTTCACAGGCAAGCGCTTAACTGCTAAGCCGTCTCTCCAGCCCCCCAAACCCTTAATTTAATCACATCCACAAAGACCACATTTACATTATAGGTTTCAGGACTAGAAAGTCATATCTTGGGGCATGGGATATTTGCCATAGTGGCCCACTTCCTGTGCTGTCTTCTAAGTCCTGAACGTTTTACTCTGGGTCCACTAAAATAGTCCTTCAGCCCTTCAAGTTTCTCTGGAAACACCATGAGCTATCCAAGAAATCTTTCCCTCCTCCCTCTCGCATAGGGACAGAGGCTGAGAAGGGCAGTTGGGTATTTATTCTGTTGTCTCAGCAGATGCGTTGCTGTTTGGGGGCATCTTTTCAAGGTGTTGATCAATCGTGGGTGCAATGTAGCAGCGCTTCCCCAGCTTACAATTTCCAGACGCCTGTGATTCAGTCAATGGAACTGTGTCGGGGACTGCAAGTTTTTCAGTATCTCAAGGGATTCTTATAAGCCAAGATCTGCAAACACTGAGTCCTTCTACAAAATCCTAATTCCAAGCCCTCAAAACAGGGTATTCCCCTTCCTGCTGGTGTGTCATGATTGAATTTTTACTGGAAGGGCGGGGAAAACAAACAAAAGAAGCAACTATGGGAAATGAACAATTCTCGGTACAGTATTCACTGAAAGACTTCCCTAGCGGGAAGGCTTCCAATTCCGAGTTAAATAGAGGATGACGACGGCAGGGATTTGGCAATGCTGCAGCTGTCATTAGTTCGGGACCTCGTGGGTCTGACGGATCAAGTCCGGACGCGCCCTCAGCAACAGCCAAGGCTTTTCCTGTACAGGAACAGCTTCCGCCAGGGCGCCCGGAGGTGTGTGTGTGTTTTCTAGATCAGGGTGCGTGTGCGTGTATGTGTGTGTGTTCCAGCCCCCGTGAGCATTTTGGAGAGGGATGGCACCCACGCCGAGGGGCGCGGTCGGGAGGCGTGGGGACAGCGAGGTGTATTTATTCTGGCCCTAGAGCGGGTTACTGGGGCTGCCCTCAGCGCCCCAAGGAACAGTCCCAGAGCGGCAACTTCTGGGCCAAGAATTCAGCGGCCGTGGCTGGTCAGGTGGGGGCAGCTGTGGTTCTGTGACCTGATGCATACGCAAACATATTTTTTTTTGGGGGGGGGCATGTGGCCCACCCTTGAGGGTGATGTGGCGCCGAGTCAGCCTCTTTCCGGAGCGCAGACAGAGCAGGTCACGCTTAGCCCAGGCGGTCTGGAAGACGATCAGGGTAGGGGGCGTCTGCACCGCGGCGTCAGACTCAGCCGGAGGTGATGGGGTCTGGAGAGATGCGGGGCCCGCGCTCCAGTCCGCAGGAGCCGAGCAGCACGGGACTAGGCTGTGAGTGACGCGCACGGACTCAGGTGGAGCCAGGCCGGAGCCGGGACCCGCGGGCCGGCCGGCGGGCGCCTGGAGCTGCAGTCCGCGGCGCATCCTGGGAGCCCCGCGGGCCTCCGGGTGGCGATTCCAGCTGCGGGCAGCGAGAGGCGCTGATCCCGCGCGCACAGCTCGCCGCCAGCCGCGGGGGGCGGAGCCTGCCGGAGCCCCGCCCCTCCCCGGCCGCAGTCCCGCCTCCCCGGCTCGGGGCCGCCCGCCCGCCCAATCCCGTGCCCCGGGCCCAGCAGAGCCGGGCCGCTTGTCTGGCCGGCGGAGGCTGAGCGCGACCCTAGTCAGCCGCGGCGCCCGCCGACCAGCGACCAGCGTGACGCCCGAGAGCCGCGCTCCCCCTATTGTCTCCGGGACGCCCCGGCCCGCGTCGCCCGCGTGACGCCTGCCCTTCTCTTCCTCCCCGAGGGGAAGGCACGGAGAGAGCCGAGCGGCGCCCGGGAAGGGAGAGCGCTAGCCGAGGCCCCTGGGCCGGGCTCCGGGCTGGCAGGGGCGGCCGCGGAGGCGGAGGGAAGTGCGCGTCAGTCCCCGGCGCAGAGCGCTTCACCTCCGGGCTGCGGCGAGCGCCCGGCGGGCCCCGGGGTGGGTGGGTGGGGGGACTCGTTGGCCATGGACGGGAGATCGGGAGCCGGGAGCGCCCGGAGCTCGGGTCGGATCTCCGCGTAGGCACCTGAGTCACCGACGCTGAGCGGGGGGAGGAGAAGGTAAGACGACCGGGTCACCGGAGATCGCCAGCCTTGCCCCCTTCGTCGTCCCCGGGGACTCGCGCACCTTCCTTCCCGTGTCCCGAAGGCCTGGCTGGCTCCGGCGCTGGGCGCTTGTGCTGAGCAGGAGAACGTCCTGGATGGAGGTGCGGCCGCGCGTTCCGCGGTCCCCTCGCCTCTTCTCCCGGGGGCTTTTCCTTTCCACGTGAAAGGGTCCTTGGGAGCCGGGGGAGGCGGGATTGATCTCTCTCCCTTTCTCTGTGCGGTCGCAGGGAAGGGAACAATGGACCTTTCAAAGTCGGTGTTAAACCGCCCTTAAACTTTCTGGAGAGTGGGACGCGGACCTCGGGGAGAGGTTGACGGGGGGCGGGGCGGGTGGTTGGGGGAGTCCTGGCGCCCGTGCGCGCGCTGGTGCGTTTGGGGGCATCTTTGTCTCCGCACTATTCCCCTGGGCTGGTGGGTCCTCCGCCCTCCACCTTGCTTTCTCTAAGGTAAGGCGTGGCTTAAGAATCTGGGCAGCTTTCTGTAACATGGATGAATGGCTTCGGCCCTGGATTCTTCTACCCGGGTTTACTCCACAGAGTTGGGAGGTCCCGGTAAAGAAGGGGGCTCTCACTGCGAGGACCCCAGGTGCTGCAGCTCATGCTAATTACTATGTCCCAGCAATACATCCAAGGTCATGACTTGTCTGGATGCTCACTGGTAAAGGTTGATGTGTGCCACCAGATCTCTCTGTGGAGCGGAAGCAGCTCACTTAAATCCTCCGCACAAGGTTAGGAAAACAGACTTTGATATATGTCTCCTTTCATCAGAGGTTGCGGTGAAAGAGTGCCTAGTAATTGTGGGAACTTTTATTCTGCACATGGGCCGCTCACTGCCTCCATCCCCTGGTCGTGTGCCAGTGTGAAACATTGTGGCGCTGTGAAGTTACACATATTGAATGAAGGTGTGCAAATGTCTTGGGAGCTCTCACCAGTTAAAAAAAAAAAAAGTTGTAATTTAGAGGGGGAGGAGAAGAGATCGAAGCTTCACCTGAGCCGATGGAGGCCTGAATTCCCTGGGCAGCAAGGCATACCTGTTGGAAATGGCTGCTAAAAACAAATACATACATTTTACTGTGTGTGTGGAGGTATGTGTACGCGCGCGCTCACGTGAACACACACACACACACACACACTTCTTTTGTTACTTATGATGTCATTACTGTTAAGGAAGGTTGCTTTTTCCCAGCACTGGTTTAGGCATAGCCATTCCATGGCTAATGGAGGCAAGTATTTTTTGATTTATTCAGTAACCAGTGAGTTCCAGTCAAATCAATCAGGTCTTTCCTGAAACATCTACTCAGAAAATGGAAAACTCTGCAAGCACAGGCGGCGTAGGGGTGTTAGGAGGTAGGGTTGGGTAGGTAGTGATGCGGCCATTCTGAAGTTGAAAGGGTTCTACTTGCTACTGTGTGTCTCTGAGTAAGTTCCTGAAATTGAGAAAGATAAATTACATCTCTGAAATGGAAAGCTTAATCTTGGTAAAACTCACATTTGGAATGCTGCCTTAAATATATACGTTGTAAAGTGCTCTGAAATATTTATTGGTAGTGCACCATCCATGTAACCCAGCCGCCCACCCTTAGCCTAACATTAATTGCTCATTGTGTGCCCGACCTTCTGGAAGGAATCTAAGCCCTGCTGGTGTCGGTTTCTGTTGGGGAGAGAGGGAAGTCGATGGAGTGGTTGCAGCTGGGGAAGCCAAAGGGCACGGGAATTCCCTGCCTGTTGTACATTGCTCTTTTGCTGAAGAAATGAGTCATCCAGGGACACAAGCAAATTAACAGTGCTGAGGTCCTGCCAGTGTGTAAATGGTTGGGAGAACTACTTTGTGCACTTTTCTTTAAGAGAACAGAGTAGAAACTTAGTGGAGGTGGGACAGTACAACAGTTTCTGAAAAACAAAATGGGTTAAATCAGACAAAACAGTAGGGGCTGAAAACTGTGATCATAAGGATCATAGCACTATTTCCCTATTTTGAGACTGGGTCTCACTCTGTAGCTTAGGATGGCCTCAAACTGCTACATTTGTGAGTGGCTTTTACCACCACACCCAGAACTATCATTTTAAAATGTAAAGATACCAAGATTGACAGGCTTGAGGTCAGATATGGGTTTAAAACAAGGTTTTGGCATTTGATGACAATTTGCTATTGGGCAAATACCTCAGTTTTCTTTCTCTGTCAAGTTAGTTTAAAAATGCTTAATGGAATATTCTGATGATTCAGTTGAATTTGCTATGTACATAAAAATTACTCTATAAGCTAGTACTGTCTGTTTTCAACAGGCATTTTAAATGTGTTTATTTTAAGCTACAAATAGATGTAAATCATAGCTTAATGACACTAGTCTAAGACACAGATTTCTAGTGTCTTGGCCCCTTCCAAAATGGAAACAAGTCTTTGGACTTCAGGCTGGCTATTGTCCTGTGGTATTTCTCCCTAATCCTGCCACCTGCCCCTCCCATTCACAGGATTTTTTTTTTTTTTTTTTTTTTGGCTTGGGGTTGTGAGCATTGATTTGGAAGTATGGGCTGTCTGATACAGGGCCTCACTTGAGAGAGATTTGTGAGAGTTTGTACTGAACATCTTTCTTCCCCAAGCCAAGCTGCCTTTTACCTTCCTGTCTTCCAACAAGATGAATAATGGAGTGGGGGTGGTGTGGAGCTATCTATTCTGAGACCATGAAAATCACCCTTTCTAGTTTTCTCCATTTGGAAAGATGTGTAATTTTCAGCTAGACTGTTCAAGCTCTCAATAACAGCAGCTGTTGTCTAGTGAAATGTGAAACTTAAGCAATACTTGCTTTAGTTCTTCTATACTTGAAATGGACTTAAGCTCACCTGTCATTTTAATAAATTGCCTTTTGGTAGGAGCCCATACTCAGGTATTTAAAGCTACATGTGACTTTGGAGGGTGATATGAGTGTAAATTGGTGTTTTGGATCCTTCCATATGCCTAGTGTTAGGCTATAGTTGCAATGTTTCTTAAAAAATAATAAAGCAAGGAAGTGGAGACCCAGTGAGACTAACTAACTAGGTACACTTATGTAGCAAATTAATGGCCATGCTGGGACAAGGACCTCTTTGTCTCTGTTTCCAGACAGCACTTTTTTTCCTCTTTATTTATTTATTTGTTTATTTATTTGGATTTTTTCCAGTCAGGGTCTACCTCTAGCCTAGGCTAACCCAGAACACACAGTTTAGTCTCATGCTGGCCTCAAATTTACAACGATACTCCTACCTCTGCCTCCTGAGTGCTGGGATTAAAGGCGTGCTCTAGGCTGACTTATGTCTTTTCATCTCCTGTGTTCTAGGAGACATGGTACCCATGGTGGGGTGTTATTATTTGTAAAACATTTCTGTCAAGTAAGGAACATAAAAAATAATGTTAGCTTTATTTTCACTTTCTATAAACAGGATGAAAATCTGAAATATTGTAAAAATACACATTTTTCTTCCAAAGAAGCAAGTTCCTGGAAACATTATTCAGACTGTATAGAATAGAAATACTAGAAATAGTTTATATCTTCCTTTGCTTTCTCTGTTCTGGTCTTGGGAAGATTTTAATGTTGGCTGTCAGGTTAACTGTGTTCAGCAAATACCTTTTTGCATTTCTAGAGTTTGCAAGTCACAGAGCAGCAGGAAGGTAGGTAAATGAGATGTAAACTTTAATAAAACCTCTCTAAAAAGATGAAACACCTTGGGAAACTACTATCACCCCACAAATTTGTTTCAAAATTACTGTTGTCAGACTCCCCTTGCAAACATATTGTTACAACTTATTTCTGTTACATGGTGGAAAATGATAAACATTTTACATTGGTGGTGTAAGGGCTCCTTCTCAGTTTGGATAGTAAATAAAAGTATAGTTGTATTTAGTAGAAATTTATTTAGTTTTGAGACAGTCTCATATACTCCAGGCTGGTCTTCAACTTGTTGTGTTGAGGGTGACTGTGAACTTTTGATTCTCCTGCCTCTACTGCCCAAGTAGAGGAGAATTTTATGTTATGAAAAATTTACTGAAGAGGAGTTTGTGGCATTTTTAGCTTTAGTGTATTAAACCATTGAAAGTTCTCTTGGGCCATTGTTGCCTGAAAGCTATAAACATATGGAAATATTAGCTTAATCATACTGGTCTCAGCCATAGATTTCCAGGGTCTTGGCCATTTCTAGAATGGAAACAAGTGTTTGGACTTCAGGTTAGTGAATGCAGTTTTTAAGACAGTCCATTTTTAAGCCACAGTGAAAAGATCTGTTTTTATTGACTCTGAATTTGATGATGTGTCTTAAAACATACAAATTGGCGCCACAAGCTGGATGTCTTGATCAGACTGATTATTGATCTGAAAGCTCTTACCTAACTATTGACTTATACTTTGGAGACTGTAAGCTGTCTGTTAAAATGGTCTCTGCTAATGGTGACTATTCACTGAAGAATTATTTTCACATTGAAATTTGAAAGTTATTAACATTATGGATTAGTGAGTTTCATTTAGCCAAAGGCAAAAGGCCTGAGTCAGGCTTCAGAAGAAAGGAGAAGAATGAGTCCTTGGTGTTCCTTTTTTTAAAAAAAAAAAATTATTTGAGAGGGAGAGAATGGGTGCACCAGGGCCTCTAGCCACTGTAAACAAAGTCCAGATACATGCACCACCTTGTGTATGTGGCTTACATGGGTACTGGGGAATTGAACCTAGGTCCTTAGGCTTTACAAGCCTTAACCACTTAGCCTCAACCACTAAGCCATCTCTCTAGCCACTTAGTTTTCTTTTGATGCCCCTTAATGCCAACACTATAGAATCAGCTTTGCCACTTGTAAAAAAATGTATACTTCATAAATGAAAAACATGGCTATAATTGTTCAATAGAAGGGCACTGATAGCATTCTCCAGGCATCACATGGCACATTCAAATATCAGTAAGTGTTTTTAATGGTGAGGAACTTTGTAGGGTCCCTTTGAGATGCAGCTCACAGGCCAGATGAAAGATGAGTCATCTTTTCTGTTGGTTCACAGCATCCTTTTGTTAATGACAGTCCAGCCACTGCTATTTTAAGTGCTGGTGCTGATTTAGATAGACCCTGTCTGTCCTTGCTGGACAGCCACTCTTGCCCAGGCATGGTTAGCTAATGAATAACCTTTTCCAGCTATCTGGTTCCCATGTTGTCTTCACCTGATTGGCACCTTCAGGTATTTTTTTGTGCTGTCCTGTGTGCTGGCCTTGCAGCCCCCTGCTGGCTTGGCCTGCTTTCAGCTCTCCCTGGGATGCTGAACAAAGTTCAGCCATCACTGTAGTGCTGGCTAAGTCTGGTTCCTGAGAGTGAAGGAGGAAAAGGAGCAACGGAGCATTTTAAAGCCCATCAGCCAGCGACAGAGGCCGAAGGAAAATAGGAACGGATGCTTCCTTGTTTGCCCTGGAAGGACCTGAAGCCCCATCTGATACACTGTCACCCAGGATGGCTGCAGACAATACCTTGGCAGCTATTTCCTGTTTAGCTTATCACACCTGGATGGACTGGCCCCTCCTGAGTCAGTTTCTTTTGTTCATTTTTTTCTTTTTCTTTTTTTTTTATTCATTATAGGCAAAGGGAGAGGGAGAGAGAATGGGCATGGCAGGGCCTCCAGCCTCTGCAAATGAACTCCAGATGCATGCACCCCCTTGTGCATCTGGCTTACATGGGTCCTGGGGAATCAAACCTGGGTCCTTTGGCTTTACAGTCAAGTGCCTTAACACTAAGCCATTTCTCCAGCCTTGAGTCAGTCTCTTGAATCCATGAACCAATTAGGTTTTTCCCATGTACACATCCCTGAGTTTGATGATGAAGTCATTTTTATTAGATGTTTAATCCATAAATGGGCCTGGCACATGTGGATGTGAGGGGATTTTCTCCATCTCCTTTCCCTACTTTCCGGCCCGGCAAGGAAGCGGATGACTTATCTTTGCCTTGGGTCTTTAAACTAGCCTTCCTCCTGGATCCTAGTTCTTCCTAAAATCAACCTCATAATTATTTACCCTTCTAGGAGTTCTTTTTTTTTTTGTCAATTATTTGCTAATTTGGATAGGGACCCAAAAGTTGGGGTCCTCGAGCCTGGGTTCTCCTGCATCTTTATAGAATTTAATCCCTCCCTGTCTTTCAACTCTCTGGAGCCTGGAGGTCATGGGAAACATCAAGGCAACTGCAGAGAATATATAATGTCCCTTTGCTTGGCCTTGGTTTCATGTGCCCTGGGAAGAGATGGACTATGGTTCATATTTGCCTTGGAATTCACCAATAGGTAGACTGCTGCCTGCTGTGGTTCAAAGACTGAGACTTCTTCAGTCTGCTGTTTGCATTACCACGTTGGCCAATGCTTCAGTGGAATAAATCAGATCTTCCAGGCCACTTTCTTTGCCCCAGCATGCACTGGAGTTCCTTGTTTACTCTTCCTGCTCCCGACTGTCAGCACTGGACTAAACCTCGGAGTGGACCTCGGAGTGTTAGGGCTGTTTATAGTTTTGTTCTGAGGTTGTTTCTAACCATTCTTTCCCTTGTGTAGTAGAGTCCTTGGCTTAGGAGATGATCAAAATGAAGTTTTTCCTTTGTTCACTGTTTAGAAAGATATTTTGTGGGGGCGGGCAAAAGCGATGGTAGACCTGGGGCCTGGACCTTCTGAAAATTCTGTGCTTTGATGCTGTACTCAGTAGCCTGGATCATTGCAGCTTGGGCATTGTATTACTCATCTAGAATAGTTCTTGGTATGACAGGCATGTCTGGACATATTCATTGGGTAGTTATTGCTGTCACTGCATTTCAATATCAGTATATCACTAGACTGTGAACTTCTGGTGTGTCTCTGCTTGTTAATTAAACATACCTCTGTTGTTTTACAAGAGGACCCCCCCCCCCATCACTTCCAGCATTCCACCAAAGTAACTTTATTGGCTCTTTCTTCTTGAGCAGCATTTTAAAGGGTTGTCCCAGGCAGTCTGCAGAGAATGCAGCCCACAGGCAGCTCTGCCCTTTGCTGTAACCCTAATTAAATCAGCCTCCTTTAGGTCAGGCTCCAGCTTCGCTTCATTCTTTTGAAGGTCAGCTGCAAGGGGATGACATGCGTGAGCTGCCATTGTGTGCCTCTACACAGCCATCAGTCACTGTCAGCAGGTTGGAAGCCTCTCTTGTGTCTTGCCAGCCAGTTGGGAACAAGCGTGAAGTGGGATGGTATGAGGAGCCTTTGGAGGGAGGAGAGAGAGGAGAGGAGAGGGGAGAGCAAGCAGTGTTTCAAGGGTGAGAAGGAGAGAAAGGAGTCTAAGGAACAAGAAGAACAGGACAGAAAGAAACAGTGGAGGACTGAGAGGTGAGTGACCCTGTCCTTTGTTTACTTTTTCAAGTTGAGGAACAATATTACTGCAGCTCACCTTTTAGTTGTGCTAAGAAGAAAGGACAGCAAATACAGGGAGGGATCTAGTTGGCTTTTATTTTGCCTTCATGACTGGGGGCAGCTCCCTTTCTGCAGAACCGAATGAGAGCTGCTATCAACCAGGCCCACAGCGAGCAGTGGGCTTTGTTAGGCGGGAACAGGAAACTGAACTCCAGGTTAACAAGCTCATAGGCAGGTGACTTTGTTTCTGAGAGGGAAAGCTGACAGGACAGCCTTTCTATTTGGACTCAGGTAGACTGCCATCTCTTTGCAGGGAAAAAAATCTGTTTGGATCTTTTTTTTCCCTTTCTTCAAATTTAATTTTGTTTATATTGTGTTCAGCATGAGTGATTCCATTTTGGTTTGGGCTGCTCTGTTCATTCTACAACATCACCACCCACCCTCCCACCCGACCTACTGTCATTTCTGGCTGGGCAAGGGTACTGCCATTTTGAGGGTCAGCAAACTCCTATTTTTGTTTTCCATGGGTTATTTTCTGATTGTAGTTTTGTTCTTTTCCTGGCACAGTATTACAACTAAAAGATGGCTTTTCTGAGCAGAAATATAATTTTTTATAAAAATACTTATTCCAATTCAAATGATTAGCAAAAAGTTTTTTCTTTTAAATATACCTTATTTGAAAGGGAGAGGAGGATAAAAAAGAGACAAGCACCAGGGTATCTTGCCACTATACAGGAACTCCAGACGCATGTACCCCTTTGTGCATCTGGCTGTACATGGGTACTGGGGAATGGAACACAAGCCATCAGGCTTCATAAGAAAACATCTTTAACTGCTCAGCAATCACTCTAGCCCATAGTTTTTTTTCTTTTTTAAAAAATTTTGTCTTTTTAGGTTTATATGCTTCAAGTAGTCTTTCTAATTTCTTGTTTTATATTTTAGTAGAGGTAGCAAATTTTAGGGGGATTTTTCTTTTGAGGGCAATAATGTGATTAATACATGGTACCGAGTTTAGAGAATATCATTCCTTACAGTGTCTACACTAATTAAGTGGAGAGAGCAGGCAGGGGAATATAAAATAATGTGTTAACTTATTTATTTATTTTTAGAGAGAGAGGGAGGAAGAGAATGTGGTGCTCCAGAGCATCTAGCCACTGCAGATAAACTCCAGATGCATATGCCACCATGTGCATCTGGCTTAAATGGGTTCTGGGAAGTCCAATGTGGGTCCTTCTCAGGCAAGTGCCTTAACCATTAAGCCATCTCTCCAGCCAAAAATAATGTTTTTTAATCCTTTATCCTTTTACTTTATAAGGGGAGGCTTATAATTAAGGGCTTATGAACATTGCCTTGGGCACACTCAGCTTAAAGCAAAACAGGATTAATATAAGTAAACTAATTCCAATGGAAGTCAGCAAAACTTTGTTTTTTGCTAACATACCAGAGCCAGACACTTGCAGGTGATTGTGACTCATCCTGATTTTGAACTAAGAGATGTGGCCGAGGCAGAGTTATGATGGAGAGTGCGCCCTGTTGCAAGTGGGAAGGTGCTGTCCTGTTGTGCCAGTTGCAGGGGTTTTAATTATTTGGGGCTGTGCTTACATAAAGTCACACAAATCTCTGCAAGAAAGTACAATTAATGTTTTTTAACACTCTATTTTCTCCCCACCTGACTGTGTATAGACACAGGATTTCTGCTGAATTCTTTATCGTCATTGTTTTAGAAAAATGTATTTTATTCTGTATGCATTGAGAATAGAATATGTAATATATTATGCTCCTGTAAACGATAAATAACCTACCAAACCTCTTTGTTTCAGAAAAACCTATTTAAAATGTATTCAAGTATACAATCTTCAGGAATTGATCACACTTAAGTATTTATTTGAGAGTTGGAAAAATTAAAATGCCCCCAAACTCAAGAGTTATTTATTGTTGAACAATTTGTATGTTCAAGGTTGAGTTCATTGTTTAACAGCAGACACAGTATATGTGGAAAACAAAACGAAATTAAACACCCCCTCACCACCACTACAAAGCAAACCAAGCCAAAGAACCTGAGATTCACTTTGATTGTGTGTCTTCTACATGTAGAAGATTGGGAATACAGAAACTTTAACTGAAAACTCAAGGCTTAGGGATTAACAGTAAATACATATACTTATAGTAATATCCATTTTGTTTTCATAAATTCACATACAGTACTTATTTGGAGTATTTTATTTTTGTGGCATTTTTAAAAATTTCTTTGGCATACCGGTAATTATGTCATACCGATTTTCTAAGTTCTTAATAAAAGGAAAAGTTTCTTTAGCCAAATTTTGCCTTATTATACTGAAACTCATAGAAAGCAAAGACTAATATTTGGTTGGTTGCTATTTTAAAAACCATTTGTTGATCAAAAAGAAGGCATTTGAGTAGATCATGCTAGTTTCTTAGCTTTTACAACCTTGGATTTTTTATTTGAACTTATAAAAGGGGAGAGGCGGCAGCATGGTGGAGACATGGCTCAGTGTTTAAAGGCACTTGCCTGCAAAGCCTGACACAGTGGGTTCTATTCTCCAATGCTCATGTAAAGCCAGACACACAAAGTGGCATATGCATCTGGATTTTGTGTTTGCAGTGGTGAGAGGCCCTGACACGCCTATACACACACAGACACACACACACACACTCTCTCTCTCTCAAATAAATCAATAAATATTTAAAAAGTATATAAATGGGATTTGAAGTAGCTTAAGTGAAGCAAAAGGAGTGCATTTTTATTAGGTGTTCAGCATGATTGGAACTCCAGATCCTGGAGCTCTTCTGCATTGGGTAGAAGGGCCTGGTGGTTTGGGGGACTGGTGATAAGGAATGGAGTGTCTTCCATCACTCTAAGTGCTGAGCACCTAAAGTGGGCAATTCCATCTCAGCAGTAAAGAGACCATTGAACGAACTCTTACTGGTTCTGCATTACCGCCACTGTCTCTGTAGATCCACCCTTTATCACAGCATTTCTTGCTGTTAGCATAGCAATATAGTAAAGTGGAATGTTTTCCCTTTTCCTACATGTGTGCTGCATTTCATAGTGTGTGGTTGAAACCATTACAACTTACTGTGAAGTGGTAGAATTCCTATTTGCAGTTGTAAATAACACTTTCAGTCGTCAAATTTCATATTATAATTATAGTTTGTTATAGTTAAACATGCACTAACTTTTTTGCTGAAGTCATGTTCTTAATTTTTCCATATTGAAAGCAGTAACAAAGAGAGTTTAGTTAAATTTGCCAGAACCTCAAAAATGTTGAAGGATTAATTGGAAAATTCCAATCTGTGTGTCTGAGAAAGAGGTAGAGGGAAGGGAAGGAAAAAGGAAGAGAGATAAAATGTGTGTGTGTGTGTGTGTGTGTGTGTGTGTGTGTGTGTGTGTGAGAGAGAGAGAGAGAGAGAGAGAGAGAGAGAGATACAGAGAGAGAGGTAGAAGGAGTAGGTAAAAAAGAAAGAAAGGAGAGGAAAGGACAGGAGAGAAGAAAGGAGAAATCTGTAACTTAACAGGTTCTTTGGGACCATGCGTAAAACCCAATCAAACAGATTAAATGAGGATGGATTTAATTTTTTAAACCATTTGTCTGTTTTCTGTCAAGTATATATGTGTATAAATGTTGATTTGTGTAGATATGTACATATACATACAGACATATACATCCTTTGAGTAAAAATATATGTGTGCACATATTTGGAAGATATATGTATAAAACACACTACACATGTGCCCTTACATTTATGGTGAATTCCTTTGCAGGATTATGCTTTAATTTCAGCAACCACTTACTGAATACCTATTACGTGTGAGACCCTGTGAAAATACCGAGCTGAAAAGATGGACAAGCACATGAATGAACTAAAACATGAGACCCAAACCAAGACTTTGGCAGCAATCAGGGAAGAATGAACAGAATGTGCATGTGGGGATTGTGAGGAAGCTTCCTAGATGAGGCAGGGCAGTGCTTGAAAACTCAGTTACTTGAAACCCAGTATATTTTCTCAAGATTATATCCCCCTTCTTAGGTTAAAAAAGTCTGGTATCCTTTAACATTATTGAAATTAAAATATTTTTTTTCTGACTACTTACTGTGACATTGTTATCAAAGAAATTAATTGGATGCTCTTTTATAAACTGTGTGTATTCCTCCTGCCTTTAGTTACTTACGGTTTGAGGCAATACATACTTATTTTACTAGAAAAAAGTTTTTATAATAACTGAATTTTCAGGGAGTCTGTTTTGGGGGTAGGGAATTACTAAGAATTGGATAGGTTCTTTGAATGCTTACTTTTTTCTTGCATTTATAAGTCAGGTTTTCATATAGTCTCAGACATTTCTTTAATTATCTACTTCAAATATTTACCTAAATTAACTGTGTAACATTTTTAGTTTTTTGCCCTCTTGTTTGATTAAAAACCAAGCCGTTTGGGCTTACCACTTTTCATCACTGAGTAAGTAAATACAAAATAATTCTTTCAAGGAATTTTGTGGTATCATCTAATACCAAAATTTAGCTTTAAAAGCAGTGGAATGCATTTCCAGCTGACCTGCAGTCCCCCCATTGTGGATGCTCTGTGTTATTTTGTGGGTCCTCACTGTGGTAGCCTTAGGAGGCATCAAACTATGGATGTCTTCTTCCTGCATAGTCTGTTTCCCACTCTAAGAACCACCTTTAAGAAGTGCCCTGCACTACGAACAAACACACCGCATTGAAGTGAAGTATTGGCCCTTCGTAGCATTCAGGTGATGTCTTGCATGTGTGGAAGCCTGGTTGCCCGAGGAATTGTCACTGTCCTCTGCTGTTTTCTGGGTGCAGAACTCAGACAAGTGCTCCAAGTAGTCAGAACCACTTTATGGGTTAGGGAGCCATGGTTGAGCTGGGCTGGCAAACTGGATGGCATTTCCATAGTATTGTGTTGGTGAATTTCAGAGGGCCTTCCAAGCAAGTAACTTAACGTTGAATTGTGGAATTGTATTTTTTTGAAGATGTTGCAGATCTATCCCGGAGGGACTTCCTAACATCAGTCCTCTCCTGACAAGAGCACGGCTGCTTCCTGAATTAGGGAAATGCCTTGTTTCATGAATAATTTAGATCTATAACTAGCAGTTCATGTATTCAAAGGAATTGGTTCATAATACTGTGCAGAGTCAAACCGTAAGTGTGAAATAAAATGTAAAGGTGTGGTATTTATATATTATAATTTCAAATATCTCAATGAACTGAGAGGGAATTTACTTAAAACATGATTTTTTTTTTTTGGCCAGGTGTGGTGGCACACATCTTTAATCACAGCACTTGGGAGGCAGAGGTAGGAGAATCATTGTGAGTTTGAGTTTGAGGCCACCCTGACATTACATAGTGAATTGCAGGTCAGCATGGGCTAGAGTAAAGCCCTATATTGAAAAAAAAATTAAAAAGCAAGAATTTTTTTTCCCTCTTCTAAAACGTTGGTGCCAGCAAAATGTTACTTCTTAAAACAAGAGAGCATGTGTGTTCGTTTACACTTTACAATCAAATAGGCTGAAGGACTCAGAAGATAACTTTTGGTTTGAGGCAGAGGCCATCTAGAACTTCATATTAAGTTGGCCATTTTGTGACTTTGACAACACAAAATATTCTCTTATTCTCAGTGGACTGGCAACTCCATTGAGCCTCTCACTGCCTTTCTTTTTTTATGTGGGTACATCTGGTGGCACATTATCTCCCACAGAAGGGCCCTCCAGCCTGATAAATAATCATAGCCCTTTTCACCCTGAACAATGAGGCTTTGGAGGCCTGCAGACTGAGGAGCCAAGATCCCCACTCCTTTCTGCACAGATCATGCTGGTGATTCCCTTTCCTCCCACAAGCCTGGAGCTCAGAAATATCTGGTCTATGTCCTCCTTTGTTAGTGAAGGACCCTGAAGAGGGTTTTTGTCACACACTGCTCTGTTCGAGCAAGACATAGCCATTATTTGAGTCTCCTGCTCAGCACATGCAACAGGCTTTTTTTCCTTTTTTTTTTTCGCTAGCAACTTGAATCATGACATTTTTCCTTTGTCATGAAGTATACGTGCCATTTAAATAATTACTCTTGTTTTCACATCAAACCATCATTGTGACAGGTGCATATTTGTGACCCCTTGTAAACTCAGAATCAGTTCCTGATTAGATTTCCTTTCTCTTCCCCACTAACTTTTAGGTCCTTTAGTTTCTGGGAATGTTTGTTTGTGATTTCTCTAATGACCATCATGTGTTTCATGTGTTTGCGGATGGTTGAGAGCATCATGGAGGCATACATGAGACTAAGACCATGCTCACTGGAAGCACAGGAGGGATGTCACCGTGAGGTGGATGACATCCGGCAGCTGGGCTACTCTGGTGCTGGAGGGAGACTCATGGGAAAAGAGGCTGAACGTCATGCCCGGGAAGCCACTGAGCGCATCAGACCTGGCACCAGTCACCGCAGTGAGGCTGTGGTATAGCCAGCTCTTCCCGCCTCCTCACCCTCCCTCCCTAACAACGTTTCATTCACAACTTACGCTTCCCAGTGCTGACTATAAAGAACAGAGACAGGAACTGCCCTTTTTGTGTGTCAGCTTCTCATAGCTAAAAAAGAATGACAAACTGTCAGTTCAGGGCCCTTTGACATGGACAACGCCTGAGAAGATGAACGTACTCCTTCAGGCCGCTTGGGCTCTGACTGCACCCTTGCAAAATGGCGGGAGCCCCATCATTAGAGTCAGAGTACCCAAGTTGAAGTCTTGGATTTCTCCACTAACTGTGATGTTTGGCAAAAATCAGTTAACCTTTCTCGGCCTCAGTTTTTTCTTTTGATCAAAAAGGGATAATAGTAACTTGTGGATTTGTTGGATTAAGTATGTCAAATGAGTCAGTATGACAAAAGATATTGAGAACAGTGCTCAATGGTAAATGCATTTGAGCTTTTTTTTTTTTTTAACCCATATGATCTGAACTGTAGTGTTCTTTTTGGAGACAGCATCTGATGTAGGCCAGGCTTGTCTGTTTTTAAATTTTATTGACAACTTTGAAAAATATATATGTGTGTGTGTGTGTGTGTGTGTGTGTATAAATTATGCCATGATTATAATCCCGTCCCACCATCCTGCTTTTCCTCTTTCCTGTATCCTGTTCACATTGAATCCCTTCTGTCCAACTAGCTTGTCTTCTGTTTTTATATCATCATTTCCCCCACTCCTACTATTCAGGTCTTGTGTAGGTAGCCAGTGTGAAGTCATGAATACCATGGCCACTGTGAGTCTGTAAGCAGTATTACAAAACACTATACCCTTTCCTTTGGCTCTTAAATTCTTCCCGCCACTTCTTCTGCAGTGAGCCTTGGAGAGTGTGATAGAGATGTCTCACTTAGTGCTGAACATTCAGCTGTCACTTCACAGCACATTGGTGAGCTTTCTTTTTGGTTTTTCGAGGTAGGGTCTCACTTTAGCCCAGGCTGACCTGGAATTCACTATGTAGTCTCAGGGTGGCCGCGAACTCACGGTGATCCTCCTACCTCTGCATCCCGAGTCCTGGGATTAAAGGCGTGTGCCACCATGCCTGGCTTTTGGTGAGCTGTTAGTCACCACCAGCCTAGTCTTAAATTGCCTATGTAACCAAAGATGGCCTTGAACTCTTGATTTTCCTGCCTGTACCTGGCTCCACCTCCTGAGTGCGCAGTGCTGGGGTTACAAGATTTACCACCACTTCAGGCTAAACTTGACATTTTAAAGTGTGTGGTATTGGTGTGTGTTTGGTCCTCCTTGTATCATGTTGCTCGCCTCTCACAGCCGTTTTCCAGTCAGACTGGCTGACCAGTAAGCGCCGCTGATTCTCCTGTGTGAGCCCATCTCGGCAGCGGGAGTCTAGGCACATGTGGCCACCACCGGCTTTCTGTGGGGGTGCAGGTGGTGGAACTTTGTAAGCCCACCGTGTGGCACTCAGAGGGCCTTAGTGGACATTTAACTTCAGTTTGAAGAGCTTAAGCATTGTGATGCTCAAAATATGACCACTTGCTTCAGTGACCCCAAAGTGTGGTTTGACCAAATGTTAATCCTGAGCCCTCTTTGCAGCAGTTGGGCTAGAATCAAAGCAGCAAAGATCCCAGAAATTTATGTTGCTAACAGGCTTCCTTGGTGATTTCTTACCTATGCTGAAATTGAGAACACTCGGTAGAACTGTTGGCTGTAGCTTGGGAATATTGAAATGTTAGCAGATGCTTGGATCCTAGGCTTCCATATCTCCATTTAATTTGTTGTGGGGTGTGGCTGTGGGCATTGGCAGTAGCAGGTGGTTGTAGCCTGTAGGTGGAGTGGTAAACAATGGCTTTAGAAGACAGTTAAAGTACCAGTCAATAGCTTATGGTATCAGGGATATAAACTGATTGGGTTTGATCCTCAATCCTGAATAAATGAGTGTGGTGGCACACAACTTTCTCAATACTCAGGAGGTGGAAACAGAAGACTAAAAAGCTCAAGGTCATCCTCAGCTGCATAGTGAGTTCCAGACTGGCCTGGGATACATGAGACATGAGACCACCTTTTTTTAAAAGTTATTAAAATGATTACCAGGGTGGGGATAGAGTTGCTCTTTGGGATGATGGAAGGATGAGGATGATGGCTGCATAACTTTGTGAATACTATTAATTCCACTGAACTTGGAAACAGTTAAAATGACAATTTTTTAATTATCTTTATCTTATCATAATAAAACAAAAGCATTTTAGAGATCAGGATGGGGAACAATAGTAAAGTGTGAGCTTACCAAGGGAAAGGTTCTGAATATGATCCCCAGCAGCAATTAAAAAAAAAAACAAATCTCAAAACTTAAGAAACACAGGTCGTGTCTTCAAGTCCCCAGTACTTGGGATGCCGAGGTCAGACAATTGCCATGAGTTTGAGGTCAGCCTAGGTTACACAGTGAGTTCGAGGCCAGCCTAGCACATAGAGTAGGACTCGGTCTCCAAAAAAAAGAGTTTTAAATTCAGTATATTTCCACAGTTAGAACCTTATCCATATTTTATTTTTATTTTCACAGTGACAGTATCATGTATGCCACTGGCTCCAGGGGACACTCCCCTGCTTTCTTGCAACCTCAGAATGGAAACAGCCACCGAGCACCCGGTTACGTCCCTGGGAAGGTTGTCCCCTTACGTCCACCCCCTCCTCCAAAGAGCCAAGCTTCAGCCAAATTGATGTCCATCAGACAAGAAGCCCCAGCAACATTTGCATTCTCACCTGAGGAGCCCCAGACACCCCAAGAGAGCCGGAAGCAGAAGAGACACAAGAACACCTTCATTTGCTTTGCTATAACTAGTTTCTCATTTTTTGTTGCACTTGCTATCATTTTGGGAATATCCTCAAAATATGCTCCAGATGGTAAGTGTACACATAGGCATTGATGCACACATGTGTGGTAGGACGTACTTCAGAAAAACAGATAAGGGGAAGAAGTTATGGAGATTTTACCTTTTTTTTTTTTTTTTAAAAAAAAAAAACAAAACCTTAGACTGTCTTTAGCTAACTGTGCTCAATTGGATAATGTGATTAAGAAATATCTTTCAAGCCAGGTGTGGTGGTGCATGCCTTTAATTCCAGCATTTGGGAGGCAGAGGTAGAAGGATCGCCATGAGTTTGAGGCTACCCTGAGATTACATAGTGAATTCCAGGTCAGCCTAGGCCAGAGTGAGACCCTACATCGAAGCCCCACCTCCAAAAAATGAAATATATTTCATTAAATAACTGAAGGCCCAGATTCTTGTCCAGTTTCCACCTGTCCCATGCTTGGGCTGCTCCTGGGGCTTCCCTCAGTAATGCTTTTTGTGTCTTCAATGAACTTTTAGGCCAGCACAATATCATTCTTTGTGGTAACTATGATTTTTGAACTGACAAAAGTTGTTTTTTTTCCTTCTTCAGTTGTTTGTTTATTTTGGCCATAGTGGTAAAACAGACAAATTTTTTAAAAAAGAAGATACTAAAAAGGCTGTGTTTTATGATTTTAGCATTTGGCTTTATGTGGGGACTAGGGAGTTGAACCTTAGACAGGCAGCCTTTGTATGCAAGTGCTTTAGCCATTGAGCCATTTCCCTAGCTTGTGTTTTCTGATTTGAAATATACTGCATGCATATGTGCAAATTCTGATATGTTTGTCCAAACTCATCCATTCTTTCATAGTTAAGTATCACATAGGGAAGCTTTCACTTCATAAATAGTTTTTACTTTTTAAGAAGCCACATCAGAAATTTAATAGTAGCATATTAATTCTGAGTAGTTTTGAAGTCGTTAACTTCAGTGTAATGCCAGCAAACAGTTCCTTCATAAAATTACTTCATACTAGTGCCTCACTTAACTGTATGTCAGAGGACCCAGGGTTGAGATGAAGAAAATTACAACCCGACTGAGCTTCTATTATCTGCCCTTCCCCCCACCCCCCAGGTAAGGTCTTACTGTAGTGCAGGCTGACCTGGAGTTCACTATGTAGTCTTAGAGGAGCCTTGAACTCACAGTGATTCTCTTACCTCAGCCTCCTGAATACTGGGATTAAAGGTGTGTACTACCATGCCTGGCTTATTGTCTGCTTTTTAAAAAGGAAAAATTTAATGTTTTTAATATAAAATATATCACTGACTTGTGTCAGCTTAAATGACTCCTTAAGTGGACATAACAGTTGAGGGTCTTTTTACTCTGTAAAAAAATTTTTATATATTTATTTGAGAGAGAAAGAGAGACAGACAAGACATACCGACTGACTGACTGACTATGGGCACGCCAGGGCCTCTTGCTGCTGCAAGTGAACTCCAGACACATGTGATACTTTGTGCATCTGGCTTTATGTGGGTATTGGGGAATTGAAACCAGGTGCTCAGCTGGCTTTGCAAGTAAGCACCTTAACCACTGAGCCATTTCCCAGCCCCCTCCCCCTCAGCTCTTACTCTTTATAAGACTTACAAATGCTATTTTATATAAGTTTTATGGGTACTTTAGGGAATTGATACATTTTAAGGATTTGAGGGGAATATACAGGAAGCAAGAGAGATGATCATGTCCACATCTTTGTTGATCCAGCAGTGGGCCATATTATGAATTCAGAAAATTGATTTCCACTGCATGTACTACTGACTTCCTTTCCCTTTCCCCAGGAGAATAACGATGTTCTGATTCATAGTTCCCAAGTGATCTGTAGGAAAGGGATGCTGGGCAAGTGGGAAATCAGGGTTGAACTCTGAACTCTGGCTTTCTTTGGTATGTTCACAATCTATCAAGAACACTTGATTGCTGATGTGGTTCTTTGAGTCAGTTCTTCGGTTTCATGCTGGCAATGTAAGTGCAGACTATCAGTGGAAAGATCTAGTATGCTGAAATATTTCAGAGTCAGCCTCACTGTGGTTTTTGCTGTTAGGAATGTGCTCACCACTTTACAAGTGGGTAGCCTGGAAGGTGGGGCTGCTTGAGCTGTTTTCAATGGTTTATGCACACCATGCATTTTCTCATTTAAATATAATTTACTGGACTGGAAGGAATCTGGCTGGAATTTTTGGTTATGGTTCTAGTGGAGAGTGCTTTCTGGGGAATAATTATAAACAATTAAGGGATTATGTAATTATTAAAGTGGATCTATATCTCCAAAAATTGAAATTCCTTCTCCCTAGCTCATAAGTGTATGGACACATACACTTGCTTCTTATAACATTGTGGAGAATTATAGCTAACTATCTTATGGAAAGAGAGAAGTTAAATAAAAGCTTAAGAAATTCTTAGTATTAAGTTAGAAATAATTTGACTCCTTGTTTCTTTGGTGGGAAGAAATGTACTAAGGATTATTTTTATTTTATTAATTTATTTTGTAGTGCTGGTGGTTGTACTCAGGGCTTTGTCCATGCTAAGAATAAGCAAGCTTTCTACTGTCCAGTTACAGCCCTTGTCCCAATGATTGTCTTTAGTATAATCATAAAGGTCATTGATTTATCTGAGAGTTAAATATCCATTTTGAGATTGGCATGGGAAACTAATTCCATTGATTAATTACCAAGAGCTTAATTAGTGGTAACTAGTGCAAATAAGCGTAGGCAGTATAAGAGTGTGTCATAGGAGGTCGATAGCACTGGGGCTCTGCAAGTTCAAATGAGGGTTCCAAAGCTTTGTTTCTGTGTCCAGTATGCGTGTGCCGTAGTCAGTCTCTGCTTTTTCATCCTATTCATCTTCCACCATCACAAAAGTATTTCTTGATGGGGTCCGGTGACATTTGTTCATTGCTACATTTGCTTAATTTAAACGCAGGTGATTAACAAATGGACCTGGATGGCAGTGGGCACTTGAAGTTGTTGTATTTTTTTTCTCTTTGTGCCCCTCCTTTTTTTTGAGGAAAGCTCAGCAGATTGACTTTTTTTTTTTTTTAAATGTGAGAGAGTGAGAGAAAGAGAGAGAGAGAGAGAGAGAGAATTGGTGTACCAGGGCCTCCAGCCACTGTAATGGAACCCCAGATGCTTGTGTCATATTGTGCATCTGGCTTACATGGGACTTGGAGAGTCAAAACATGGGTTCCTAGGCAAACCCCAACTGCTAAGTCATCTCTCCAGCCCTTCGTGCTTCTCTTATATGAACACTATCCTTCGGGGTCAGGTCTAGTGTCACCTATTCCATGAAGCTGCCTCAGTGACTCCAGCCGCATCCTCCTTTGAGGTCCTTTATATACCAAAAGTAGTAACTACCTCAGTATTCACCATGTAATAATTATTTCATATGTGGTGGCTTTTTCTCCCAGGCTAGCTTGTAAATTCTGAAGGACTATGATCTCCTTCAGTACCTTATAAATTTTTAAAATATATACATTTTTAGTTATTTATTTGAGAGAGAGAGAATGATTAGGCATGCCAGGGCCTTAAGTCTCTGTAGATGGTCTCCAGATGCATACGCCACCTTATGTGGGTCCTGGGGAATCAAACCTGGGTCTTTTGGCTTTGCAGGCAAAGCGCTAAGCTATCTTTCCAGCCCTAGAATTTTAAAAATATTTTTACTCACTTATTTATTTGAAAGAGAGTGAAAGGCAGGTAAGAGAGAGGGGGAGCATGGTGTGCCAGGGCCTCTAGCCACTGTGCAGAACTAAAGACACGTGCCAACTTGTGTATCTGGCTTTACGGGGGTTCTGGGAAATTGAACCTGGGTTCTTTTACTTTGCAGAAAAGCACCTTAACCACTAAGCCATCTCTCCAGCCCTACTTTAAAAATTTTACAGAGGGGACAAAGAGCAGTGTTCAGAACATCTTTAATCATTTCAGTTGATCAAAATTAAGTGCTAACTTTTTCCCACTTCTAAATATTTAGTACATAAGTAACTTAGTTTTATTATCAGCTGTTCAAGAAGCAAGCTACAGGGCTGGAGAGATGGCTCAGCAGTTAAGGCACTTGCCAGAAAAGCCGAAGGACCCAGGTTTGTTTTCCCACTATCCATGTAAAGCCAGATGCACAAGGGGGCACATGTATCTCGAGTTTGATTACAACCTACAGTGGCTAGGAGACCCATTCTCTCTCCCTGGCTTCCTCTTTCTTTCACTCTGTCAAATAAATAAACTTTTTAAAAAAGTAGCAGGTTATAATTCTAATAAAAGAGCATTGCAAGTAAAGAGCCCACTTCTTAAAGGAAAGGCGGAACTTCCACACCACTCAGCTTGCTGAATAATCTTGGGTTTGGCTTCTCTTATCTGTAATTTCCTCATCTGTGAAAATGAGAAGTCATTTTTTTTTCTTTAATTTTAGATTCTTAGTAATTACAGTCTCCTTAGAATTACATGAATGTGATTGTTACCTGTTGCTTTGGCAAAATCAAATAGTGTAATTTACAGTATTATCAATTTGCTAGGCAACATGGCTTATTTTAATTTATACTCATAAACTTAGGGAACCTTTCATATTCTTTATCCTTTCCTGAGGCATTTGTTGTCCACTTATGAATATTTTTTAAAAAAATATATTTTAGAAAGTTGTGATTTTGACCACTTATCTTTTTCAGTTTTGTTGGGAAACTGCCTGTTGAGAAAGATAGGCTTTGACTGCCTGCTTTGTGATTTACTTACACAGGAAGCAGCTTGTGAATGCTGACATACATGCTGTTCTGCAATTTCTGCAGCTTCTTTTCATTGCCGAAATGTTGCGAATATATGTGCATGTGTATACTTATATACATATCTTGTTTTTATAGTGATGGGGGTCAAATCCAGGGCTCCAGGCATGCTGGGCTGGTACCCCTAAGCTACATACCCAGCCTGATTTTTCTAAAACAACTTTCTAGTGTGATTCTAGAATAATTCATAATTTTGCTTCTTGCTGTTTCCATTTTTACTCTGTGTAGTTTGATCTGATCTGCATGTTAACAAATTAGTTTTCTAAGATTCAAATTTCTGATGGTGAGAAGGGGGTGAGATTTCAATCCTAATGATAGGAAATCAAAACCTTTTAGGACCTTATCAATTTTTATTCAATGATAATAATGCCTAGACTTGGCTAATAAAATTTCTCTCATGTTTTGCGTTGGGTTCCATAACATTGTTGTGTTTTTTTCATAGAGAACTGTCCAGATCAAAACCCTCGTCTCAGGAACTGGGATCCAGGACAAGATTCTACAAAACAAGTTGTTATCAAGGAGGGAGATATGTTTCGCCTGACCTCAGATGCCACAGTGAATTCTATAATCATTCAGGATGGAGGTTAGTATAAATCCCTTCCTGAGAGATGCTTTTTAAAACAAAAGTTTAATTTATTTGAGAGAAAGAGGCAGATAGAGATGTGAGAGACAGAGAGAGGAAGAGAGAGAGGGAGAGAGAGAGAGAGAGAAAAAAAAAATATGAATGGGTGCTCCAAGGCCTCTAGCCACTGCAGACAAACTCCAGAGGCATGTGCCATTTTATGCATCTGGCTTATGTGGGTACTGGGGTATTGAACCAGGTTTGACTTTGCAGGCAAGTGCCTTAACTGCTTAGCCTTTTCTCCAGCCCTAGAATATTATCTTAGATTGAATGACTTAGGATGTACTATCATTCTAACCCCAGTGAGATGTTAAGGTTCTAAGTTTGAGTCATAGAATTTAAGAGCTGCCAGGACCTTAGAAATCACTCAAGTCAAAACCTTTGGTTTATGGACAAGGAAACAAGAAAGATGTTTTCCCACAGCAGAATTTTGGTATACCAGACAAAGGAGTTCACATGGATCACCACTGCTGCTTTCGCACTGCTGTGATCAGTACCCAGCAGAAGCACCCTAAGAGAGGGCAGGTTGATTTTCATTAATGGTTCCCAAAGGTGCCACTTGCCATGGCAGAGAGGGCCTGGTGACTGGCCCGAGGTGGCAGGAATTTGGAGCTGGTCCCATTGTGGTTTAGAAAGCTCAATTTGGAACCAAAGAGACTATCCTCTTGAAAGCACGCCCCCAGGGCCCCATTTATGCTAGCTAGGACACAACCCAAAGGTTTTCACCGCCTTTTGACAGTGCCTCCCCCTAGAGAACAAGTGTTCACATACATGAGCCCATGAGGCACATTTTATATTCAGATCACAATAGCCATGTAAAAAATGAAACTAGAAGACTGGGTTGGTAGCTCAGTTGGTTAAAGTGCTTGCCATGATATCTTGAGGATCTGAATCAGAATCATTAGCACCCGTGTAAAAGCCATGGTGGCAGGGTTTACATGCCTGTAATCCCTGCTCTTACAAGGTGGAGGTGGGAGGGAAGATCTCTAGAACTTTCTGGCTAGCTGAATTGGTGAGCTCTGGGTTAACTGAGAGACCCTGTCTTTAAAAAAAAAAAAATAAGATGAGGAGCAATTGAGGAAGATATTTGACATCAGTATGCATAAACACACATGTGCGTGTGTGTGTGTATACACATGAACACATACACATGCATGCCCCCCAGTGAGATTCTGATCTGTAGACTCTTAAGTATTTTTTTTCTAGAAATTATTTCTCTCTAAAGTGAATAGATAGAATTCATATTTATGAGCCTTTTTTTAGTATGTTGAAGTATGGACTTTTTTTTTTTTTGAGAGAGGGAAAGAAGCAGAGAGAGACAGAGAGAGAATGGGCACACCAGGGCCTCCAGCCACTGCAAACAAACTCTAGATGCATGCACCACCCTGTGCATCTGCATCTGGCTTACGTGGGTCCTGGGGAATTGAACCAAGGTCCTTTGGCTTCACAGGCAGATGCCTTAACCACTAACCCATCTCTCCAGTCCTGAAGTATGAACTTTTTATTTTTAATATTTTAATTTTTTTTTATTAAGTAGAAACTTTGCATGGATACATCATGTGTTGGTACCATAATTTCCTTCCTCCCTTTCGCCATTCCACTGAGGGCCCTCCTTAGTGGGATTGCTCGTATCCACCTTGTAGCTGTAGGTTATGAATTGTGAGAGCAGCTGTCAGTCATTGTCATGGGGGAGGAGGCAAGTCTTCTGGATACTCTCTCCCACTCTGTGGCTCTTTCATTCTTTCCACCTCCTCTTCAGCAAAATTCCCTGAGCCTTAGTGGGTGTGCTTTAATTTTACATAAGTGTTGAGCTTCCAGCAGCTTCTAGATTCCTCTTTGGTACATTCTGAGTATCTTCAATGTCTGTCTCCATCACCCTGGCCCAGGAAGTCGGGCTCGCCTTGGAAACAGCGCTCTTGTTCATCTTACCAGTTCTCCTGTGGCTTCACCTGGGCCCTAGCTGCTATGTGAGGGGTGGTTCATCTCCTGCCAGGCAGTCAATTATCCTTGTCTTGTTGGTAGATTTTAGTTGTTTTCCCTTCTCGCTGCTTTAATGATGTGTGGTGTGGCCTTGCTCCCAGTCTGTCTTGTGCTGGCCTTGGCCTTCTAGGCAACCACCCAGGGATCTGAAAGCGAATTTTCTATAAAACTTGTAGTAAATTTTTCTCAAGTTAGTTGAGGAAGGGTAGTTTTTAACCTCAGGTTGAAGTCTATTTTTCAGTGTCTCATAACAGAAGTTGGCTTAAATAGTACTGTTCCTTTTAGGACTGCTTGTATTTGGGGATGATAAAGATGGATCCAGAAATATTACTTTGAGAACTCGTTACATCCTGATTCAGGATGGTGGAGCGCTTCATATTGGAGCAGAAAAATGCCGGTATAAGTCCAAAGCGACTATTACCTTGTTCGGCAAGTCAGATGAAGGTGAGAGTATGCCAACATTTGGCAAAAAATTTATTGGCGTGGAAGCTGGTGGGACACTGGAGTTACATGGGACGCAGAGGACTTCGTGGACGTTGTTGGCAAGGACGCTGCATTCTTCAGGTCTACCCTTTGGGTCCTACACCTTTGAAAAGGTCTTTTCTCGGGGCCTCAATGTGAGGGTCATTGACCCAGACACAGCCAAAATTTTGGAAAATATGAGGTTTGATACTCATGAATATCACAATGAGAGCAGGCGACTTCAAGAATTTCTGAGAATCCAAGATCCAGGTCGGATTGTTGCTATTGCTGTGGGAGACTCAGCAGTGAAAAGCCTTCTACAAGGAACGATCCAGATGATCGAGGACCGGCTGGGAAGTAAGCTGATCCAAGGGCTGAGCTACAGGTAGGCAGACCTTGTTCTTTTTTTTTTTTTTTTTTCCGAGGTAGGGTCTTACTCCAGCCCAGGCTGACCTGGAATTCACTATGGAGTCTCAGCGTGGCCTCGAACTCACAGCAATCCTCCTACCTCTGCCTCCCGAGTGCTGGGATTAAAGGCGTGCAACACCACGCTCGGCCTTTTCTTTTTTTTAATGTTTTATTTATTTGCTTGCAAGTGGAGAGATATAGAGATACAGAGAGAGAGTGTGAGAGTTATGAGCGTGTCAGGGCCTCTAGCCACTGCAAATGAACTCCAGATGCATGTGCCACCTTGTGCATCTGGTTTATGTGGGAACTGGGTATTTGAACCCAGGTGATTAGGCTTTACAGGCAAGCTCCTTAACCACCAAGCCATCACTCCAGCCCTACCTTGGTCTTTTCTTCCCAATTCCTTCTTAGAGTCCATGTCCTATGAAGGAGAGAAAGCTAGAAAAGAAACCATGGAACACCATAGCCTGCCTCAGCTGTCTGGGTGTCCACACCCCAGTGGTCACTCCCATTGGTGTATCTGGTTGCCTCTTGTTTGAACCATGGATTGAGCAAGTGGATATGGTACACAGAAGCTCTGCAGCATGTAATTAAAGAGAAGTTATAATTCTGCTGAGTATTCTTAGTGAAGTTGGGAAATAGCTTCAGTGAGAACAGATAGTGGACCTCTAAACCCACTTAGAATAACCTACTTAGATTTTCCTTTGATGGGGTGCAATCGTATCTACCAAAATCCTAGAAGATAAAAGTTAGTGAAGAGAAGTGGTCTGTATCTGCTTACAAATTGCATTATTTTTTTTGGGGGGGGGAGGTAAGTGTGGGTTACCCATCAGCATTCAGATAAAAGGCATTGCCCAGGTGGCAAACAGAGAGCTGCAAAGATGATGATCATACAGTGAGAGGTGAGGCAGTTGGTTGCAAGCTGTAAGGGAGCATGAGTAGAAGAGCTTCTGTGCTGGCCTAGGAGGGGCTGGGTGTAGTTCTGTGAGCCTGTAGTCCCAGCACTTAGGAAGTTGAGGCTAGAGGTGAGTGAGTTCAAAGCCAGCCTGGGCTGTGTAGGAAGAATGGTCTCAAAAACAAACAACACAACTTTGCTGCAGGAAATAGGCTTCCTAAGGGCAAGAGGCCTGGAGCGACTTCAGGCATGCAGGCAGTAAAGAAGGATGGCAGTCCAGACAGGGCTACCACGAGCAATCTCTCGGAGGACTTTTGAAAGAAACCAAAATACAGAAATGGAGAAGAGCTAAAAAAAACAAGAGTGTAAAGCTTAATGATAGATCAGAAAAGTGATTCCAGTATAGTTACCACCCAGGCAGGAAATAAAACATTGCCAGCATCCCAGAAGCCCCCATATAATGCCCTGCCCTACCCTAATCACTCCTTCCATCACTAAAGGCAACCATCTTCCTGAGCTATACTAAGGTTTAGGTTTATCTTTTCAGGAACTTCGCATGTATAAATGATAGCAGATAACACATTTTATGTTTGGTTCATTTGCTCAGAGAGTTACTGAACAGAATGCGCATTGTCACACATGGTGCTGGCTTCTTTTCCTTCCTGTTTATTTTCTGAGGCATGAATCTACCACAGTGTGTTTACTGGGGACATCGAATAGTTGACCAGTTTGGAAATGATTCTGTCAATGTTCTTCTACCTGTCTCTTCACAAGTATGTGCATATCCTTCCCAAGAAGAGGGAACATGCCCCTTTCCCTTACTGTGTTAGTCTGTCTTCGCTCACAAAAACAGAATATATGCCCGAGATGATCAGCTTCTAAGGAAGAAGGATTTCTTTTGGCTCTCAGTTTGAGAGGTTTCCATCCGTGGTCACTTGGCTCTGTTACTTCATGGCTAAGAGCAGGTGGTGGAGCAGAGCAGCTCATCCCATGGTGGCTGGGACACGGAGAAAGGACGTGTCAGTCTCCCTTGTGAGAGCATGCCCTCACGGACCTGACTCCTCTCTACTAGGCCGTGCCTCCTAATGGTTCCACTCCCTCCCGGTAGTGCTTCCGACTGGAGACCAAGCCTGCAACATGCAGGCCTTTGGCTGACATTTAAGATCCAAACCACCGTAACTGTTTTGTTTGTTATCTAGTAGAGATAGCAATCTCAGTTTCTGTTTGTTCATGCCTGCATTGCTTCTAAGTTTGTGTCATTACTAGCTGTGTGGTGGTTTGATTCCAGGGTCCCCCATAAACTTAGATGTTCTGAATGCTAGGTCCCTAGCTGATGGCAATTTGGAAATTAAAGCCTGCTGGGGGCACTGCATTGTTGGGAGCAGGCTTATGGGTGTTATAGCCAGTTTCCCCTTGCCAGTGTTTAGCACACTTTCCTGTTGCTGTTGTCCAT
Organism: Jaculus jaculus; assembly: GCF_020740685.1. Taxonomy (NCBI): domain Eukaryota; kingdom Metazoa; phylum Chordata; class Mammalia; order Rodentia; family Dipodidae; genus Jaculus; species Jaculus jaculus. The sequence continues at coordinate 61,204,205 of NC_059102.1, read as the reverse complement.
GTGATGTTGGCCAGGAGGTAATGTCCACCCTCTGCTCATGCCATCATTTCTACCCTGCCACCATCATGGAGCTTCCCCATGAGTCTGTGTGTGTGTGTGTGTGTGTGTGTGTGTGTGTGTGTGTGTGTTTTGGGTGTTTTCTGTCAGCAATGCGAACCTGACTGTAACAAGCTGTGAGTGTTCAGCTTTGGTGCCCATTTTATTGAAGTGGTTTCTGAATTCCTTTTAAATTATTGTCACTGCACTGGGGGGAAGGCTTAGTGAGTAAGAGTGCTTGCTGCTCAAGTATGAGGACCTTAGCTCGATCCAGCACTCATGTCAAAAGCTGTGCGTGACCACACCTGCCTGAAACCCCAGTGCCGGTGGAGAGTGGGGCTGCAGGAAAAGAAGGATCACTGGGGCTCACTGGTCAGCCAGCTTAGCTGTAAAATGGCAAGTTGCAGGCTTAGCTAGAGACTGTCTCAAGGCAGTGAGACGGAAGAGCAGTGCCTTCTCTGCCTGGTGTCTGCGTGCATGCACACAGGACACACACCACACACACAACATGCACCGCGCACCACAAACGATAACAAAGGAGCACTGATCTTCCACCAGCATTGTGTTGACCAGCGTTATCTCTAACGCACAAAAACACAAACCCCTTCGAAGATAATGTTCCAGTCCACGGAAATTTCCCACAAGTGGAGGAGGGAAGTAGGAGTGTTCTGGAGATAATGTCAGTAGATTGGAACATTGTTTTATAGTTGCTGAGGTAGTTCTAGTCAATAAAGGAAGCCTCTGACACGCTTCCTGTCCTTCCCCCTCAACTAGGAGATAAGTTGAGACATTCTGTGTTTGATCCCTTGTGCTGTAGCCAGGGATAGAAACTCTAATGGGAGTTAGGTAGGGAGAGTGCTCTAATGCATTCCCAGCCACAGAGCCGCCAGTCCCCACACAGGTGGCTGTCAGGTTTATAAAGGTGTAGGTATGTTTTAGTTAACTTTTTAAAAACACATTTTAAGAAATATTTATTTATTTGTTTGAGAAAGAGAGAGGTAAAGAATGGGTGCACCAGGGCCTTTAGCCACTGCACAGGAACTCCAGATGCATGCTCCACCTTGTACACCTGGCTCACGTGGTTACTGGGGAACTGAACCTGGGTCCTTAGGCTTTGCAGGCAAGCAAGCACCTTGACCACTAAGCCATCTCTCCAGCCCTTTGCTTAACTTTTTATCTGAATATCAGACCTTCTGTCTGGCATGTCTTACATTTGATTTTCTTTTATAAAATCTTTTTTTTTTAATTTTTATTTATTTATTTGAGAGTGACAGACACAGGAGAGAAGACAGATAGAGGGAGAGAGAGAGAATGGGCGCGCCAGGGCTTCCAGCCTCTGCAAACGAACTCCAGACGCGTGCGCCCCCTTGTGCATCTGGCTAACGTGGGACCTGGGGAACTGAGCCTCGAACCGGGGTCCTTAGGCTTCACAGGCAAGCGCTTAACCGCTAAGCCATCTCTCCAGCCCTTGATTTTCTTTTTTTCCCAAAAAGTAGGAAGTTCACATTTTTCTTTTCATGTTTTGAACTTGGAGGCACGAGGCCATTTTTCTGGCATGTTCTTACTGCATGCATTCTTTGACTAATTTTGGCTACAAGCTTTAGCACATGCCTTGAATATTTAGTTTCAGGGAAGTAAGTGGCCTTTTTTAACATGATTTTTTCTATAGACATTGGTATGCAAAAGTAAAAATCTGTTGGGGGATTGCAGCTTCAAGGGTGTTTACAAACCTCTGTCAGTGGTTCTCAACCTTGCCTTCACATATGGAGACTTCGAAATCTCTTCAAGTCTAGACTGTCAGAGATCTGGATCTGAAAGAATACACCACTGAAGTGTGCTCAGGGTTGGTCATTGCTGTTGTAACTAGGTAGTCTGATTCAGGGGACTTCAAAGTATGATTAGCAATATCATTGCACTGCTGGGAAGCACGTTGGTAGTGACATTCTTGGTCCCTCCTCTGACTCTCAGGTTGGGGCCCTGCCACCTGAGTTTACAAGTCCTCTCTCCACATGGTTCTGATACTGACTGCAAACTCTGTTTACTCTCGTGCTTCTATCTACTCTTATTCAGATGTCCAGGAAACTTTAAAAGCTTGAGGTGCTTGCCTACAAAGCCTAAGGACCCAGGTTCGGTTTCCTAGTACCCATGTAAGCTAGATGCACAAGGTGGCACATACGTCTGGAGTTCATTTGCCCTGGCATGCCCATTCTCTCTATCTGCTTTTCTTTTTTTTTCTTTGTTTAAAAGCTCTTTAGATAAATTCTGGGGTCTGGGGATGTATCTCAGTGGTAGAGCATGGGCATAACATGCTCAAGGACCTGAGTTCTATGCCTAGTACTACAACAAAACCAACCAACCAGAGAACAAGAAAACAAAACCAAAAGCCCACTATGGTGACACACTTGCATTTCCAGCACTTGGGCAGTGGAGATATGAGGATAAGGAATTCAGGGTTATCCTTAGCTATATAGTAAATTTGAGGCCAGCCTAGCCTATATGAGAGCCTGTCAAAAACGGAAAGCAACCAAACAAGAAATAAATATAAGAAAGTAGGTGAAAGTCATTTAAAATGAGACAGCAAGTGGCTAGACTGGTATGCGAGTGAGGGCGGAATCTATGCGGGAAGTTTATGGTTAACTGAAGTCACTGTCATCCTCACCCCACCTCTAGTGGAGCTGAACAAAGCGGTATTTGAAAATCAAGTACATTTGCTTCTATAATGTTAGTTACTTCAATAGAAGTTGGGAACTGCAACCCTGTGCAGAAAGAGGCACAGATGAAGTTCAGTAGGGTGGAGAGAGATGGCTCGGGGCTTAGAGGTGCCTGCTTGCAAAGCCGGCCAGCTTGGGTTTGATTCCCCAGTACCCACGTGAAATCAGACGTACAAGGTGGTAGGAGGCTTTGGATACCATTCCTCTCCCTCTCTCATTTTCTTTCTCTGCTTGCAAATAAATATATATACATTTTTAAAAAATGAAACTCAAGCATTAAACTCCAGCCTTCCATATCTGTGCCGGAGCTTTGAGCCGCTTCTGTGACAGATAACCAAGTGTGCATGCCCCGTTTCCTCCTAGGCAAGCTTGGGCCTTAGTTGGCGTCATCGATGGCGGAAGCACTTCCTGCAATGAATCCGTGAGAAACTATGAGAACCATAGCAGTGGCGGGAAGGCTCTGGCCCAAAGAGAGTTTTATACGGTGGATGGCCAGAAGTTCTCAGTGACTGCCTACAGTGAATGGATTGAAGGTAGGCAGGAATAGTTGAAATTCTGGTCAGACACTGGTAAGTACTGTGACATATCTTTTTAAGGAAGGATTCCATTCAAACAGCAGCCTGTTGGGTTTGGTTTGTCAACTATTTGGTGACTAAAGCTCTTTCCCTGCTGTAGTTAGATCTTGTAGACTCAAGAACTCTCTCTGTACTAGATGATCTCTTCTAGTTTGGGGCAAGGTTCTTGGAGTCATAGTGTGATTAAATGCATTTGTTTCCTGGATGTGACCAACTGAACTGATATGAAATAGGCAAGCCACCTTGGTCTGTACTGTGACTAAACATGACATTAAAAAATATTAAAAGTTGGGTTGGAGAGATGGCTTAGTGGTTAAGCGCTTGGCTGTGAAGCCTAAGGACCCTGGTTTCAGGCTCAATTCCCCAAGACCCACGTTAGCCAGATGCACAAGGGGGCGCACATGTCTGGAGTTCATTTGCAGTGGCTGGAAGCCCTGGTGCACCTGTTCTCTCTCTCTGTGTGTCGCTCAAATAAATATTAAAAATATGTACACATACTTTTATATATTTATATTTATTTATTTGAGAGCAAGAGAGAGAGAAAGAGAATGGGCATACCAGGGCCTCCTACCACTGAAAATGAGCTATAGATGCATGTGGCACCTTGTGCATCTGGTTTATATGGGTACTGGGGACTTGAACCTTGTCCCTTAGGCTTCATAGACAGATGCCTTACCTTCTAAGCCATCTTTTCAGCCCGGGATTTCTTAATTTATTTACTTTTTTGCTGGATTTTTCCTGTTTTAGTTAATGATGACTTGATTGCTTCCTGTCTGTGCATCTCTATCATCTTTCTTTTCCAATAAAGTATGATTTTAAAATTCATATGAGGTGAGTATAATTAAGAGATGCTTATTATATCTATAATTATCCAGATGTGTTTATTTTAGACTGGGGTCTCACTTTTGCTTTGAATAGCATTATAGCAAACAGAGTGTTTATTAACTTGAATTACTGTTGACAAAATGCCTGGTTTTCTGTCACAGCTTTTACTTTCTATTGGATCATGAGAATGTCACTGTAATTTGTTTATTTTATTTTATTTTATTTTATTATTTTTGTTAGTTTTTCAAGGTAGGGTTTCACTCTAGGCCAAGCTGACCTAGAATTCACTATGAAATCTCAGGCTACCTTGACCTCATGGCGATCCTTCTACCCCTGCCTCCCAAGTGCTGGGATGAAAGGCGTGTGCTACCACATCTGGTCTTGACTGTAATTCCTTTAACCTTAATTTTCTTGTCTGAAGAGTGGGGCTAAATTAGCATGTAGGGATGCTACACCAAGTGTGAAGTTCTGGGTGTAGTGCATATAGGAACCCGTGTGCATGTGAGTGATGGTGCAGACAGCTTGGGTTATAATGATATATTTTGTGTCAGTGAGGTTAAAGATAAGTGTTTTGCATTAAAACAACTAAATGGAGTCCTTGGAATGGGACAAAAACTTGTAAAGGTGCTTCTAAGCAGCCTGGGTGAGGCGAGGAAATGGTACCGATGACGGATGAGGAAGTTGGAGCCGGGCCTTCTGTCGCCAGCATTTCTGGTCTTGCTTCCACACGGTTGTCTTTGGCTACAAGCATAGGTGGGTGAACTGCAATTCCTAGCAGGAGTTTGGTGTGTAGGGACTCTGTCTCCAGAGAAGTTCTAGGCAGGAGACAAACATTGCCGGAATGTGAGTCAACTTTTCCTATGTAGGAAGGGTCATCTTCATTTCCACACCACAGGGATAACTCACTTCTGGAAGAGGGAACATTCCGTCTGTCTGTTGTCTGTCATGGGCTATTGTTTGCACCCAGTTTTCTCAGTGACTCTTACTTTCTGGAAGAGGTGGAACTTCTCCCCAGGAAGCAGCTAGGCTGAGTTGACTTCCTGTCATACTTCCAGTAAGGGCAGGAGATAATATCAGGCAGGATCTTTGCCTAAACCTAGAAAAGAGTAAGAAATTGTTAAGTACTAAATTTTTTCCCCCTGTAAACTTTTAAAAATAGAAGTAAATTCTAATTATCTTTTAAGTCATAGTTATCTAGCATCATCTTTTTTGAAATTTCATATAAAAAATGAGTGTTTTCAAGTTACCACTCTTTAGGGAGTTTTGGGGGTTAACAAAATTTTATTGTCATGGAATTAAAAAAATATTTTATTTTATTTATTTGAAAGAGAGAGAGGGAGAGAATGAAGGAAAGAATGGGCATGCCAGGGCCTTCAGCCATTGTAAATGAACTCCAGACACATGCAGCACCTTGTGTATCTGGCTTATGTGGGGTTCTGGGGAATCAAGCCTGGATCCTTTGGCTTTGAAGGCAAGCACCTTAACTGCTAAACCATATCTCCAGCCCAGTTATGGAATTTTTAAATTATCTTTCTTACTTTTCTTTGTTTCTGGAGCTATGTATATGTATGTAATTTACTTGCATGCTTATGTGTGTGGGTGCATATATGTGCAGGAGCATATGTTGTGTGTGTGTACATGTGGAGGCTAGAGATTGACACTACTGTCTTTCTCAATTGCTCAGCATGTTATTTACTGACTTGAACCAAGGCCTCCCTGATTTGACTAGCTACCTAGCTTGCCCTGGAGATCTGTCTCTTTGTCACAGGTGCTGGCATTTCAGACAGGCTGCTGTTATCACCCAGCATTCATGTGGATTCTGGGGATCCAAACTCTGGTCTTCACACTTGTCTAGCAAGTGCCTCACCCACTGAGCCATCTTCCCAGACCCTTTTCTTTGTTATTAAGCTGCATGTTTCTATTCTTTGCAAAACATAGTACAGAGATGAACAAATTTGGCCCTGGAATTAGATTAACATTCAGTTTTGGTAAGGCCTTACTCTAGCCCAGGCTGCCTTGGAACTCATTCTGTAGTCCTAGACTAGCCTCAAACTCATAGTAATCCTTAGCCTCCCAAATGTTGAGATTAAAGGTATGTGCCACCATGTCCTGTTTAGCTGCAATTTTAACTGCTATACAAACTCCTAGATGTTTGATTTTTTTTTTACCCCTACTGAATATCATATCTATTTCATAATTGTTTTAATGAGAGGCTGTTATATATGGGACATCCCAACCTCTGTTAGCTATTACTATAATTGTAGGAATTACTATTATTTATATTACCTTTCAGGTAAAATCTCATCATGTGCTTTAACATAGGGAAGCAAGAAACAAATTAAAAAGCACAAAGTTTACTAAATATTTGCATGTGCACACATATACTGTGCAGAAAATAAATAGCAGGTTAGAATAAGATAACAGAATGTAAGACGTGGTCAGGTTTTACTTGAATAAGTGGCTTCAACCCTAAGATCATCCATAAGAGTCCTTGTTCCTTGCCTGAATTTCCTATCCTTTGATTTTCCTAATTTAAGTAAACATCTTCTTTGGCTCCTATCAGTCTCTCTGAGTCAACATCTTAAGGTTGTCACTTAGTATGATCATTGAGGAAATACAGATTATTTGTAAGTAGATACCTTTGAAAGGAGGATTTTCCTACGTCTGTGAATCTTACGAAGTAGCTCTCCTCTGTTCCATACACAGTGCCATGAGCTCAGCTTTTACCTCATGGTAGACGGTGGTATCATGGATATTGTAGAAGCAGGGAGCGCTTCCATCCTGGGTAAGCTAGAGAGAAGCTGGGGTAGCACTTCTGTTCTTCTCTGCCTGGTTGGGATCTAGCTCTGAATTTGAAAGATGCTGTGGGAAGAGACCATTCACTAGTAGTCAATAGCTTCCATAATTTACTTCATCCCTCCAAAGGAGCTGACTTGGACAGGTGGACCATCATGTGACCTCAGGTCACATTGCAAAGCAAAGTGGTCATATTCTTGCATTTGGCAGACACCATTCTTGAGTCCCAAGAGAAGAAAGAGTAGTGAATTCATGCCTGGGTGCCCTCTGCTGTTGTCACTCATGTACCTTGCAAGGAGGCAAACTGTCCTTCAGTTACCTGAAGGTATAAACATTACCAAACAGAACACGTGAAGCTCAAGAACATTTGGGACGTCTTTATGGATTATCCTGTAGTTGATAAAAGGGAACACAGGACCCTTGGTGGTGATCAAGAGTGGATAGACACCTTAGGTACAGAACGTGGCATGTGTTTGCCCTTCAGCCTTGTTGGGCAAGGAGAGAAGGTAGCATCAGTGAGCTGGGTAGGCTTCGTCAGACACTTAACCATACTGGCACCTTGACCTCAGGGTTTTTTTTCTCCAGAACTCTGATGATAACTTTTAATTTTTAATAAGCTTACCAAAAGGAGAAGAATGAAGCATGGGCAGAGGCACAGAAATGTAGAATCTTTTGAGGTACATTCATTCCTAATGCGGAGATCGTCTGCGAACCAGTGTCCTGTCACTTCTGCTCCACGGGAGCCCATCGAGGCCTTAGACATTCATCACCGCCCGTTCTGTGCCTGGCCACGTCTGTCTGGGTGTGGGGTGTTCTTAGTACATAAGAAGCTGTTGGGTGGCATTATTAGTTTTAGCCACAAGTTGAAGTGTGACAAAGGATTTAGTGATTGATCTTCAAAATCTCAAAAGAATACTTGATAATATAACAGTTTGTATCCTGGCTAATGTGCACGAACTTTGTTTGCCTTTGTTGGCCAAGATCCATATTTTCTCATTTTCATCATTCACATATGCAATGAGTGTCACATGGCTAGCATTAGGACAAAATCGCTGAGTTGTGGTTATGTTACTTTTTATTTGTAAACCGGGGAGATGGTGAATTTCAAGAACCAAACCTTCTATTAATGCCTTTGTTTGTTTGTTTGTTTTTTAGGCATCTCTCTGTCAGGTTTCCGGGTGGAGATCGTGGATGGCGTGAAGCTTCATCTGCTGGACGACGTTAGCAGCTGGAAAGCTGGAGACCAGATTGTGGTTGCCAGCACCGACTATTCCATGTACCAAGCCGAGGAGTTCACTCTTCTCCCCTGTCCCGAGTGCAGCCGTTTTCAGGTCAAAGTTAAAGGTACCAGACTGCTCAGACGTTGCTTAGGAAACTCATTGTTTTCCTGGGACTTGATTCCTGAAATCTATTCTGTTTTCAGAATTCTGTCACTGTCCTTATGAAAGGGCTTAGCAATGAGTGCACTGAGCCCGAATCCCAAGGGGAATTAGATGCTCAGCGGCTTTTTTGCCATTAGTGACCTTTAATGGATAAGTCAGTGTTACTGTGCTGCCGTTACTTTTTTTTTTAAGTTTAAATTTTCTTTTTGAGAATTTCATACATGTATGTAATATATTTTGATCATATTTACCCCCAATTACTCTCACTTACCCCTTCCCATTCTTGCTAAATATTTTCTTCCCAACAACTCCTCTTGCCACTTCTCTCTCTCTGTGTGTCCAGCTGAGTTGAATCATAGTTATTTGCATGGGCATGAGTGGGAGGTATGAGCAACTTACCAGTGGCTGTACCTCTGAAGAACAGGGTTCTGCCTCCCCCAGCACCCACTAACTGCCAGTTGCTCCTCCCTCCCCTGTCTGTGGAATGTGGATGGGCTCAGTCTTGAACAGGAAACCACAGCTGCTATGAACGCATGAGAGCAACAGCCAGATATTATCCCAAAGACAGGCTTCATCCTCTGCATTCCTCCCACTCTGGTTCTTACATACTTCCCACCTCTTTCCTCCTTGATGCTCCCCATCCTTGAGAGGTGCTACAGATGTCCTTTTCAAGGCTGAGGACACAGTATTCACTTACTCTCAGCCTTTCTCTAGCTATGCATCTCTGCATTAACCTCTTCCCACTGAACAAAGAAGCTTCTCTGATCCAGGATGACAGTGGCACTAATCTATGAGTATAAATAAGTATAAATATTTAGAAGGTAGTTTGACATATCCATTTAGCATAACAACAGTAGCAGGGTCTCCTCTAGGGTCTATAGGTCCTGAGGCTTCTCCAGCCATGTGCTTTTGACTAGATTTACGGTAGCAGGCATGAATTTATTTCTGTAGAGTAGACCTCAGATACAGTTAGAAAACAGTTGGTCATCTCCATGAAAGTCAAGCCACTCTTGTACTGGTGGGCGCATCTTGCCTGGCAAGTTGGTTGTATGGCATGTAGGGTTCACAGCTTGGTAAGGTTGTTGATGGCTTTTCTGTACTCGCAACCTGCATAGTACCTTCTGGCAATGGGAGTGCTAACCATCAGGGAGGAAGCTTCTAGCTCCTGTTAGCTGGTTTTTTTCCATGTCTTACAACTGAAGCATGTACTGTCTTTAGCGACAGAGGATTTTGATCTAGTCTTGGTGGATGAGCAAGAGCAGTGGCGATACCCTGTGTTGTTTTGGGAGCTTCCTTGGCCTCTCTGATCAACAACTCACGGAGAGGCATTTCACCCCTGGAGCTTCCATTTCTTTGTTTAAAGAAAAGAAAAGATGTAGATTAGGTGAATTGATTTTCTAAAGTTTCTTACTAATTTTTTACTGTCAGTTAATAGTAAATCAACTTACCAACAAGTTTATTTTTAGTAGAAGTCTTAAGTAGAGTTCATGGGTTCTTACTTGCTTGGCAAAACAAAAGAGATTTAATATGGAACCAAATAGATATTTTCATAATCTTGTAATAGTGTTTTGAAGGATAATAGTACAAACGAAGATTCTTTTTTAACAAATATTTATTTGAGAGGGAGAGAATATGAATGGGCATGCCAGGACCTTCTACCACTGTAAAGGAGTTCCAGATGCAGGGACCATCTTGTGCATCTGGCTTTATGTGGGTACTAGGGAATCAAACTCAGGTTGTCCAGCTTTGTGAGAAGTGCATTTAACTGCGGAGCCATCTTACCAACCCCCAGAAGATTCTTACTGTGAGTTATGAGAAGAAAGAATGGCTGACAGTTATCAAGGACTCTTTGACAGCTGGTACTGTAGGAAGACCTTGGGGTCCACAGGCATCTCACATTGCCTCCCTTGCTTAAGTACTAAGGCTGATATGGTACTGCAAAGCAAATGCTTACAGTTGCTGATCAAGAAGTGCTTACTCAGGTTTTGTAATGAGAGCTTGAAAGAAAACAGAATGTTTGGCTTAGTTGGTACTTTCCCCCCTCTGTGCTTCATTTGGTCTTATGCTTTTCCTTCTCTCACAATACTAGGCACAAACTGACAAAAAAATAAAACAAAACAAAAAACCCAAGTTATAATACCATCTGGAATTGGTGGTTTTTTGGAAATTCCCACTCTTGCTACTCTTCATGGACTCAGTTCCCATGGCATATTTGTATGTTTTCCTTCTGGAGGTTATAGAAGGGTATCACAGAAAAACTTGCAGTGCTTATAAACTTCTAGGGGAGATAAAAATAGTACTATGTAATAAGAAGTGGAAAATACAAGATGGTTATTCCTGTATGGTTGATGCCCAAATGTAGATTACCTTAGTTCAAAATAGAAGTACAAATGTGACACCTTATAGCAAGCTCTACAAAAGCATGTTTCTGAGGCTCCCATGCATTTGGTTCTTCCCGTGTCCTCAGTGGGTAGAACAAAGACAGGAACTGGAGAGAAGACTGGGGATTATTAGGTGTTCAAGGTCATTAATGCTATTTCTGGAGGACTGACTCCTCCAGGGCAGAGCAAGCTCTTTGTTGGTGCCTGGGTGTAAGGAGTGGTGGGAGAGCAGTAGACAGGGTCAGGCTTTGGGTGGGTGGTTGGGATAGACATTCTGTAAATCCCTTAGGGGATCCTGTGAGCCTGAGGTGTGGGAGTGTGGTAAGAGATGGTAAGTTCCTGATCCTGATGTATGGTTATTGAATGAAGAGAATGCCTTTGGGGAGGGTTTCATGTGTTCTTTGTCCTAATGTTCTTCATCTCTGGTTTACATCCATCAGAAACCCCCCAGTTCCTGCACATGGGTGAGATCATAGATGGGATAGACATGAGAGCTGAGGTTGGAATTCTCACCCGGAACATTGTGATCCAAGGAGAGATGGAGGACTCATGTTACGCAGAAAATCAGTGCCAGTTCTTTGATTATGATACTTTTGGGGGACACGTCATGGTAGGTGAAAGGATTTAATAATTTCTTTGAGATCCTCATTGCTAATTATTAAGAAACTTTTATTTAGTTGCTAAGAAACTTCGTAGTTGTGGAATGAGGTATGTCTGCATATTCATAAATCATTTGAAATATTATGGGACTAAAAAGAACAACTAGGTGTTCTGGAGAGCTAGGTGTGCTGTTGTGTGCGTATAATCCGTGTACTTGAGAGGAGGATCAAGAGTTCAAGGCCAGTCTTGGCTATCTAGTGAATTGGAGTCCTGCCTAGGCAACATGAGACCATGTTGAGAGTGAGCTAGCCTGGACTGTATTTCAATGATGTAAGCGTTTTTCTATGAAGAATTAAATCATTGCATTGGAAACCCAGCCACATAGAGACAAAAGCACAGTTATCTTGGTATTGATATGTACAATTTTTGTAAGAATCTATTGGTTGTTTTAAGATCATGGTAATACTGAAGAGTAAACAGTAGTAGTATGTACATGCAAAATGTTTTCATTAAAATTTTTCTGCTGATTTTTGTCCTGGAAAATATTAAGTACTTACCGTCTGGTAGGCAGTGCTCTGTATAGGAAGCTGTTGTACTGGACTGCATTTTGGCTATGTGTGTTTAGAATCACTATCTCCAGGGATAGTAGTCTGTGGTTGTTACCTATATTTCTATTTCACTGGTTTTAGAAAAGATGTTCATCATTACTCTCTTATTTTCAATTATATAATTGAAAGCCAAGGGCTTAAAATACTGAGAGTGGTCAAACTGTGTGGGTCACAGGGAAATTTCCAAAAAGAAGCTAGACAAACAATATGATGTGCTAAATAAACATTGGCAAAGGATTTTGGCATAAATCACTACCCAACTATGATATAGTAGGTTATGGAAATGAAAGGGCAAAATAAGATTACTAGTGACTAAAAGACAGTCCCTTATTTAGTTAATAATTTTCTTGTTTTTATTTTTGCTTTGCTATGTTGCAAACATGATACATTCAGTGTATATTACTTCACAGAGTTTTGATCTCCTCCTTTCTAGTGTTGCCCAGCCTGACATTCTGGTCAGGGTGGCAATTGCAGCTCACTGCCCCACTTAAGTTGGGGAAGAATGCCTGTGTTGGAACAGATTAAAACATGTCTTCAAAGCACACGCCTTTAATCCCAGCTCTCTGGAGGCAGAGGTAGGAGGATTGCCGTGAGTTCGAGGCCACCCTGAGACTACATAGTGAATTCCAGGTCAGCCTGGGCCAGAGTGAGAGCCTACCTTGAAAAACCAAAAAACAAACAAACAAACAAACAAAAACATGTATCTAAAAGGGCGTGGCAGTGGACACCAGCAGTTGGGAGGCTGAGGCAGGGAGATTACTGTACATTCAAATTCAAGGCCAGGTTGAGCTATATAATAATTACTAGGCCAATCAGGGCTGCTAATAAGATAATGTCTTAAAAATAGACCAAAACAAACAAACAAACAAACAAACAAAAAACCTCAATCCCTGGATCCCCCACATTCATAGAAATTAGTTTTGCCATTTTTCTGAGTTCATTTATTTTTATACCTAATTTGACACTATTGTTAAAGTTTTTTGAAGCACTTGCTGAGGATTGAATCCGGGACCTCACATATGTGAGGCAAACACTTTGCCACTGAGTTAGAGCTCTGGGCTCTAACTTGTCAAATTATTGTGTGAACCTGGGAAAACATGATGCAAAAGGAAAAGAACACTTTCATATGTGTTCTATTTAAACTGTTCCTTTTCTGTGAAGTGTCAGCTTGACTTTGGATACTTTGTTTTGTAGATCATGAAAAATTTTACTTCGGTCCATCTTTCCTATGTGGAGCTCAAACACATGGGCCAGCAGCAGCTCCTGGGGCGGTACCCTGTGCATTTCCACCTCTGTGGAGATGTGGATTCTAAAGGAGGGTACAGGCACCCAACGTTTGTGGACGGCCTGTCTATTCATCACAGCTTCTCAAGGTGCATCACTGTGCACGGGACTAATGGCTTGCTGGTAAGTGTCTTCACACCATGTTGACATGCAGCACTTCTCGTTGCAATGTTGACTCCTTCATTCTCATGACTTCTCCCTTTTATACAGTAGGCCGTTTTGCTTCATGGCTTGCTCTCTGTCCTGTTACTGAGGAGTCTGTTCTGCTGTCTAAAGGAAGCCTGTTGTTTATCTATCTAAATCAGCCTCTGAGATGAGAAACTAAACCTAATGTTTTATTGAGCCTCCTTAAAAAAAAAAATTATTTACAAGCAGAGAGAGAGAAAGAAAAGAGACAGAATGGGTGCACCAAGTGCTCCAGCTATTGCAAACGAATGCCAGATGTGTGTGCCACTTTGTGCATCTGGCTTTATATGGGGTCTGGGGAATGAGCCCAGGTCGTTAGGCTTTGCATGTGAACACTTTAACTGCTGAGCCATCTCTCCACCTCCTGATTTAGCCTTTTCTGCTAAGAGTAAAACAATAACAAATCTTTTTTTTTTTTTTTGGTTTTTCAAGGTAGGGTCTCGGTCTAGTTCAGGCTGACTTGGAATTCACTCAGCATTCTCATGGTGGCCTTGAACTCATGGTGAACCTCCTACCACTGCCTCCCGAGTGCTGGGATTAAAGGCATGCCCCACCACACCTGGCACAAATCTTTTTACATTTTTACTTAGTGTATTGTACTGAGTAACACTTACCACTGCAATCCATCTTATTTCCAGTGACATTATGCACTTGAATTTATTTATGCAGATAAAAGACACCATTGGATTTGACACACTAGGTCATTGCTTCTTTTTGGAAGATGGTATTGAACAGAGAAACACTTTGTTCCACAATCTGGGACTCCTTACCAAACCGGGCACTCTCCTCCCCACGGATCGGAACAATTCCATGTGCACCACCATGCGAGACAAAGTGTTTGGAAACTATGTCCCTGTGCCTGCCACTGACTGCATGTGAGTAATTAATTCATGGAGAGAACCATGTGTGGTGGTCAAGGCCTTGATTTCTAGGAAAGATGCTGTAGGGGAGTTTTTAGTGGGCAGAGTTTTTCATATAGACTATTTACATCACCTTCAAAAATGCCTTGCAGGGCTGTTTCAACTTTCTGGATTGCGCATCCCAACAACCACCTGATCAGCAGTGCAGCTGCAGGCTCTCAGGTAAGCCTTACAGGAGTGCTTCCAGAGGGTGTGGGATTACTGGTGTTGCGAATGTTCTGGTTCTTGTGGGTGTGATGCCACGTGTGACAGTGAAACCCAGGCATGATGTTGCTTTCTGCACTGTGTGTCTCGTAAGAGCTGACGGTGGTGAGATGGTTCTTTCATGTCAGTTAGAATCTTGGAGTGTGGACACATGACAAATGAAGGAACAGGGGTGAACTCATCTTTAGGATATGCTATCTCCAGGGTAGATTATTAGTGTGTTATGTATGATCTTGTCTTAAAAATATTTTTATTTATTTATAAGAGAAGGAGAGACAGAAGGAGGGAGGGAGGGAATATGAATAAGGCATGCTCCTGCAAAAACCTCCAAACACATGTGCTACTTTGTGCATGTGGCTGGCTGTACATGGGTACTGGAAAATCATACTCTGGTCTATAAGGTTTCCATTGCTGCTAAGCCACATTCTCAGTCCATAGATGATCTTTCTGGATTTTCACGTATAAGGCTTTGGTGGACAAGTTAACTGACCATTTTTGTTTCTAGTGTTGAACAAACAAAGCCTTACTTGTTTTTTGTAAGCCTTTCTTTATGAGAGGGCATTATTAGTCTCTAAGATACTATGACATTTGTCACTGTGGTCAGAAGCATGTCTTTTTGCTAAATGGCAGGGATTAGTTACATTGAGGGATTACATCTGCTTGTCTAAGCAGCTAGAATGTCAGCCATGTTCTCCTTTTTTCTTTTTCAAAAAATTAAAAAAAATTATTATTTTTTATTTATTTACTTGAGAGCGACAGACAGAAAAAGAGGCAGAGAGAGAATGGGTGCATTAGGGCCTCCAGCCACTGCAAATGAACTCCAGATGCATATGCCACCTTGTGAGTCTGGCTTATGTGGGTACTGGAGAATCGAGCCTTGAACAAGGGTCCTTAGGCTTCACAGGCAAGTGCTTAGCCACTAAGCCATCTCTCTAGCCCTCAAAATATTATTTATTTATTTATTTGCAGCATGAGAGAGAGACAAAGAAGAAAGAGAAGGAGAGATAATGGGCATGCCGGGCTTCTAGCCACTGCAAACAACCTGCAGATTCATGTGCCATTTTGTGCATCTGGCTTTATGTGGGTACTGGGGGATTGAACCTGGGTCATTAGGCTTTTCAGGCAAGCACCTTACCAATAAGCTATCTCTCCAGCCCCTCAGCCATGATTTCTTTCTTTTTTCTTTCCTTTTTTTTTTTTTTTTTTTTTTTTTTTTTTTTTGAGGTAGGGTCTCACTCTAGCCCAGGCTGACCCTGGAATTCATTATGGAGTCTCAGGGTGGCCTCGAACTCACAGCAATCCTCCTACCTCTGCCCCCCCCCCCATTGCTGGGATTAAAGGCATGCACCACCATGCCCAGCAAATATTTTATTTATTTATTTGACAGAGAAAGTGGGGAAAGAGAGAATGGGAGTTCCCTGACCTCCAGCCACTGCAAATGAACTCCAGACACGTGCGCCCCTTGTGCATCTGGCTGACGTGGGTCCTGGGGAATTGAACCGGGGTTCTTTGGTTTTGCAGGCAAATGCCTTAACCGCTAAGCCATCTCTCCAGCCCTATGATTTCTTTAAGACAGGTGTACACACACACACACACACACACACACACACACACACACAAGAATGAATGAACTATTTTTAAAAGGTAGAAATGTCCCCTTGATAATGTGGAAAAATTTACCCTTATAGTTGTGTATAGCTCAAATCTACTGATTTATAACATTAATGAATTTTTGAAGACATTATTTAGGTTGAGACTACTAAAAACTGCAGCATAGGTCTGGGAACAGTGCAGTAACATCTGCATATTCTTATTTCTATACCATAACTGAAATATTTTCAAAAGAGCAGAAATCATCATTTCTGGGAATAAGGAGCTAGGTGACAGTTGAAGTCACATCTGTGAGTGGAACAATTTGAAGTTGTCTATTATTTGAAAATTGTTCTTTGATTGGTAGAGACCTGGACATTGATGACTTCAGATTTTTCTTCATTTTTCTTCCATCAAGTATTTGCTTGTTTGTGTGGGTTGTGCTGGGCATTTGCGACTGGAGATTTATTACAGCCCTGCCCTCTGCTCTGTGTTGTTTGCATGTCAGCTGCAGAGCCAAATTTCCTCTCAGTCCTTTCCAGAAATTAGGGTTGAAGAGTACAGCAAATCACAGCTGGTTTACGAAAGCACGAGGTGAGGTTGCTAGGTGCCTAGGTGCCTTTCCTGGGCTCAGGTAGTGTTAATGAAGTGCCCAGGCATGCTTTTGGTTGCATTCCGTAAATTATCTCTTTCATCTCTAGAAAAACTGCTTTGGTGAAGCTTGTGTTGGAATGATTCTTCCTCCCAGAGTAAATGAGACCATTTTGTTTTACTTTCCCATCACCTCCCCTCTTTTGAGACAGGGTTTTACATATCCCAAGCTAGCTTCAAACTCACTATGTAGTTGAATGGTCTTGAACTTGTGATCCTGTCGTCTTCCCTCTCAGGTGTTAGGGTTATAGGCATGGCCACCATGCTAGTTTGTGGTGCTGTGGATTAAATCCAAGGTTTCATGCATGCAAGGTGAGCGTTCTACCAACTGAGCTGCCCCTGTCCCCTGGTGCCTTTATAAAGCTCCTGTTTGGACAGCGTTTAGCAGGAGACTGATATACTCCTCCATGCCAAACCCCACTGCATCCTGGGAAGGCTAGCTTACCCTTTAGTTTGCAGGAATATAGTAGAAAGCCTTTCTCCAGTCCTTTTTGTCTTTCCTTGTCTGTATTGTATCCCCTAAATGTTGAGGTGGCCCATACTTTTTTTCCAGAGTAGTTCTTTAAAAATTTGTATATGTGTGTATGTGCAGGCACACACCTTCCATGGTGTACATGTGGAGGTCAGAGGACAGCCCTGAGTGTCGTACTCATTTCCCCCCTACTTTGAGGCAAGCGCGGTTGCTCCCTGCTGGGTAGGCTCCCAGGATTCTCCCGTGCTGCCGACCATGTCTCTGTAGGGTGGCTTCTGGGTGGGGGAGGATTTCCACCCCGGTTGTCATGCTTACACAGTAAGCACTCCTACCTACTGCGGACTCTCCTAATCCCCAGAGGAGTTCATTTTATTAAGGTTTGTAAACTTTTGTCATGAAAAGCTGGTAAAATTACAGTCATTTTGGTGTGCAGGAATATAAGCATTCCATGATTCATCTTTCCTCTGTGCTCCTAAAGGGTTCTATTAACCTCTAATGTGGAACTACATATGTTATGTCGTTGTCTGTGCTTCCTGTTAGACTGTCAGTTATCCGCGAGCAGTCTGGCTGCACACCCAGCATGTAGTGAGCACTAAGTAAATGCTGGCTGAATTTGAACCGAGATAGCATCCATTTACACTTTAGTGTTAAGTCTTAAACGCCTGATTCACCCAAGTTCCACAGTGTGAACTTGTCGTTTACATTCGCTATTATCAGTTCAGTTACAAGGTAAAACAAAACTATCACCCGAATTAAGAACACCTATTTCTATTTTCTTGTCCCATTTTATCTTAAAAAAAAAAAAAAAAAAGTAAGCTGTTCTCCTGTCAGGAGCAGTAGTAGTAGTGAAAAGTTGAGCAGACAGGCTGCACACTGAGAGACAGCCTCCTGATTCATACTTGCAGCGGGTTTTTTCCCTTTGGCACAAAGTTGCCTTGGGACAGGAAGGGCTTTGGAGTTGCTTGAAAGAAGCCAGTGAGCCCTGTCTGTTGGCGGACAGTTGTTTCATAGGCATGACTCATCTATTGATTGGGTTTGGAGGTAAACACAGAAAACCACATTGCTTAAAGGCTGTGCTGTCCTGGTCCCACAGAAGGCAAATACAGCTCTAATTCTGCATAACGTTTCAAACTGCATAATGATGGGAAAGTTGATTTTTTTTTTTTTTTGGTATTTGCTAGTTATTTCTTTTGTGTAATCCTATAAAAATTCTATTTGCTTTTTTAATGTTTAATATAACTGCTTTGAGGAAGCTAGGTATGTGCATAACTTCTTGTAGTCAGTTATGAACCTAAAATAATTAGTGGTATAAAGATGAAGCTCACTTGTAAAGCAGTTGTGGCTATTTCCTAATTAAGACTCTTTAGATGCAGGGCAAATGCTATGTGCATTTTCTCACATGTGGGCTCTAGATTTAAATATCAATATATGAGACATCAAAGTACTGGGGAAGTCTTAAGGAGAAAAGGAAACAGGGAATGAGCAACAGTAATGGGGTAAGAAAAACTACCACATATTTTCTCATTAGGAAATATGTGGGGAGGTGGGGGAGAGAAAGATACAAAAGTAGAAGGGGGATGCCAAGGGAGAGTAATAGGGCAAAAATGGGCAAGGGACAGTGAAAGGGACAGATGTATATGAGAATGTCACAATAAAACCTATTATTTTGTATGTTAACTAAAATTAATTAAATAGCATTTTTAATAATCTTGTATTTTTATTTCTAGGATGCAGGAATATGGTATTTATTTCACAAGGAGCCAACTGGGGAGTCCAGTGGTCTTCAGCTTTCAGAGAAACCAGAACTCACTCCACTAGGGATATTTTATAACAACAGGGTCCATTCAAGCTTCAAGGTAGGTTCCTTAAAGTTTAACAGTCAGTACGTGGGATTTACAGGGTCAAGGCTTTTTGTGCTGTTATAACAGAATAGCATAAGTTGAATAACATATAATGAACAGAAATTAATCAGCCTCATGGTTCACTGGTGGTTGTCCCATGGCACAGGGCAAAGGGAATGGGGGTTGTAGGAGAGAGAAAGCAAGACTGAATCGCATCCCCAAACCCTTGTGTAGTCACCACTAATCCATATATGGGTAGAGGCCCTGTGACCTAAGCTCCTTCTCTCAGCCCCGCTCCTAACCGTGTGGCATGGACGTAAGTTTCCAACACTTGCTCTGGGGACACATATGACTCATATAGGTTACAACAGAAATATCACTACTGCAAAGAACTTGCCATCCCAGAAAGTAAACTCTGGTATTTGTGATTAGAAAGAAATAGACCCTGAACCCTTCAACAGTTCAGCGTGTGCATGTTCAGGCTCATAGACACACACACACACACACACACAGTACATCTCCTCATATTTATACACACGTGCATGTGTGACCTCACTGATTCTGTCGTAGAAGCGAGCTGTGTGTCCTCGCCTTCTCACTGTGCTCCTGCCAGTCACACTCCATCCTCCCCTCTCACCTTCTTTCTCCTCTTTAAGGTCATGTTTCTAGCATTTTTCACATTAGAAAATATGTTTTCTTTTCATTCACAATGTTGGTTGAGTGCTCTTTGAGCATTTAATACTGCAGAATATTTAAATGGTGAAATACTGTTTAAGAGTATTCAACTTAATTTAAAACAGATTCAATTACTTAAAGGCCATTTAGAAGCTCCAGCTTCCATAGTACTGGACATTCACCCTGCCCTTTCCTGGTGAGGAATATATTTGGTTTATTTTGTGCTCACAAAGCACTTTAGTATTTTGTGTGTGTGTAATCCCTGGATCCTTTATGCTGCTGTGACTCACGTTAAAGTTGAGCTAACATTTCCACATGTGACCCATAGATGGTCCTTTGGAGAGATCTGTCTTTATGAGAAGCTTAGAACATTTTCATGAAGAATTGAGGGAAAAGAAAAACTTCTCTGTGATTGTTATGAGCTGAATAAAGCTAATCATTATTGAAAATAGCATTCAGAGGGAGAATCCTCACATTTTAAAAAATATACTATACAAAGTACCTTTTTCTAATCAAGTTTTAGTGTCCTATGCCATATAGTAATCGCTTGTTGATTTTAAGAATATTAAATCTGAACAGATAATTACATTTCAATTTCTTAAATTTGGGAATGAATCTTCAGTATAATGTTTTGTAGCTAACGAAAATTAAACTCTAGAAATCCTCAAATGAAGCCCACCATGTTGAGTCACTCACACACAGGTACCGACGTGTCGAGCACACTCACCAACCCTGGGGCTTCGATTGCTGAGGCTCCTGGATTTCCAGGCCAGGTCAGCCATGTTCATCTGGCTGCTTCTGGATTCCATTTCAGTATTTCATGAACACATTGAAGTATATGTTCGCAGTCAAATTGCTTACTTTTAGGCCTGACCTACACTGTATGTCTGTTCAGTAACTGGAACAACTAGTTCCCTATTTGCCCAAATCAGAAAATCTGGGTTTCTCTTGTTGCTTTTCCTTCTCCCCGCACTTTTTTAAAAAAAGATTTTATTTTTATTTATTTATTTGAGACACACACACATACACACACAGAGGGAAGGAGGGAGGGAGGAGATGGGCACACCAGGGCCTCTAGCCACTGCAAACAAACTCCAGATGCATGTGCCACCATATGCATCTGGCTTATGTGGGACCTGGAGAATTGAACCTGGGTCCTTAGGCTTCACAGGCATGTGCCTTAACCACTAAGCCATCTCTCCAGCCCCCCCCCCCCGCCCCTTTTTAAGGTAGGGTCTCACTCTGGCTCAGGCTGACCTGGAATTCACTATGTAGTCTTGGGGTGGCCTCAAACTCATGGCGATCCTCCTACTTCTGCCTCCCCAGTGCCGGCATTAAAGGTGTGCACCACCATGCCTGGCTTTCCCTGCACATTTTATCAGTTTAAACATGGTGTCACATCTGTCTAGTAAAATCCTTACCTCACCTAATTTCCTCTGCTACTACTACCAGAAATCTGGGTCCTTTCCTTTCTCTTCTGAATAACTGAGGCATCTCTTACATTATTTCTTACCTCTTTTCTTCCCCCTTTCAATCTGTCATCCCCATCTTTTAGGGTCTCTTTGTTTTTCTTGTTCAAGGGATATTTGCTTGTAAGACTTCCACTAGATTCTTGTCTTAGGTCCTCAGTTTACTAACCTTGCATGGCGTCTCTTCAGCCTTCCTTCCCTTTCCTCCCCCGTCATTCTTGTTATTCTGTCTAGAGCTTTTTTTCCCCCTCAATGCTTCATGCTGCCTTTTTCTGTATGCATTTTTTTATACAGACTCCTGAGTGCTTTATGCCACCCCACCCACTCTTTTTAAATATATATTTTTAAAATTTTTATTTATTTATTTATTTATTTGAGAGTGACAGACACAGAGAGAAAGACAGATAGAGGGAGAGAGAGAGAATGGGCGCGCCAGGGCTTCCAGCCACTGCAAACGAACTCCAGACGCGTGCGCCCCCTTTTGCATCTGGCTAACGTGGGACCTGGGGAACCGAGCCTCGAACCGGGGTCCTTAGGCTTCACAGGCAAGCGCTTAACCGCTAAGCCATCTCTCCAGCCCCCCACCCACTCTTTTGCATGGCTGATTCCTCCCTATTCTGTGTGATTCACTCCCAGAAGTTGCTGTCCCAGCCCCATTGGGGGCATTCTTTGCTGCCAGTGTGTCATTGGTTTTCTTTGTCTCATGCTTACCCTATTGGACCACAGTAGTTTATTCGATCACACATTACCCTGGGAGTTTTTATGGCAGCAACAGCAGGGAATATCGCTTACTTTGTAGTCAGTGTGTAAGGCACCAAGTGCACGTCAAGTAAGGATTTGTTGACTCAGTGAGTAGGTGCTTTTCGCTTAGCTCCCTCCCCCCATTATGGAGTGAAGGTGATAAACTACCTTAGGATCCATGTTCATTTCAGTCCATTGTTGTATATTTCAGGCTGGCTTATTTATTGACAAAGGCGTCAAAACAACCAACTCCAGTGCTGCTGACCCAAGGGAATACCTGTGTCTGGATAACAGTGCGAGGTATAGCTGGCTCTGTAACTCCCTCAGCTTAACTTTCAGATGCAAGCACACTGCTCTTTTCTCTGGAAATGCATGTGCAGTGAAGTTTTGAAAGCTTGTGGAAGGGTTTTGCAAACACTCTGCTGTCCCAGGTCCTGAGCTCTTTTCTGAATTGCCAAAGAAGTCAATGCTTTTCTCCCTTTTCGCTGTGAAAAATGTGGTAGAAAGAGAGACAGAGATGTAGAACAAGGTTTCAGATTCGGAGAAGAGTATGACTCATTGAGAAATGAGCTAAACTAAGATGTTTCCACCTAATCTCCCCAAACCAAAGCATATAGAATTTATGCTCAGTGGTCAGACTGGAATATTGCATTGAGTTTATTTCAAAGGGAAAGATCCCAGATGTGATGATCAGGCTGGCTTTGGCTCAGCTGCTTGTAGCCTCGGGCGCACTTCCGAGCCAGGCTGTGGGCTACTCTCCCCTGTATCCACAGAATGTGGTTGGGATATAGATTCAGTATGGTACTCTGACTTGCTGCATATCAGCCAAAGTAAACAAAATGTCTCAGATGGAAGTAAAATGTTCTGGAAAATATGGTAAACTAAAGTTATATTAGGTAGAATCCATGCACATATATTATTTTTCTATACTTCAAGTTCACTGAGCAGTGTTTGAAGTTGGATGGGTGCCAGATTTAACAGGCTCTTGCTAGACATTTGAAAGAAGAATGGCAGGCCCAGTTATTATTAAGGGAACAAAGCAGGAACCACAGTGGAGGTTGATGAATATGACTTATGTATGAGCCAGGATTCTTCCCACACATCACTAAGGCATGAGACCAGGAAAAAACTGGGCAAAAAAAGTATGGTTGGGAAATTACTCATCTGATTCCTCAAAGGTCAAGTTAAACATGAACTCTTTTAGAGCAATAATTAGGTAGCGTTTGAGCAGCCTAGAAATGATGGCTTTATGTGAATAAAAGGTGCTGCATATCTTGGAGGTGATCCACATATGAAATGGGAAATAGGATCAGACAGAAGAGAAGAAAACTAAAAGAAGAATGTTTGCCAATAAGTAAAGAAATCCATATTGGAAGGGTTAATTGTAATTGATAGACTTAGTAATGTGTACTTTGCCAAGGTAGTGTTGCCAGAAAAATTCTGGAACACAAAACACAATTGGCTTTCTACTTTGCCTTAAAAATGATTTCTATAATTTGAATGTATGTGTGTGCATATATAAGTGAATGAGTATACTTACAAATCTACTGATGTTATAAGTAGATTCCATCATAAAACACTTTACTCGTTATAGCTTCAGGAGTACCTTTCCAGAGTCATGTACATGATGCCATGAAAATGGTTATTTTTTTCTCTGTACTGGATTTGTTTCTCTTACCAGTTTATAGATGCATTTATATTGATAAGGAATTGTACTTCATTAGGGTGTTGTTACTGAAAAGAACTGATTATAGAACAAGAGGCAAAAGACATTTGGCAGCTGTGAATACATTTAACTTAGCACATATGTTCATGCAATCCAAATATGAATGAAAATGACAAAATATAAATGAGTAATAAGAAGTAAACTCCAGACTTTTGGGATACAAAAGATATATTCATATGTTCATCAGAGAAGAAGTTGACTCATCACTTAATCAGATGAGCCTTTTTTTTCCGTCTTTAAGATGTGATTTGTAGGAATGCAGAGATGAGAAATCTTAAGACAAAACTTAATTTGAAACTGGGAAACTTCTATGAAGGTTAAAAGAAATCATTATAACCATCTAGTACAATTAAAGCAGAAGAAAGTTAAGAGAGGGCTGGGAAAGAAACTGAAATTATACAGATGTGGAAAATTGGGACCATTAACTCTATTTTCTATATACCAAGTGACTTGTAAGTAAGTTGTATCTTAAAATTTCTTGACTTGTTTATTTTGTAGTAATGAAATAATTCTTGACCTTCTAGCTTGTAATTAAAAGTGGACAATTTTTGCCTTTGGTTCATTTTTAACAAAGCTCTATTTTCTTTTAACCCCACAGGTTTCGGCCTCATAAGGATTCAGACCCTGAAAAGCCACGTATTGCTGCTGTAATTGACAGGCTCATTGCTTTTAAAAATAATGATCATGGAGCCTGGATCAGAGGGGGAGACATTATCGTTCAGAATTCAGCGTGCGTATTCTCTACAGAACTAATATCTGCTTGCACTTGTGATTATTTTTTTATTTCTTATTTTTTTATTTTTATTTTTATTTTTTGGTTTTTCGAGGTAGGGTCTCACTCTGGCTCAGGCTGACCTAGAATTGACTATGTAGTCTCAGGGTGGTCTCGAACTCACGGCGATCCTCTTACCTCTGCCTCCTAAGTGCTAGAATTAAAGGCGTGTGCCACCATGCGCAGCTGTCATGTGATTATTTTTAAGGATTTACTTTTCAAAACAGGGTCTTGTGTAGGTTTGGCTGGCCTTGAAATCACAGTTTAGGTGAGGTTTATCTTGAACTCCTGATCCTCCTCTCCCCACCTCCATGTGCACCACCATGCCTGATTGGATTTCTTTTCCTTTCTTTTCTTTATTTATTTGAGAGAGAGGGTGGGGGAGGGAGGGGTGCACAGATAAAGACAAAGAGTATGGGCATGCTAGAGCCTCTAAACCTCTAGCCACTGCAAAAGAACTCCAGACACATACGCCACCATGTGCAACTGGCTTCTGTGGATACTGGGGAATTGAACCTGGGTCCTTAGGCTTTGCAGGCAAGTGCCTTAACTGCTAAGCCATCTCTCCAGCTCTCGGGCTTTTTTATTTTTAAACTGAGTAGAATGAAAGTACAGTGGTGGTTCCTGGAATCATATTACTATCGTTGTTGGTAGACAGGACGAGCTCTGAGGAAATACACTGACGTTTGACAGACGGCGGCTGTTTGGACTGTCTCATTCTGCTGCTTTCATTGGAGCTGAACTTGTCAAATGACATGAGAATATTTCATGAGACTGACCAGAAACTGGGAATTTAACTTTATGTAACACACATGGTCTGAACCCAAGAGCTAAATAAAGATTTCAAAATGACCTGGATTTTTTTTCTTCTTCCTCTTGGAAACACCTTAAAGTTTTTCTGATTTTTCTTGACTTGCCATACAAAACAGAAGCTGTGTAATTCCACCTTGACTTTTCTTTCTTGGCAGGAAGCATCTCACTTGCTTTTTTCCATTTTTATGATTTAAGAGAGGCCTGGTGCTAAGATTGAATGTTCAGAAATCTAAAAACCTTTCATTTTTTTCTTATACTGACCATAAACGTCTTGTCTTTTCATCATCATCCAAAAACTTAGCATTGTATTGAATCTGTAGGAATTACTTAGATCTCATACTGAAAAATTTTGAAACTATATCTGTGCTCCGGTTGTTTCTACAAATAATTATAGAAATAAAAATATTAGCTGACATTTATATCCTGCCTGCTGTGTGCCAGACACTGTTCCACATCATGAAATTATTTAGTATGTTTAGTTTTCTTAGGAATCCTATCAGAAAGGTTATATGATAATTTTAACTTAGAGATGAGAAAGCCTAGGGAAAAAAGATGTTGAGTAACTTGCCCAGCAAATAATTGCTAAAGCCAGCCTTTAAACTTGGCACTCTCATTTTGGAGTTTGTTTTTGATGGCTGTAAAATCGGGTTTTTTTTCTTTTTTTTTTTTTTCTTTTGGTGGTAGCAGATAGCAGAGTAAATGGCAGGACTTCCTTTATTTCAGTCTTACATTTAGAGAATTGGAATTGTCTCTTATATGATACGATGACTTAAACTGTCTTGTTCTGTTTTCTCTTAGATTTGCAGATAATGGAATAGGACTGACCTTTGCCAGGTTTGTAATAGTTTAAAAATACTTAACTTGATTATTTGGAGCTCCAAGAGAAAAATTACCCTTGGGGGGAGGCAGGTGTTGGTATGAATGTTTTCTAATGTATCATCATGAAGATTTGTAGGATTGTTTTATAATGTATTCATATGAAGGCTAGTAGGAATGTTTTATAGTATATTAGCATGAAAAAAGCCCTGTCTTCATGGTACCACTACATGGCCCAAACCATATGTATTGGCTGGTTGAATTTTTGCCAAAGTCTACAGAGGGATAGGTTGCTCAGGAGGAAAACCTCAGCTTCTGAGCCATATCTGCAGCCCTTTTTGATACCTGTGCTTCCTGTGGCTAGTGACCACTCCACAGCCATGTTAATCGTGCTTGCCACTTAATTGTTAGATTATGGGAAAGTCATTCTCCTTTGTAGTATCGTTGCTTGAGACTAGTCAGCTGCTGCTACTAAATTATATTTCATATGTTCATGTATAATTTTCAAGCTGTTTATAAGAGGCATTTTCACAGTACAAAGGCAATGTCTAAGGACTTTATAATGTATATTAGAAAAACGTATTGCCTTTAATTTTTAAAATATTTATTTAATGTTTAGAGAGAAGAAATGGTCACCCTAGGGCCTCTTACTACTGTAGTCAAACTCCAGATGCATGTGCTACTTTGTGCATCTGGCTTTATGTGGTTACTAGAGAATCGTACCCAGACTGATGGGCTTTGCAAACAAGTGCCTTTAACCTCTGAGCCATCTCTCTAGCCACATATGTCATACATGTGTGTGCGTGTCTGTGTGTGTGTGTGTGTACACAAACATACATAAATACATACATATATTTAGCATTTTAAGTTATAACTTCTTTTTGGGGGGTCAATTTATACTTCTTAAACAAATGTATCTCATGGTTGTCCTTGTTTTACTAGTGATGGAAGCTTCCCAAGTGATGAAGGTTCTAGCCAGGAGGTGTCTGAGTCTCTCTTTGTGGGTGAGAGCAGGAATTACGGCTTCCATGGTGGGCAGAACAAGTACATGGGCACTGGAGGAATCGACCAGAAACCTCGGACATTACCCAGAAACAGGTGTGCAGCACTTTGGTTCTGGAATCATAAATTTGAATAATAAAAACAGAGCTTAACCCTCAAGGAGATTTTTGTTATTGGGTTTATTTTTGTCTTATTACTACTAATAATGCATTGTATGCATTAATTATCCTCACGGAATTTTGGAGCATTAATAATTAACTATGGCGTATTTCATTATCAGTTTTACAACAAAGAAGCTGTTCTTATTCCTTATGTAAGACCTTATATAAGCTGATTTTTTTTTTTTTTTTCTCCTCAAGACATACAAAGTTGCCAAACCATGAACTATGATTAGGTCAGTTTTCCCTCAATTTGTGATGGTGGTTTTCAGAAGTAGCCACTGGAAAAAGGAAATTACTTAGTGAAGAAAATGCCAGTTGATGGATGTCCAAGCTGACTCAAAGCTACAGTTGACAGCATTTGAGAGGGCGGAGGATGAGGAAGGGAAGAACTTGGCATGTTTTCTGTCATTATCATCAGAGTCATTAAAACAGCAGTCGGCACTAGAAAGAGGCCGCAAAGCTTTTAGGGGCATTGTGTAAGTAATCCAATACTTGGTTCGAAGATGCCCTTTGGAGTTGTCCTCATTTTACTCATGAGAAAACTAGGTAGAGAAAAAAAAAACAAAACACCTAAATCTCATTCTCGAGACCTCACTTCTGAGCATGTGCTACAGTCCATGAAGAATCTGTTTCTTAGAGGCGCACTGTCTCTGGACACAGGGCCCAGGGCACAGCAGGGAGCAAGGCAAACAAGCTGCCAGCTTTCCTGGTTCAGTCAGGTTTCCTGTGCCTGTCTCTGCTCCAGTGCTTACGTTTGCGGGGTAGTGAGCCGCAGTACGTGACACCCTGAGTGAACCTCTGCTGGATCAGGGAAGTCGCTAGGAAAATCACTTCATGACCTTTTTTGAAGGAGGCGGGTATTGAGGATCAAACTCAGAATCACATACATATGAGGCAAGTACTGTACCACTAAGCTCTAGCCAAGGTGCACTTTAAGAATTCTCAGAGCTAAATGTATTACATGCTTGTCAGGGTCTGTTCTAACTAGCTCATCTTCATTTAGTCTTCAAACCATAATGGGGCTCACACGGTCTTCCTCCTTTTTACACATGACAGCATGCTGAGGTAGTGCAGGTGTAATTTGAACCCACTTGTTTTGGCTTTACATTTGTTGACCTTGGTATAGACCACAGCACAGTGGTGACCAACCCTGCTCTAATCTTTTCATCTTACACCTACGTACAGCTGCATTGCAGAATGCTTATTGTGTCTTTGCTAAGGACGATTTTGTTTTCCAAAAATCAGCAAAATATTCTCATGGATTAATGGATGTAGTTTTAAAAATATTTATTTATTTATTTGAGAGAAGGAGAGACAAGAGACAGAAAGAGAGTGTATGAATGAGCTCACCAGGACTTCTTGCCACTGCAAATATATTCCAGATGCATGTACCACTTTATCTCTGGTTTTAGGTGGGTACTGGGAATCAAACCCAGGCCGTCAGGCTTTGCAAGCAAGCACCTTTATCCACTGAGCCATCTCTCCAGTCCCCAGATCTAATTTTTCTTTCACTGATATTCACAGTCTTTTCTGTATGGGTGAGTTATTTTGATTTGTGCCCTTAAAAATAAAGCACACCTCAGAAATATTTAACCAAGCCTTGTTTTCTTACTAGTGTAAATTCTTTTACTAGAAAATACTGTCAAGGTGCTTAAGAATCCTGGAAACTCCATTAAAAATTTTAATAGGTGAAGACAAGGAATTTAGAATATTATAGGATTTTTCCAGTTCATAATTTATGATGGCTAAGAAGAAAGGAGAAAATGAACAAAAGGAAAATTTTGGCTCTTTTTGACAGAGTAAGCCTTGAGGATTTATGCTTTTGTCTGTCTGTCTATCCTGTCTGTCATCTGTCAATCATTTATCTATCATGGTACTGAAGATGGAACCTGGGCTCTTAACTGCACTGATTCCAAGAAGTCAAAGTTGCTTCTTTGGAGAGGTCTCTGTTCAACTCACAAGAGCACGTCTCTCCCTGCCTGGCCTATTGTATCACAATAGCATGTTATCTCCATAGCTCGAATTATCTGACATTATCCTTTCGTTTTCTATCACAGGACATTATTTATTTTACCTCATTAGGGGATGTGTCTTGATTAGCACCATATCCTGGAATTTTGTTCCATGCTCACAGGATTATTACCTATATTTTATAAAACAAATAAGTAATGTTAAAGAGACAGGCCTTCATGCATTAAACGGAATCTTTTTTTTTTTTTTTTTTTTTTAAACAGGACATTCCCAATTAGAGGCTTTCAGATTTATGATGGGCCCATTCATCTCACAAGGAGCACTTTCAAAAAATACGTGCCAACCCCAGATAGGTACAGCAGTGCGATCGGCTTCCTTATGAAGAATTCCTGGCAGATAACACCCAGGAATAACATTTCCCTTGTGAAGTTTGGTCCACAAGTAAGTATTTTCTCATGACTCCTACACGGTGACTGTGGTAGGAGAGGGGAAGCACATCCCCAAAGACGAAACACAATGAATTAGCACTGAGTCTGGATGAACATGAAGAACAATATCTGTAGCAGCAGCTCCTGAAGCCGGCCATGTACTATCCATTGAGTGCGAGGTGAGAAGAGATGCCTCATGCGGTGGGAAAATGACTTAAAGTGACAGCACACAGGGACTGCCCAGTTTGATAAGAATAAGTTGTGATTCTGTCACATTCAGTGTAATAGGCTGAAGGTGGACCCATGTCCACTATGAGATTTGGGTTCTGTCTGATATTTTACTTTTCTAATATTTCTTCCGAGACCATCTTCTGGGGCCGGCAGGCAGTTGCCGAGCGGTGTGGCGAGCTCGGTGGAGTGTGCGATAGGCCGGGGGCTTCGGAACAAGGCTGCGTGGTTTCTGTGAAGATTGCAGACATGACTTAGAATTTGTATTTGTAGTTCAGTGGCCCTCAAATATGGCTTTTCTGGGGGGAGGGTAGGGAAATGGCTCAGTGGTTAAAGACAACATGCTAAGCCTGCTAGTCTGGGTTTAATTCCCAGTGTCCATGTAAAGCCAGCTGCAAAAAGTGGTGTATGCATTTGGAATTTGTAGTGGCAAGAGGCCCTGGCACATCCATCCACACACTCACATGCACACATGTGCACATGTGCAAATAGAAATCTTTTTAATTAGAAAAGGAAATATTTTTCTTTGTTCTGTGTGTGCGTGCACGGATAGGCCAGAGGATCTTGGACATCCTCACCTTCCACCTTGTTTGAGACCAGGTCTCTTACTGTTCACCGCTGCACTTACCAGGCCAGCCGGACTTCAGTCTTCCAGGAGTCCGTTTCCCCTCCCCATGTCATTATAGGTGTTCTGAGACTCCGGTTGGCTACAGCATCTGGTGTTCTACGTGAGTCCTGGGAATCTAAACGGAGATCTTCATGCTTGCCCAGCAAGTGCTTATCCACTGAGCCATCTCCTCTGCCCCAGAAACATTTTTTTTTAGCAGTTTTTAAATGACTTTATTTATTTGAGAGTGAGAGAGATAGATAGATAGATAGATAGATAGATAGAGAGAATGGGTGTGCCAGGGCCTTTAGATAGGTAGATAGATAGATAGATAGATAGAGAGAGAGAATGGGTGTGCCAGGGCCTTTAGCCAGTGCAAACAAACTCCAGACACATGCGAATTCCAGACACATGTGGCACTTTCTGCATCTGTCATATGTAAGTACTGGGGAAATGAACCTGAGTCCTTAGACTTTACAGGCAAGTGCCTCAACAGTTAGGCATCTCTCCAGCCCATTTCTTAGCAGGGTTGTTTTTTTTTTTTTGTTTTTTTGTTTTTTGGTTTTTCAAGGTAGGGTCTCACTATAGCATAGGCTGATCGGGAATTCACTATGTAGTCTTAGGGTGGCCTCAAACTCATGGCAATCCTCCTACTTCTGCCTCCCAAGTTCTGGGATTAAAGGTGTATACCACCATGCTTGGCTTCTTGGCAGTTTTGACATTGCTTTCTTTACCCATAATCCATAGGACAATCTGATTCAAGCCCCAGGCTTTCTCCATCTTGCAGTTCCCCAACAAACCATGGCACAAGAGGCTGAGCCTCAGGTCTTCCAGGGCCCTGCTTCCACAGGCAGTTAGACCTGGAACCTGGAACATAGCTCATTGTTCATGTCCACACACAAACTCGGGGGGTGCCCTAGATAAAGGAGGGCTTGAGATAAGCTCTTCAAAGTCCATAGTGAGAAGTGTGTGGTGGCTCATGCCTTTAATCCCAGCACTTGGGAGACAGAAGTAGGAGGATTGCTTTAAGTTCAAGACCAGCCTGAGACTACATAGTGAATTCCAGTTCAGACTGGGTTAGAGTGAGACCCTGCCTTAAGAAATCAAAAAACAAAACAACAACAAATTCCATAGCATGAGAGAATTTGTGTTTATTACATTAGCAGCTCATCCAACCTGTCTATATGCAGAAAGCTGGGGATAGTTTGCAAAATTTGTTCAACCTGAAGAAATGAAAAATGTGCCCCAAACTCAGATTTATCCACCAGGGAAAAGGGAGAGCTAGGAACCTGGAGCCGCTTGGCTTCAAATATCACTCTCTTCTGTGGAGATGCCTTTCATTAGATGTTCTTTTGGGAAGCAGACATCCCTAGGTGGTGAGTGCATGAAAGCATTTAGAAGCCAGGCGTGGTGGCGCACACCTTTAATCCCAGCACCCGGGAAGCAGAGGTAGGAGGATCGCCATGAGTTGGAGGCCACCCTCAGACTACATAGTGAATTCCAGGTCAGCCTGAGCTAGAGTGAGACCCTATCTTGAAAAATAAAAACAAAACAAACAACAAAAGCATTTAGAGATGTGTTGTGTGGCTTGACTATGTTGTCTACTAACGAGAAGCAGTTAAAGACTGCCTCGTGTCCCCTGCAGCCTGCCTTGTAACTGGTATTATGTGTTCAGTAAAGGTTTTACTTCATTCTTTTGTGCTAGGGATTGAATCCAGGCCCTTGCCACGTGCTTGGCCTCTAGACTTGAAGGTGACTCTGCCTGACACGAACGTTACTGAGCTGGGCATGTTCTGTGTTGAGGAAAGAGAAAGCATCGTCTATTTTCCAACAGATTCTAGTGAGTTCAGTAGTCATGTAGCCATACTGTTACAGTCAGGTCCACCCGACCAAGAGCAGCTTGTGGGGAAAAAGGTTTATTCTGGCTTACAGATTCGAGGGGGAAACGATGGCATGTGCAGAGGGTGGACATTACCCCTTGGCCAACATAAGACAGACAATAGCAACAGGAGAGTGTGCCAAACTTCGGCAAGGGGAAACTGGCTATAATACCCGTAAGCACACCCCCAACAGTACACTGCCTCCAGGACGCTTTAATTCTGAAATCTCCACCAGCGGGGGACCTAGCATTCAGAATACCTAAGTTATGGGGGACACCTGAATCAAACAACCACACATGTCAAGTCAACACTGACATGACACATCAGTTTTGAATT
This sequence comes from Jaculus jaculus, assembly GCF_020740685.1. Classification (NCBI taxonomy): domain Eukaryota; kingdom Metazoa; phylum Chordata; class Mammalia; order Rodentia; family Dipodidae; genus Jaculus; species Jaculus jaculus. The sequence continues at coordinate 61,171,518 of NC_059102.1, read as the reverse complement.
GTGCTTAAGTTTCCAAATGAGAGTCATATGAATAAGTATTTAGAGTGAAGTAAAATGATTAGCTGCATATATCAAATAGATTTCTTTTAATCAATGTATAATATGCATATTTTGTATATAATTTTTAAGTTTTGACAAATATGTATGATTGGTTTTTGGTTTCTCTTATCACAGATTAATTTTGTTAGAAGAGGTAATAAGTGGAAAAATAAGAGAATAATAATAATAAAGATGAGGCTTACTACTTGACAACTAAGCTTCATGAGGCTTTAGAAACTTTTGTTCGTCAAACATGTCTTTATATATTTTATTTTATTTTTATGAGAGAGAGAGAATTGGTATACCAGGGCCTCCAACCACTGTAGTTGAACTCCAGATGTGTTCACTACCTTGTGCACATGTGTGCACTTGCATTACATTGTGCATCAGGCTTCCATGGGATCTGGAGAGTCAAACATGGGTCCTTAGGCTTTGCAGGCAGGCACCTTAACCTCTAAGCCATCTCTCCAGCTCTAAACATGTCTCTACTTAAGTAGAAAACCCTAAGGACCTGGGAACCACCCAATGAACTGACTGGGCTGTTTTAACTATAACAGAGTGATGGTTGTGTGGGGCCATTGCAGAAGATGCTGACCAAGTTAGCAGGATCCTCACTTGATGATGTCATTGATTTTCTTTTTTTCCCACTGCTGCCAGGTCTCTCTGAATGTCTTCTTTGGAAAGCCTGGCCCTTGGTTTGAAGATTGTGAGATGGATGGGGATAAGAACTCCATATTCCATGACATTGATGGCTCTGTGACAGGATATAAAGACGTTTATGTTGGAAGGATGGACAATTACCTGATCCGCCACCCGAGCTGTGTCAACGTCACTAAGTGGAATGCAGTGATCTGTAGTGGGAACTATGCCCAGGTAGGCCCAGCAGGCAGTCAGGGCCTGAGCCAAAGGCTTCTGGTAACATGGCTTCTGGGAGAAGGACCACAGCATCTCAGGGTGGTTGGAACTTGCCTAAGTCTAGTTTTTCAGAAAAAGAGTGGGGTATGGAGAGAGGAGAGAAAAAGGAAATGTTTTCTTGAAAGCTCCCCCAACCAGTTTAACAAGTGAAAAAGTGAGCTGCAGAGACAAATCTGCCATTGCTTAAATGTGGTTGAGGCATAGCTGGAGAAAGGACACTCACTTTTTCTCTTTCTTCTCTTCCCTGCCTTCTTCTCTTCATCTTTCTCCCTCCCTCCCTTCTTCTTCCTGAGATAGGATTTTAGTCTCTGTCCAGGCTGCCCCCAAACTTGTGGTTGTCCTCCTGCCTCTGCCTCATGTGGGCTGAGATCACAGGTGCGCATCATCCAGCCTGGCAGGGGCACGTACTTCTTACGTGTCAGGTTTTCTGGCTGTGCTCTAGCCGAGTCCCTTAGAGAAAGTGCCTCCTTTGTTGTCAGCACCATTATTTCTACTTAGCTGGGGAGTCTGACTTCTGAGACCAAATGTCGATGAGTCACATAGAAAGTGAGATGCTCTCAAGGATGGATTGGATATGAGTAGTCAAGGAGTTCAGGAAAATTCTTCTAATCATATTATGCTGTAATGTGTGGGAAGGAGATGGTATGATGGTATAGATTAAGAAGCACTCAACTGAAGTCATTGAGCAAGTATATATTTTAACAGATGTAAGAGGCTCATTTGGTTGCAAGGTAGAATATGTAGTTGAGAGCACAGACTGTGGTGCCGGACTGCCTGTGTTTGACTCCTGGGGTTTTGTCACTTGTTGAGATGTGAGTTGGGAAAATCAAAAGTACCCTGTGCCCACGCATAGGAAGCATAGTGATTGTTTTCTCCTCTGAGGCTCTTGAGAGAATATAATGCATGGAGCATATGGTGTAGTGTCTGCTGCTACTTGAGGAGCAGGCCTCAAAGTTGCAAGTTGATTTTATTTTTATTTTGCACGTGCCTAGTATGCATGTTGGTGTGTATGGCATGTGATGTGTGTCTAAGTGTGTATGTCTGACGTGGCACGTGGCATGCTTGCCTACAGTTGCTCTAGGGCAGCTTAGAGTGCCACCTTCCATCACCCACTTGCCTGCTTCTAGCTTGTGAAGGAGCTTGCTGTTTGTGAGCCCCAGTGATTCTCAGGCCTCCACTCCCCGCAGGATGGAAGATACAGTCATGGGTGGCCATGCCTAGCTCTTTATGTGCGTTCTGGAGATTTGCACTCAACCAGTTTCTCAGGCCCCCTCAGGCAACTCATGCTTGCATAGGTAGCCCACTTTCCCACTAAGCCATCTCTCCAGCCCCGTGAAGTTGATTTTAACATGAGGTTTGAATGAATGAACAGATTCGAGAGCAAAGGTATCAATTGCCCAGAATGTTAGAAGAGGCAGAATCTCTCCCCCATAGGTTAGACAATATGATTGTAGGATTTAATAATAGGCTGTTAAGCTAGGTGTGATGGTACATGTCTGTAATTTTAGCACTCATAAGGCTGATGTGGTAGATCCCCTTTTTAAGGCTATCTTGGACTTCATAGGAAAACCATGTTTCAAAAAAAAAAAAGGAGTGTCTAGGGATATTTAAAAACAAATAAGACAAAGGAGGCTGTGGAAATAATTGAGTCAGTAAAGTGCTTGTCTTGCAAACATCAGGACCTGAATTTGGTCCCCAGACTCAAAAATAAAGCTGGGTGTGATGGTCTGGGTTTGTAATCCCAGCACACTGAGGAGTCAGAAGTACATGGATCCCCTCAAAAAGGTGGGTGTAGTTCCAGAAGAATAACCCCCAAGATTGTCCTCTGGCTGCCATGAGTGTGTGTGCGCACACACACTCACACTCAAAAAGACACAGAATAAACACTAGCGGAAGGGTTCATGGTAACATGGAGAACTGGGCTGTCTCGGCCCAAAGGTTGAGAGTAGCTGCGTTTGCTTTGTGCTGCTGGATGCCTTTGTTGTGTGGGCTTTTCCCGAGGAAGGGCCAGTGCTGTGCTCGTTCCCTCCTCCTGACCTTGGCTTAGTCAGCATGCCCAGAAATGAGCATATGTTTGTGGGCTTTACTTGCTAATACCAGAGTGCTTGAGTTTCTATCCTATAGCCTTCTGCTGCTGGAGTGCCTTAGAGCAGAATTCTTTACTCTTCTGACTTTGAATCATGACTATAAAGCCATGTTGTTCTTAAGTTTAAAAGCCTTTAAGAATGTTTAGATTCTGCTCTGTAGACAAGACAAAGGCTTAAGCAGGATGAAGAGTAGACAGTGTTCCTTGTTTATTTTATTAACTGTTTTATTGTGGAATTTCTCATTCTTATGAGCAAATTTAAAAGGAAAATGGCAATATAGGACTGAGTCCTGAGGGCGCAAGGAGGAGATTGTGCATTAATTTTACCATAATAAACTAGAAGCGAAGGTTTAAAATGTGATGATTTTCCCCTACTCACTTGTCATCAGAACTGCTGTGGCTTCAAATTAAATGTCCACATCAATACTTGGAATGTATGAGTACTCTGAAATTAAAACTAAAGCCAACACAAGAGTGAGCCTGCTGCTCTTGTAGCTGCCGTTTCCATCAACTTCTTGCTAACTATGTACACATGTGTGCATGGGGATACCTGTCTGCCCTAAGTCTTAAAATGGCATGTGGTTATGATGTTAAATATTCACTAGTGAAAATGATGTATCTTTAAATCAGTTTAAACTCACCTGTAAAGTATATGGCGATGAGGGCTTGAAGTTTTTTAAATTATACTATAAATATTAATATTATAAATATTAACTATAAATATTATATGTTCTAACTTATTCAAGACTTACACAGCAAATTTTTCACCTGTTTGTGGTTCCAATGTCATCATATGAACCTAGTCTTTCTACCTTACAAAGAAGAGTTGTGATTTTATCTTTATTTGTAGATGAAGAAAGAAATGAGTCACTTAATAACTCCCTGCAGATTCTAGGAATAGGAGAAGCACAGGTCAGAAAATCTCTCCTGAGGATTTGCGACATGAGCCAGAAACCCAAATCTGCAGCCATTTGATTTTACTCAGAAGTCCTGTGGTATATATATGAGCCAAAAAGTGGAAGAAGCAATTAGACCTCAAGATAGAAGAGTCATTATTTAGCTACTTGTAAATGTTGCTGAAGAGAATTTCTGTCTGTCTTGGCTTGGCCGAGTGGAAGGCAGAGAGGTTCTCAGGAAGAGGACGTTAGCCTGGGGGACGTACTATGCTTCCACAGCTTATCCGCAGGCAGGAGATATGGGGTTTACGATTCTGTATCTCTCAAATATTTGGTAAATATGATCACATTTAAGAAATAATGTAGAATATGTGATAAAAGCTATATTATATATGTATTCAAAAGAAGACAGTCACTTTGAAAAGTATGAGCTGGTCATGGTGGCTCATGCCTTTAATCTCAGTACTTGGGAGGCAGAGGTAGGAGGATCACCATGAGTTCAAGGCCACCCTGAGACTACAAGTTCCAGGTCAGCCTGGACTAGAGTGAGCCACTATCTTGAAAAATAAAACAGAAAAGTGTTTCCTACTTTCTTTTTTGGGGGGGGGGGAGCGTTGTGAGTTCAAGGTAGGGTCTTACTCTAGCTCAGCCTGACCTGGAATTCACTATGTAGTCTCAGGGTGGCTTTGAACTCATGTCCATTCTCCTACCTCTGCCACCCAAGTGCTGGGGTTTAATGCATGCACCACCATGCCCAGCTGCGTCCTACTTTCAAGTCTTAGGTAGTGTCAGTAGACAAAACCATTAAAGGCACAAGTTAAGATGATAGAAAATAGAGGAGCCCGTGTGGCCAAGAGCATGGAAGTGATAGAGACTTTCAGCTGCATTGTGGATTAAATGTCAGTATTTGGCAAATGCTTTATTCTCCCAGAGAATGTAGTCACTGGTACTGATTTGATTTAGGAATCATTCCAAGGTTTGTCTCATGGAGGCCACATTGGCAGGAGGTTTTGGTTTGGCATGGAAAGTGGCTCAGATGCCACTGAATAAATTAGGATGTTCAAATTTGTCTCAGCTTAATAGTCAGCTTAATAGTTTTTTCCAGTGGCTGCAGAGTGTTCTATATAACTTTTTCTTTGAATGGGTAAAAAAAAAATGACTTGGGCTAATGTAGGTCACAGAAAATTGAAAGCCAATGCTCTAGGGCACGTGAGTTTTCTATCTCTTAGATCAGAGGGCAGCCCTTACGTTTGCCTGCAGGGAGATCCGTTTTCCCTTGGGTTTCTGACTTGTTTTGGCCGCGTGCTTGTCAGATCGAGGAGTTTCTCTGACAAGCTGTGGACACCGCAGAAGTGTTCTATTCTGTTGAAAAAGCTGGCCTGCACTGCTGGAACTACTGATGACGACCTTGGCCAGCAGAATGAGGGTCTGTTTTTACCATGTCTGGCTTAAGCAGGCTGCCTTGTAAGCATCATTTAGCATGTCCTCGGTCACTGCTCCTTTTGTCTGGCACTTACCGCCAAATTCTTTTCTAAGTAGACTGTTGACCTTGGGCTGCAGTTTGTGGAGCTGCTTACAGTATCGTTCACTTCCTTCAATGCTTACCTTTTTCTTCAAGGTCTATGTGCAGACATGGAGCACCCCAAATCTTAGTATGACCATCACACGAGATGAGTACCCATCCCACCCCATGGTGCTGCGTGGCATCAACCCAAAGGCTACCTTCCCACAGTACCAGCCCGTCATCATGCTGGAGAAGGGGTACACCATTCACTGGAACGGACCAGCGCCACGCACTACATTTCTGTACCTCATAAACTTCAACAAGTATGTGTACTGCTGTCATTTCACGCAGACGAGTAGGTAGTGACTGGATGGAGAAAAGGAAGAACTGTTGTGTTGGCAAGAATGGCAATTTCATGTGCTTTTACTGTCTTGTGGAGAGGCAATAGATGGAAGGAGTTCATATTATTCAAGTTGAGTCCTGTCATTTTCTAACAATGGTTTTTTTGTTTGTTTGCTTATTGTTTTTTTCAGGCAAGGTCTTGCTCTAGCCCAGGCTATGTAGTCACTATACAGTCTCAGGCTGGCCTCAAACTCACAGAGATCTCCTACCTCAGCCTCCCAAATGTTGGGATTAAATGCATGCACCGTCACACCCAGCAGAGTGATAGTGTGAGAGAGAGAGAGATTGAAAGAAAAAGAGAATGAGCCAGGATTTCTAGCCACTGCATATGAACTCCAGATACATGTGCCACTTTGTGCATCTGGCTTTACAAGGGTACCGGGGAATCAAACTGGGTCATTAGGCTTTGAGGGCAAGTGCCTTAACCACTGAGAAATCTCTCTAGCCCAACAAAAGGGTGGTTTTTGTTTTTTTTTTTTTTGCTAGTACTGGGGGCTGAAACCTTGGGCCTCAAACAATGTTAAACAAGAACTCTACCACTGAGCGACATTTGCACCTCAAACAATAGATTTAATATCATTCACAGCTCTCTCCACTGCTTGTCCTAAGTTTAGGCCCTGAACTGGTTCCTGTTTGATCTCCATACCTCTAACACTTCGTCTTCATTGTGTGTACACTCACATGTCTTAAAGACAGTTTGATTTTACCAGCTAGTTGCCCAGAGACAGTGAGAAAAATAAATAGGGAGGATGGGGAAGATATGTGAAAGGGTTATTAGTATTCCAAAAAGTTACATTGCCAGAAGTATGGATTTGAGATGAAATATTACAGTTAAATGATGTATATACTCTGTAAAGTATGATAAAAAGTTCTCATCTAGTACTGAGCAAAGAACATCATTTTAAAAAAAGGATGAACTTAGAGTTTTCAGAAATCCATAAGAGCTTGAAGTCTAGTCATACTTCCCTTAATTATCCAAAAAGTTATAAAAATTACATGAGGCAAGAGGAAGAGATGAGTAATTTTTTTCCTGAATTTAATATAATTATAAGGAGGTGATAGTTCCACTTCTGAAAATAACGTGTTAAAAGTCATAAAATCTGTACTCTTTAAGCTAGTAGAAAGTAGATAAATGCAAAATAAAAGAAGAAAAGATAGAAGTAATCCTAATTAAAGCAAGGCATGCCAACATTCTGTTGCTGTCTCCTTTCTGCCCTCAGGTTTTCCTGAACCATAATTGTTTTTAACAACCCGGTTCCTATTGAGCATTTAGGTTTTCTCCTGCCCTCCCCTTTTCATATTATAAACAGTACCTCATAGAACATCCTTTCTTCTACATATTGTTTATTTATTTATTTAACAGTGAAAGAGGGATGGAGAGAGAGAGAGAGATAATGGGCACACCAGGGCCTCCACCCACTGGAAACAAACTCCAGATGCATGTGCCACCTTGTGCATCTGGCTAACGTGGGTCCTTTGGCTTTGCAGGCAAATGCTTGTAGCAGACAGCTTCAGGTTCACTGAGATGAACTTCCAGACCAGGCACAGTTATGGAGGAAGGGATATTTATTGAAGCCTACAGATCCAGGGGAAGTTTCATAAATGGCAGAAGAAGCTGGCCTGCCTTCACAGGACCAAGCAGACAGAGAAGCACAAGCCTAAAGCCAAAAGCTACAGCACACTTCAGGAACTCCAGCCAGGCACACTTTGCATATCTTTAGATTGAAATCTGAAATCCACCCCCACACCTTAAGATCCACCCAGTGACATTGCCTCCAACCAGGTGGCTACAGATGCAAACTACAAACAGATAAACAACTGAATATATTGGGGGCCATCTGTTCTATTCAAACCAATCAGCCGTCCCTCCAGTCCTCTTCTACATCTTTTGTCTGCTGTCTTTTCCTAATTTTTCTTTAGCAAGATTTCTAAGTGAAGCTTGCATAAACAGTTGAATGGTATATATTGTTTAAAGATTCTTTAAAATGATAAGAGAAAATTTTGGAAATGGAGAGTAGCAATGGTTGTACAGCTTTATAAACATACTTAATGCTACTAACCTATGCAACTAAAATGAGTTAAAATGGTAAAATTTAGGGTGTATCTATTTTGCTATATTTTAAAATGTTATAGAGGAAAATATTGTAATCTTTTTAAAGCCTAGTTTTATATATAAGGACATCAAAGAAAAATTAGTAATTTGGTAAAAGACCTAAAGAGCTTTAAAAATGATATGCTTTTATATTCCCACTTGTACCACTAGGAAATTATCTTATTAATTCTACTAAAGATAAACATATTTATCAACAAACATTCTTTCAAATGATTTTAATAGTATAGACATTTACTATCTGGCTGTTAGTGAATTAATGTCATTATACTCAACTTTTATTACCAGTTTGTAATTTCTAGATATATTTTGTACAGTTTTTAATCACTAAATTAATTTCAAAATCTGTTAACTGAGGTTTTTGTTGTTGTTGGCCATTTTATTGCTGTAAATTACAAATACATTGATAAGAGATTTGGGAACCAGATAAGCATGTTAGTGTGACAAAGTGTTTAGGACTTCATACAGGACAGAAATATAAAGAAGAAAACTTTATGATTAAGAGTCATATATGCTGCCATTCTCAAAGGATATTAGCTCTTGTGTGAGTTAATTTATTTGCTTCTCTCCTTTAAAGGAATGACTGGATTCGCGTTGGCCTCTGCTATCCGTCAAACACAAGCTTTCAGGTGTCCTTCGGCTTTTTGCAGCGGCAGAACGGCTCCTTATCCAAAGCTGCAGACTATGAGCCCGTGGACTCCATGGAGGAGCTGCAGAGGAAGCCATCAGAGAGGAGATTCTATTTTGACTCTAGCACAGGGTAATTCATGGAACGAGGAATGAGGATTAATGCTGTTTTCCTTTAAAGATGAAATTGCTAGTTCGTTAGCCTAGCTCAGAATAGACTGTGATGTGACAGCTGGTTCGCAAAGCAGCTGGTGTGGGTACTTCCCTGCACATCACTATTAGGGGTTTAGAGGAGAGCTGGAATGACTTGTGATTAGAGCTGGCAGTGAGGAGTGAGTGAAGATGTTTGCTGTTTACCTATTAAGGCAATTTAGGAGGAGAAATTATCCTTGCCAGGAATCACCAGCAGGCCCATAAGAATGAAAATAATTTGTCATATAACAATTCTAAAGATAGTTATATATACAGGATATTGTTCATATTTCAGTGAAAGCTCATTTTTCCCCTTTGGACTTATGGCTGTTGCTCAAGGTAGCCTTGAGTTTGTAAACAAAACTGTGTAACTCTGGTGTATTTGCTTCCAACTTTCTCTAGGATGCCTCTTTCTACTTTTAAATTCTAGTCCTGTTCTCCTGGGGTCCTGTTGGCTTTGTCTGCTTTTATCCAGTTACAGTCTCTCAGCCTGTGGGTTATGGTAGGCTTGATCTCCTCTTCTATCCAGCAAGTAGCATGCTCCTCAGACCTCATCTTTAAGCTGATATCCATTGTCTCACTTCTGTTAAAAAAAAAAAAAAAAAAAAAAAACAAACTTATGTGAATAAGATTCATTTCTTGTGTAAACTCACAGTTCACTAAAGCAACTCATTGGAGAGTGAAAGGTTTGAAGGCTGTGGGTTTTATGGTGGCATATTTAATGTGTCTTTGAGGGTAACTGACAGGTCCACTTAGAGTAACCAGGGGCATCCTGAACAAGGTGCCATTGGAGCTAATTCTGAAGGAGGATTTAGGAGGAGGTAGACAAAGGTGGGAGAGGTGTCACAAGCAGAAAGAACAGTGTGCAGGTGCATGGAGGCATGGACAAATGTGGCATGGCATGTTTGGGGAAAAGACAAAAGTTTTGGAGTGGGGGAGTCAGACTGATTGTGGGCAGGTGTTGGGGCTCAGTTGGTTATTGCCTGGTTAGCCTTTGAATACAGAACACCTCATTTCCTCTCCAGGACCCACAGCAGCTAGTGTGATTAGCTTGAAAGTTTTCTAATAATTGCCTCTGGTTTTCAATTTCTAATACATGAAAATAATCTACCTGGACTTTTATTCTGTAGACAATGACACGTAGTTCCAGTTGAGCTTCCACAAAAATAAATGGAACATTAAACCTTGGAAGAGCATTCTGATGACCACCCACAAAGTAGCGATTGGCCTGTGTAAAAAAGATGGGACATATTTTCTGATCTGGCTATTTTCAAGAAACCCTCAGCCTCTGAAGATCTGTTTCATTTTCATTCTATTCATTTTGACTACTTCAATGTTATATGAAAGGGCCTTTGCCCATTCAAGTCTCTGTTTTTCCTTACTTGATCTTGAAACAATGACTGATGTCACCTCTTAATTTTAACTTTGTTTTGATCTCATATTTAAATGTGATTCTTGATATCTGGTAATCAGTCACATTTTATCAAGTCCTTTGAAGCTTTATTTCATTTGGTTTAGAAACACTAGGTTTGTAGATAAATGTTGGAATGTTTCCTAGAACTTATTCTATTCATCTTCTTAGTGACACAATGATTCAGAAGCAGTGAGACTATTTTGTTAGTCTGGTTTTGGCTCAGTTACAGAAGGATGGAACCCCAAGCTTATGTAGTCTTGGGAACTATCACAGGAATTGATTTGACAACCTTGGCCTTCACCAAACAAATTAGAGTTGCTATTTTATTATTCCAGTTTTAAAATGGTTTATAAACATAATTAACAGAATAACTGTTAACTTACTGAATCGTAAACTCCACATAAATATATAGTTTTCCAAGGAGTTTTTGAGCCAAAGCAAATTCCACCCTCTCAAATTACTGATTGAACTAATTTAAACCAGCAACGAACTTTGATTTCTTAAAAGACAACTGAATCAAGGTATTAAAATATTTTTCTAAAGATGTACTGCATTTGACTTAAGACTCTCTGAGGGTAAGAAGGCAAGAGAAACTATTGTATTTTTCCTTTAAGGAAAAGATAATTTATTGGAGAAATATCCATTTGGACAGGAATGAAGTTGAGGGATTTTTGTGTTTGGAGAGGAAATCTAACGTTAAGCGGGTTGGTTTCTGTTTTGCACAGGTTACTGTTTTTATATCTCAAAGCCCAGAGCCACAGGGATGGCCACAGTTACTGTTCATCTCAGGGATGCGAAAGAGTCAGGATTCAGGCCACCACAGACTCCAAAGACACCAGTAACTGCATGGCCAAAGCCTACCCACAGTACTACAGAAAGCCCTCTGCGGCCAAGCGCATGCCGGCCATGCTCACGGGACTCTGTCAAGGCTGCGGCACCCGTCAGGTGAGTGTGGAGAGCGGTGGGGCCGGGAGGATGCTCCAGGTTTCTTGGCAGAGCCCACGTTGTCAGTTTGTAAGCACATGATGGCGTCTCCTAAATTATGGCCCTGTCTAGAATGTGATGCTCAAAAGACATAAAATAGTCCAAATTTATAGGAAAAGTACCTTTCTTCTTAATATATCAGTTATCCTGATAGTGGGTTTTCAGTTTGAAATTAGACATTACTATCTTGGCTATTATTTTTGTTTTTCAGATTTAGGATCTGTTAAAATATTGTCCCTGGATTTATATGTCAGAAAATGATCTAACAGTTCTTGTTTTTTTTATTAGTCTTTTTTAGACAAGGTCTCATGCAGCCCTCGCTGGACTAGGATGACCTTGAACTCCTGATCCTGCTGCATGTACCTCGGAGTGTTGAGATTACAGGGATGGGCCACCACACCCAACAATTCTTCATTTTATTAGCAGTGTGAAATTTCTTTAAAAACATGCAGCTTGTTAAAATTGTTTCCTTTTTAAAGATGTAAAGCCACTATTTTGAAATGCGTACTTTCATGCTTATTTGTAACTGAAAGTACAGGAAACATGCTTCTCTTCATATATTCTTGTTCAAATATTTAATTTATTTGTTAGAGAGAGAGAGAGGGAAGGAGGGAGGGAGGGAGATGGATAGAGAGAAAAAATGGGTACCAGGACCTCAAGCTACATGCACCAGCTTGTGTATCTGGCTTTATGTGGGTACTGGGGAATTGAACCTGGGTCCTTTGGCTTTATTGGCAAGTGCTGCAACCTCTAAGCCATCTCTCTAGCCTAGATTCTTGATTATCTGTGTGTCAAAGGGATAAACAGATGAGGTGCCAAAGGAAGTCAGACCACTTCCAAATGAAAAAGAAATACAGAGCCAATAAAGACCTAATTCATATTAAATCTTTCAATAAAAGGTTCTCAAAGTGTGATTCTGCAGTAGCTGTGAGGAAAGTTCTTGAGCCTCCCATGCCCTGGTGGGGCGCTCTGGTGCTGGCATCCAGGCATGTGCTTTGGCAGGTGGCAGGGGACTGATGTTGTTCACATCTGAGTGCCACTGGGGAGCTTTTCAAAATGCAAGAATTTCCACAAAAATGCAGACTAATGGTGAATATAGAGAAGACTCCTAAGTCTTTCTTTTCTTCTCTATTCATTCTCAGTGATTTGGGAAAAATGTTTTTTTCTTCCTCTGTATAAGTTCTTTACTTTGCTTTCTCTTATGTTTTGCTGTTTCTTAACCAGTGTCAACAATAAAATTCAGGGAGAAAATGATAGATTTATGCTTCTTGTCAGGACATTCTCATTAGAATAAGTTTTCTTTTATTCTCTTTGTTTGCTTTTTAAATTTTTTTTTTTGAAATAGGGTTTCACTCTAGCCCAGGCTGACCTGGAATTCACTATGTAGTCTCAGGTAGGCCTTGAACTCTGCCTTCCCCGTGCTGGGATTAAAGGTGTGCACCACCATGCCTGGCTTTTTCTTTTTCTTATTTTCTCTTTTTTAATTTCTTCAGAGTCTAGAAGTGCTAACATTATACAATGAACTCTGAGTTCTTCATATGAGAGAGAAGATGTGTATTTGTCTTTCTTTTTTCCTGTTATCTTTTCTAGTTCCAGTCTCAAGGCACCATATCTGGCTTGGTTTTGTTTTTGTTACTGTTGTTTTTCTTTCTGGTGGTGTACTGTGATTTTAATATTTTTTATTTATTCATTTTAGAGAAAAAGAATGGGCTCACCAGAGCAGATACAGGAGCCACCTTGTGCCTCTGGCTTAAAGCGTGGGTACCAGGAAATTAAACCTGGGTTCTTAGGCTTTGCAGGCAAGCTCTTTAACTGCTGAGCCATCTCTCCAACCATTGTGTTGTGTTTTAATGGCAGCTCACTATCACAGTCTCTTAGTCTGTTATATTCTATTCTTTCTTTCTTTCTCTTTTCCTCTCTCTTCCTTTCTTCTTCCCTCCCTCTGTTCATTCCTCCTTTCTAGGCAGGATCTCATCCTATCCCAGGTTGACCTAGAACTTAGCATTGTAGCCCATGATCTTCCTACTTCTGCTTCTGCCTCCCATGGGCTGGGATTAGAGACATGAGCCACCATACCTAGTTGTCTCTCATATTCCTTAGCTGTCTATATTCTCTCCTGCAAGTAAAACCAAGCACTAGGCAACAAAGCAAGAATGAATATATATACATATTATATATTCATATGGCATATATGAATATATATATACAATATGAATATAATATATATATATATACATATACATACATATACACACACATATACACATACACACACACAGATATGATCCCTGACTTAGATGTGTTTGTTCAATGTTCTGGATGGGACTCCAGGTCTTACACATGCTAAATACATACTCTACCATTGAGCTACACCCTAGCCACCCCAGCTACTATTTTCACTGTTAAAAGTGACATTTTGAGGTAATATATGTGGGAAACTAAATTCCCTAACCTAATGCTCAAGCTGGATTTGTTTAGAAAGTCCTTCATTGCTTATGAGAATTTATATACCTTTAGCTTTTTAAAAAAAATTTAGTCTTTCCCAGAAATATGATCAAAACTCATTAAAAAAAATGTATTGATGGAAAGCTTTGTGGTACATGCCTGTAATGTACCAACACTGAAGGCTGAGGCCAGGCCTGGGTTATAATAGGGAGAACATATTTGAAAGAAAGAAAGAAAGAGAGAGAGAGAGGGAAGGAAGAAAGGAAGGAAGGAAAGGGGAAAGGAAGAAGAGAGAGAAAGAAGTAGAGAGGGAAGAAAAGAAGGAAGGAGAAGAGAGGAGGAAGATAGGAAGGAAGAGAGAGGGAAGGAAAAGAAAAGAAAACAACCCCATAGTCACTACAGTTGCTAAGTATTTGAAGTGTTTGGGAGCATCACTTTACTTGGAAATTCAAGAGGAATTTGTGCTTTGAATCTCAAAATCAAATTATAAATATATTAGAAATAACTATAATATAGTTGACTAATATTTGATAATGTAATTTATATAAAAGAGTAGAAATAATTAGAAAAATCATGCAGGCTTTCTTAAATTTTTATTTATTTATTTGAGAGAGAGAGATGTAGATGGGCATGCCAGGGCCCCCAGCCATTGCAAACAAACTCCAGGTGCATGTGCCACCTTGTGCATCTGACCCACGTGGGTCCTGGGGAATTGAACCTAGGCCCTTTGGCTTTGCAGGCAAGCACCTTGACCACTAAGCCATCTACCCAGCCCTGGTGTGATGTTTTGCCTCCAAACCTAAGACTTCAAAGAAATGTCCAACTTCAGAATGGTCTTGGTATAGCAATGGCCATTCTTGTGTGAAGTTGTTGGCTGTGACTTATAAGGACAAACACTTAAGTGTTCCTTTGCTTGGGAGTTAAAGTTCTTTTGAATGGGAAGTCTGAGATGCTTGGGAGACTGAGTCATGTGGAGGAGTGTCTGGGAAAGGGCAGGGAATTCTTGGGGAAGGAGAGGCCAAGGCAGAAGGCAAGAAAGGAGGTAAAGTGCTTGTGGAGAAGAGGTGCCACTCTCTCGAAAGGGGTAGAGCAGAGGGAAACGGCCTTGTGCATAATGTCTGGCTCTATTTATGAAGCACTTTGCATGTCACCCCATACCGGACACTAGAAGCTTGCAAACAGTATAGCCCTTCTTATAGACATTCTTTCCTCAGTCCTTGATCCACTAAACCCAATTAAGGACAGTTGATCTGAGAAGGATCTTTTGCAAAGCTGTGCCTGGTACTGCATGAAATGTTTACAAAGATTTGAGCTTAAAGAACATTTACTTGGTTGCTGACTGACGTGATTGTTTGGTGTGGTGAAATCAAACCCTGGGCTTCCTGCATGCTGAACGTAATCCACCATTAAACTAACCCCCAACCGTTTTGATTTTATTAGAAAGATTACACTTATTTGAAACTGAGTGAAACTGCGATTGTTCCAGATAGTGAGAAACATATACTTCCTGTGTTAAATACATCAAGAGACAGAGGTCCAGGTCATGAACAACATGTAGAGAGTTCAGATAAAGAAAACCACCCACTGGCCAGGCAGTATAATTGCATTTATTATGGGAGGAGTATACAGTTGTCTTAAACATGGACCTTGTTCCTGTCCAGGTGGTGTTCAGTAGTGACCCTCACAAGAACTACCTCCCTGTGCACTTCCGGTCACCTGGTAAAGCAGAAACTCAGCGTGGAGAACCTTCTGTTATTTCTGTAAGTACTGTTTGGTATTATAGTGCCCTCCTCATCCCCACACTCACCAGCACGTACTTTTTTTTTCTCTCTCTCTTTCCCATGCTTTGGATGGAACCTAGGGCCTCGCACTTGCTAAGTACATACATATGCTCTGGGCTGCCGTAACCAAATGCCATAGACCTGGTATCTTAGGTATCCTATAAGCAATCGCCCATAAGCAAGGCAGTGTGTGAGTGACGTTTCAGGAGGGCCTGCTTCCCGGTGTCCTATTGTGGGGAGGAGTCCACACATCTCTTTGGGCTTTATTCTCATGCCTCCAAAGGCACATTAGGAATAGGATTTCATCGCAGGAATTTGAAGGGACACATAGCCACCCAATAGCATCACTTCTCAGCCTTTTGTAGGGTCAAGGGAGCCCAAAGCAGGCCTGCCTACCGCTATGGTTTCTTGCCCAGATCTTTGATGTTGCTTTGATCTTGTGGCATAAATTGTTTCTGGAAATAGACACTATTTTTGTATCATATTTTATTATGGGTGGCAAGAATAAAATTATTTATATGTGTGTGTGTGTGTGTGTGTGTGTGTGTGTATATATATATCCTAAATATGCTTGTTTGAAAGTTATTTATTTTTATTAAATTCTTAATTTTTTAAAGTCAGTTGTTGGCTGACCACTTTAAGGCTAATGTTAAAATTTGCTGGCAGCACTTTTCACTCAGGAAGAAGCGTTGCTCTTGACTCCTTTCCTTTGTCCTTACGGCCCTGCTCCTGCCACCTCCCCCAGACCCTGCATGCTGCGGCCAGGCTGTGCTCTACCACTGAGCTAATTCCTCAACACTCACATGTTATTTTTAGAAGCAGAAAAGCATCTGTAGTTAGAAAATAATTCCCACGTTCAAGTCAGCTTGTCACTGAGTGAGACCCTTCCCCAACGAATGACAGAAGAGAAAACAAATGCATTACAAATCAGGAAGCAACAAATGACAAGCCCAAAGTATTGCTTATTTAAGGATGGCAAATCCGACCATCCATCAGATTTAACATATAATTTACCCTGACATGGAAGGTGCAATTAGCACTTTTGATGCAAGCCTATATACCAGGCTTATTTGGCAGGTACTGACCTGGTGTAAACCCTGTTACCTTTTGGGATGGCTTTGGTCTCAATTATGCTGTGCAGCAGCTTGGGTCCCAATGTGCTGTGCTGTGAGCTCAGGTAGGCTGGCTGGGTCACTGGGTCACTGCTCTGACTGCCTGTGCTGGGTGCAGTGTAGGTGAGCTCCCTTCCCCAGGTCTCTGGTGCTTGCTGCTGCTTGTGTGGTGGTGGAGGAGGGGAGGCTGTGGATGGGGGCTGTAGTGCTCCCAGCGGTCTTTGCGATCCTCTTCCTCACAAGCTGCTCTGCTGGTCCCTGCCAGCCTCCCTTCCATGTTTCTTGAGTTTGAGAGGAGGCAGGTGTGAGTGGAAAGTCTCACCAGGCTCTTCCTGTGGCTCAAGCTGAGCCTGGCGGCTGTGGCCACGCAAACCTGGTGCTGCCGCTGCTGGAGCCACTTCTGCCTGCTTCTGTGGACTCTAGATGGTCTGGGTCTCTCCTACTTCCTACTGGTTGATAATTTATGATACACCTTCCCTTTTTAGGAGAGTGTATTTTGCTAGGTTTTTAAAAATTATTTTAGTTTTTTATTTTTCTCCCCTAGGCTGTTTTGGCGTGTTTCCTATGCTGCCATTTTACCTGCAAGTCCCTGTTTGGGACTTAAAATGAGCTCTCAAGTTGTATAACAAGTGAGAAATTGTGAATTTTAACTTTCTATTGACAGCTTCCATTAACATAAACAATATACTATGATCATAGTCCCCTCCCAAATCCCCCCTCCATTGAATCATCTTTTATTTATTTACGTTTTGATTGATTATGTATGGCTCTATCAGGTGCAGGTCATATTCCCATCAGATTATATTCTTATATCCTCTCTCTCCTGCCTATAATCCACTGGGGGCCCTCCTCAGTGGGGTCATAGGTATTCTGTGGTGGGGGTGGGAGGGACAACACCACAGGATACTCCTTCTTATCCTTTCTTCTACAATGTTCCTTGGGTTTTGGCAAGTGTATTATAAGACTTCCTTAGTGGTAAGCTCTCTGCCTTCTCTGAATTTCTGCTTTGAGGGGTTTTGAGTGTCCTCAGTGTCTATCCTCATCTCCCTGGAACTGGTTTTCAGGTTAGCAGTGAGAGCAGCTCATGCTTAGATCATCATGCCCTCTGTAATGTCTTGTGAGCCCTGGCAGATTTGATGGAGGTGAGTTGTCTTGTGCTAGGCAGCCAGCTGTCTTTTCTTCTCATATTGATGAATCTTGGTTTCCCTGGTTTTCACTGCTTTCTATAAAACAAAACCGATTCTCCAATCAAGTGAGAGCAGCATGGATAGAAGAAGACAGGCCTAGTCATTTCTTTTGCCTTTTATTTTAAGACACCTTATCTCCTTTTTTAAAAAAAATATTTTTCATTTTTATTTATTTATTTGAGAGTGACAGACAGAAAGAAGCAGATAAAGAGAATGGGCGTGCCAGGACCTCCAGCCACTGCAAATGAACTCCTGATGCATGCGCCCCCTTGTACATCTGGCTAACCTGGGTCCTGGGGAATCGAGCCTCCAATCAGGGTCCTTAGGCTTCACAGGCAAGCACTTAACCGCTAAGCCATCTCAACAGCCCAACCTTATCTTTTTTTAAAATAACTTCTTTTTAAAATTTTTTATTTATTTATTTGAGAGCGACAGACACAGAGAGAAAGACAGATAGAGGGAGAGAGAGAGAATGGGTGCGCCAGGGTTTCCAGCCTCTGCAAACGAACTCCAGACGCGTGCGCCCCCTTGTGCATCTGGCTAACGTGGGACCTGGGGAACCGAGCCTCGAACCGGGGTCCTTAGGCTTCACAGGCAAGCACTTAACTGCTAAGCCATTTCTCCAGCCCAGATTACATGTTTTTTAGAGTTCAGTGTGGGTGGTCATTTGGGGTGGGAGGGGGAAGAGACTGAGTGATTGGCTTTGAGACTGCCTTAGGAACAGGAGAGTCCACAAGGCATGGGTACAGGCTGCTCAGCAGGGAAGCCACCTGTGGTCTTTACACTGGCTGCATATGTTCTAAGGTACATTGCTCAGAAGATGAAATTTATTGCAGGTTGTTTTTTTTTTTTTTCGAGGTAGGGTCTCACTGTGGTCCAGGCTGACCTGGAATTAACTCTGTAGTCTCAGGGTGGCCTTGAATTCATGGTGATCCTCCTACCTCTGCCTCCAAGTGCTGGGATTAAAGGCGTGCGCCACCATGCCCGGCTAACCGCAGGTTTTAAAGATGAAGTGAAGTTTAAAAATTAAATTTCGTATTCTTGTTTGTGTCTTAGAAAGTTTCCTTTTGCAAATGAAATTGTAAGGTGGTGAATAAGGAAATTTATGAGGTCTATTGTTCGAGTTTAAGGATGAAAAAAGATTGCTAAGATGGTTAAACTTGAGGTTAGAAACACTGTGGCCCTAAGTGAGCAGTCTGTTATTGTGACCATTTGGGTTTGAGCTGTGTGTACAAAGACAGGCACCTTCTCTGTAGCTTGGTTTATCAATTGCTTGAAATTTCCTCAGTCTGAAGGCAGATTTCAGGTTGCAGGCCTTTCTTCCCTTTTCCCTTCCCGTGTCTCTTCCATTTCTCCATATTTCCATCCAACCTCAGTACCTTGTCGGCTAACTCTTAGTAGAGGTACCACTTTGCCATCTTGATGTCTGGGGAGAGCTGTATTTGGAGCACAAGTGGTAAAGCAACCAGTCAGTTATCATATTCCAAAGCTGACCTCTGATGGGGGTTTCTGCAGGTCACATGCAGAAGGGGGTGTGTGGGACACAGCGAACCTGATCCCTGATGTACAGGCCTGTGGCCCTAGTGACCAGCATGGAAGTGCCAGGTTGAGTAGGGCAGAGTGAGCAGCTCCGCGGAGTGGGGTGTCTGGCCTTGCACAGAGCTGCTCCCTGGGTCAGCCGAGAGCAGACAAAGCAACGCCTACTGGCAGAGTCCAGAATAGGGCTTCTTAAACCTTGTCTACCTGCAGTGCCCCTTTGTGTAAGGAATTTTCACATGGCCCTGGATGAAACACCTACATAAATCAAACATTTGCTGGTAATAAATCTTAAATAATTCTTTTCAAAACAAGGATTTGGTATCCTATAATGTCACTGTTTATCAAAGTGCAGGCAGCTATGAATACTGAGAAGGATGTGTTATTGTTACATAAGGAATTAAATTCTGGCTGAATAATTGATACTGCAGGATATAGAACAAACGTCTTCAGTGTCTTTCAAAGTTGATTGATGTTTTGATTTTATAATTGTTAATGTTGACAATGTCTCTTCACATAAATACGTGGTTCAAAATACTGAAAATACATGTAGGTCCATTTCAGAAACTAATAGAAAGTCCATTCTAATCCTAAAATTCACTTAATGATTTTTTTAAGTGAAACGTAAGCCAGCAACTTAATAGCAAAAAAAGCGGTTTTTAAAACTGAACATTCTAACACAATGCAATCTAAAGATTTACCAATTTCATGCATGCTGAAGAATGAGGGTAGGAAAATATTTTTTAAATCTTTGTTTTCCGTGATTAAACCACTGTGTTTCTGTAAGAGCAGAAATCTCTGTAAATGCACTACAGTTTGTAGAATGCAGCAGTCTCTACTGTGAGCCACGCTGCTTCAGGAAGTGTTGGTTGGCATGTGTGGAGTGCCCACCCACCCAGTGTGCGTGGTGTGCGTTCAGAACCAAGCTTGCAGTGCAGTTGTAGGTCAGCCCGGGAGAGTGCTACCCAAACACCCCAGATTCATTATGTGTTGATCTTTACATTAAGCTTTAGTGGTTGTACTTTCAGAAACTGTTACATTTTTTGTGAGCCACAGTTGAAGACGTTGATCAATGATAGCAGTCACTGTTTCAGATACAGCAGACAAAGAGTGTGGGGAGCATACAGTATGAATCCTGGAAATGTCATCTGAGTCCTGGGTTTAGGTGTGGTCGTTTGAACTAGGTGGCCCTTATAACTCAAGTGCTCTGAATGTTAGGCCCCAAGCCTGTGGCACTTTGGGAATTGGAGCCTCTTGGAGAAGGTGTGTTGTGGGAAGTGGCTTATGGGTGTTACAGCCAGCTTCCTTGACAGTGTCTGCACATTCTTATGCTGCGGTCGTCACCTGTTGTGGCAAAGGTGCCATCTAGCCTCTGCTAATGTCATCCTTTCCCCGCCATCATGGAGCTTCCCTCTGGAGACTGTCCCCCAAAACAAACCCTTTCTTCCCACAAGTTGTTTTTGGTTGGGTGCTTTCTGCCAGCAGTGTGAAGGTAATTACAATGGAAGGGCTGGAAAGTTGAATTATCTTAGGGGCATTCCTGAAACGGAGGTGACAGCAGAAGTTATTTTTTGTATTCTCAGGTCAACGGGACCAACTTTACCTTCCAAAGTGCAGGCGCCCTTCTTCTCATTTTGGATGCGTGCAGTGTTCCCTTCCGGTTGACAGAAAAACGGGTTTTCCCTCTCGCCGATATCAGTCGCATGGAAGAGTACTTAAAAGCCAGCGTCCCTCCAAGGTAGGTCAGGCTTCCTCAGCATGAGGGAAAAGTCACCTTCAAATGTGGAGTCCTTCACACAGATAACTCGGGGCTGCCTGTGAGCTCTGGCGTCTCCCTGATCGTTGACTCCGTGAGCCCTGGGAGAGGCATTCCTTCCTGTCCCACCTCAGACTGTTATCACGCAGGCCTGGGAGCTTATCATTGACAAGCTGATACTGACTGAGGGCAGTTAGGAGATTTTGCAAATGACAGGACAGGGCCAGACGGACCCGGCTTGGCAGTTAAGGTTCTTGCCTGCCAAGACAAAGGACCAAGGTTCAATTCCCCAGGACCCATGTAAGCCAGATGCACAAGGTGGCACATGTGTCTGAAGTTTGTTTGCAGCGACTGGAAGCTCTGGTATGCCCATTATCTTTCTCTCTCTCTCCCCCTTTCTCAAATAAATAAAAATAAAATGTATTTTAAAAAATGACAGGACAGCTCTTTGGAAGAGAAAAGGTCTGGGACATGACTTTGCCATTTTTAAGCATTATGTTGCTCTACTTTGTACCCAGCTTTCTCAGAAAGCTTGTAACTGCTTTGAAGAATAATCTGGCTCTTGTGCCTCTGTAACCATCTGCCCCTCTCCCAACACTGATGAACTCTCACACAGTACTGTACAATGACTGTTATTCAGGCCACTTAAAAAAGGACTGGAAAAGAGAAAACTGATGCTTAAGTAGTTGAGTGTCAGCTTTCTCAAGAGCACTAGTGTGGTTGTTCTTGGTTCATCTAAGGAAAGAAGTGCAAGATAGAAACGATTTTTTCTCCCTAGGTTGTTCAGATCTTTTCTGGGGGCAAGGAGATGTGTTCAAGGTCCTCACTGCTCCTTAGCCCTGGGAAGATGCTAAGTGCAGCCACTGAGGGATGAACAGCTTTCCAAGGAGTAAGGCTTGCCCACCTTTCCACTCTGTTGATCTGACGACTCACATTCTTCATAGCTTAAAGAACCAAGTCCTAGTAAAGTCTTTGGATTACGTTGGTGCAATATCCTGTGTGTATGGTAATCCTTCAGCATCCACAGAGATTGTTCTCAGGACCTGCTGCAGATGCACAAATCCCTCATGTAAAATGTTAGAATATTTGCATAAAACCAACACAATCCTCCCCTTTACTTTAAATCATCTCTAGATTATGTACAAGTAACCGTGCTGTGTATTGTTTAGGGAACAATGATAAAAAGTCTGTCCATGTACAGCTGCAGTGTTTTCCCAAATAATTTTGAGTCGTGCTTGATTGAATTTGCATTCTCCTTGGGGGGAACCCATGGATAAGTAACACTGGCTATAGTTCTGTCTTATTAATTGAGGACAGGTTTAGGAGAATCTATCCTGATGTGTCATATTCTTTAAGGATTCAAAGATTTGTTTTCTCCTTAATGTTAAATGCACATGTACTCACTTTCCCCAACACAATTCAGGATATAATCTCACCTTAGACATTTAGGAGACAAATAGTTCTGTAAGATGCCCTAGAGGTAAGGATTTGATTTTTTTTTTTATTTATTTGCAAGCAGAGAGAGAATGAGAATGGGTGTGTCTGGGCCTATTGTGGCTGCAAACAAACTCCAGACACATGTGCCACTTTGTGCATCTGGCTTTATGTGGTTACTGGGATATCAATACCAGGCTTTCAGACTGCAAGTAATTGCCTTTAATCGCTAAGCCATGTCCCCAGTCCAGGACTGAAGATTTAAAACCAACTCATTAAGAAGGTAGTTCTAGAAAGATGAAATAAGAAAGGCTTTTGAGACTGGTGATCCTATTTTTTTTTTAATTTTTTTTCTGTTTTATTTATTTATTTGAGAGTGACAGACACAGAGAGAATGAGGCTGATAGAGAGAGAGAGAGAGAATGGGCGCGCCAGGGCCTCCAGCCACTGCAAACGAACTCCAGACGCATGCGCCCCCTTGTGCATCTGGCTAACGTGGGTTCTGGAGAATCGAGCCTCGAACCGGGGTCCTTAGGCTTCACAGGCAAGCGCTTAACCGCTGAGCCATCTCTCCAGCCCCCTATTTTTTTTTTTTTTAATCTGGCTGCTGGTTCTACAAGCATGTTTGGTCATAAATGCTGGATGTGCCAGACCCTAGGAGTGCTGTGCTCATATATTACATTTTAGCAAAGTGTTGAGAAGTTCTGGGGCAGCTGGCAGTAACTTTTTGAGGTTCACTTGTTAATGATCTCACAGGACTGGTCTGAGTGGTTCCAACCTATTGAAGGACAGGTGTGTAGGGTTAATGTTTCCAGTACCTTGCAGTGATTATGAAGTGAGCGACCACTGCTTTAGCAAGATGACCAAAAAGAGCCCACACCAAAACCTAGTCTTAAGCAGAGTCAAGGTTCATGTTAAAAAAAAAAAAAAAAAGTACCTACATTGCACATGGATCTGCAGTTAGAGTTTAATTAAAGGAGAGGTGTTTTCCTTATGGATGTAAAATTAACCATATAAAAATGTCTATACTCAAGTTAAATGAAATAAATACATTTTCATAAATGTTACTTTTCTATTGTACTTGGCAGTTAATACTGCCCTTTACCTGGAAGGGTAATGTGGGAGAGGAATAAACTTTTTGTTTTGAGGCAGGGTCTCGCTCTATCCGAGGCTGACCTGGAATTTACTATGTAGTCTCAGGGTAGCCTCGAACTCATGGCGATCCTCCTACCTCTGCCTCTGAGTGCTGGAATTAAAGGCATGTGCCACCACACCCAGCAGGAGTAAACTTTTTAAACAAGTTATAGTAGTACCATACACTTGTTTTATTACATCCTAAAATAAACTTCTGTAGCCATAGTGACTATGCCAGAGAGAACCAAGAACCCACAAACAGTTCTGTTTTATATTGATTACTATGATAAAGGTAGTGATACTCCCGTGCACACGCCTTTAATCCCAGTACTTGGGAAGCAGACGTAGGAGGATCACTGTGAGCGTGAGGCCACTCTGAGGCTACATAGTGAATTCCAGATCAGCCTGGGCTAGAGTGAGACCCTACCTTGACAAACAAACAAAAAAGAGTAGTGATAAGAAAAAAAAAACCCTTTCAAAATATGAAGAATCATGTGCATTTTATTTTGCATTTTGTTTGTTCATCATATTTACTTTTTTTTGGTCTGTGCTGGGTATCAAACCTAGGGCCTCTCTCATTCTAGGCAAGCATTGTACCACAGAATATACCCTACCCCTTAGTTTTATTTTTTTAGGATTGTGTTTATCCATATGCTTCGTAAATAGGTAATAATACATAGATGAATAGAACATCTGAGAGAAAAGAATATCCTCTTCCCATGGACAGTAGATTATTCCAGTGAAGAGCTGAATCCACCATCTACTTGCCCTCAGTGACCTTTCAGTTTCTCTGCGCTTTTACCCTCTAAGCCTAACTTGGGGAGTCCCACCTGTGGTCTGGAGCAAAAGCAACTGGTCTCTTTCCCTCTGTGAGTTCTACTCTTGCCTAGTATGTCTATCCTGCCCTCAGTAGGTACGTGCTGAGTGACTAATACTGAGTCTTACTTTCTTCATAGGTCAATTGTTCTGTTGAGCACAAGGGGAGAAATCAAACAATTCAATATTTCAGATTCATTAATATCTCTGGGATTGGCCAAACCAGCTCACCTATATAACAAAGGTTTGTATTTACACCATTCTATGAGGTTCTTATGAGGCCAGCAGCATGTGCATTTTCATGGTGGAACCTATCTGCTGGACCATTTTCATGTGCTTGTTTATAGTGGGTATCATGAAGATAAGTTCTACATAAGGGACTGAGTTAGAGGAAGTGTGCTGGGATATAGATCGTCCTTTAGGTGGTGAGAGTTCAGTTGCTGATGTAAGGAAGTGGAGAGGTTTTACCATGTATATATATATATAAAACTGTCTGTGTTGCTCAATTCTGTCTCACCTTCATTGTCATGCTGGAATCAGTAGCTGTACAGGTGATGTTTTTGTTTTTTGTTTTCTAGGGAGTACCATATTTTTGGGATTCAGCGGAAACTTTAAACCATCGTGGACTCAGCTGTTTACCAGCCCTGCTGAGCAGGGCCTCGGAGTGCTGGAACAGTTCGTACCTTTGCAGCTGGAAGACTATGGCTGTCCCAGGGCTGGCAGTGTCTACAGAAGAGACCTCGAACTGTTAAAGCAGGCTTCAAAAGCGCTTTAGAGACTTCCTGTAACCTAAGTGCTGGGGAAAAAAAAAATGTGAACTAACTTATTTAATTTATGACATTTGAAGATGACACTGTTAACCCAATGGAACAACTTTCCTGTTTGATACAAAGAGGGCAGAAAAGAAAGAATTCAGAGAGATTGCTTTGAGTACCTTCTCTACAGAATGTTTAAAAAAAACTGCGTCTTTGTAAAGCTAATGCATTCAGAAAACAGTACTCTGGTTCCCAGTCTTGCACCCTGAGAATCGGCAATGCTTGTCATTGGTGCTCTGCTCGTTGCATAGTGGGGTGCAGTAGGGTGGGGGCTTCCAAAAATCCACTTGAGCTGTTAAGAGAACCACATGCTGTAGCACCTCCGATACTTGAATTCTGACACTCAGTCGTGTCAAGTGGCACAAGTGACAGGCGACCGGGGAGTTCAGCGAAGCCTGAGGCCCATTTCTGGACAGTGTTTGAGGGTTTTATGTGATGCTGAGTGACAGTTTTAAGTAGCAACTCAGGCCCAGCTCAGGCCCCTTTTTTGCCTAGACATGTGCTATTTTTACTCATTTGTATATTGATGATTTTTGAGGGTTCACCTTTCAAAAAGGAAGTATATTGGAAAAGGGGGCTTTTAAAATTTTCTTTAATTTGTCAATCTTTGGGCAAAACAAACAAACAAAAAATCCTACACTCTGCTCTGAAGTTTGTGGGACCATTTTTGCAGCTTTAATCCTTGGTCTGTCTTAACTGTATATTTGTATTTAAAATGAAGAGATATCTGAATATTTACTTAAAATTGTTTTTTTTTTTTTTTTTTTTTAGGAAACAGGTGATTTTTCTGAACTGTAAACTTGTGTCATTTTAACTTGCACAAAGGAAGTCTGTTCTTGGTATTGCTCTTGTATGTGTCCTTGGTATTACTCTTGTATGTGGGTTTCTTAGTTTTGGTGTGTGAAATTTCATTTTAAGAAAAGATTCCCTGCTTACCATTTTAACAGAGGAAATAATCTTAGAGAGTTTAACGACACGCCAGATGATTGTGCACAAGAAGGGAAAGGAGAGCCTCTTAGGTCCAGAATTAGGGAGAGGGGTGAGACATGAGCCTCATTAGATAGCCTGAAAGTTGTACAGATACGCAGGTAGGCACCATATGCGATGCCCAGTTCCCTTGCCACTGGGGTGACACGCCTGTGGTGAGGACTGATGTGGCAAAGGAGATTGCCCCTACGGCCTGGGCTGGTGCTACACCGAAAGGAGAGACACGTTGCGACGCCATTTGTTTTCATAACCCCACAAAGCACAAACCTGGGAGCAGGAACGACCAAGTGTGTGCAGGCTGACGCTTGCCATGAGTACGAATTCAGTTTCCTCTGTGAAGGGCTCAGGCCAACCAATGCCTGTGTGTCTGTGTCCAGGAGGAAGGCTAGAGCCGCTGTGTGACTTCTGTTACTTTACACAATATGCTACCTCAAAGTGCCAGGACAAACCATCCCAACTAATTGCTCACACTGAGGACACATGTCTTAATCACACTTGGTTATTATTTTTTGGGTGTGTGTGTGTGTGTGTTTTGTATAGTGATTAAAGAAATCTTACCTATTAAATATGTTATTGGATCATGGTTCCTGATGGTGATTAAAGTGAAGTGTGTGGGTTCTGTCTGTGTGTTATGAATTAAATATCTCTGATGTGTTTTTAGAGTTCTTTATTTGGAGAGGATGTGTAAGTTCCAAGGCACTCAGTTTTTTTTGTTTTTTGTTTTTTGATTTATATACTACAAGGGCTTAAGTTAAATAAATAAAAATGTGTGCATGTATTTTGCATATGTGAACATCTGTAATTGTTTACACCTTAGATTCCAGCTATAGAGAAAGTTACTGGCATAGATAAGGAAGGGCCATCCGCCAAGGATATGTTGTAACACTCACAGAGGCTCCTGGGCAGAGGAACCCAACCTTAGCTTGGAATAGCTTGGGGAGCTTTAATGAAGAGGCCTGGGTTCCACTTGCTTACCTTAGATTTGAATTAATTGGCCTTAGGTGCAGCCTGAGCATTGGAATTTTTTAAAAGCCCCTTGGATGACTCTAGCACGGGGCAGGATTTGGAAGCACTGCTATACTAGCAACCCAACTTTTCAGCTCCAGTCTGCAGTATATTAGAGCACAATTGCATTTATCTGTTATTTGATATTCCTTCTTGATCACAGATCTCTCAATCCTACCCTAAACAATATTTCACTGGTCACCATATGTGTTTGGTGTGCATGCATGTGTTGTAAGGATGTTCATATGTGAGTGTGTGCATATGGAGGCCAGAGGTCGATGTCTGGTGACTTCCTTTGTCTCTGTCCGTGTATTCTGTGAGAGGGTATTCTGGCCATAGCTCACCACTTTGGCTAGACGAGCTCAGCCCATGAGCCCTGTGAGGTACACACTATCACAACTGGCCTTTTGTTTTTTTGAGGTCAGGTTTCACTCTAGCTCAGGCTGACCTGGAATTCACTCCGTATTTTCTGGGTGGCCTCAAACTCATGGTGACCCTCTTACCTCTGCCTCCCAAGTGCTGGGATTAAAGGCGTGAGCCTCCACACCCGGCTCCACACTGGCTTTTTATGTAGATACTGGGCAGCTGAACACACGTCCTTCTATATGTGCAGCAAGTACTTTGCCTCCCTGAACCATTTCCCAGCTTTCTACTTTCTTGAAAGAATGTTCTAACATTCAGCTTTCAGTCTTTAATTTTCTGATTGTTAATTGGTTAAATGGCTATATGCGAGGCAAGGGGGAGCTTGCACTCTGTTCTCTTTGTACTAAGAAATTCCATGTCAAGGTAACTTAGAACTTTGTAAACATTTTCTATCCAGTGAAGTACTTGGCTCTGTTACAGTAGTGGCTCTGAGCAAATCAGTTGGCTGATGAGAATCACAGTGGCTCTCAGGTGCTGACAGACTGGTGCTCAGTATCTTTGCTGGGAGTGTCCACCCAGTGGTAGACTGTTCACAGAGATGAAAAGCAGGCGCATTCCCTTATGGAAGATAACTCCAACACCACCTCCAGGCCCATGTTGATACTCCAGAGAGGGGAGGGAGCACAGGACTCCTCTGTCCTCTAACTTCGCACGTTATCATGTTCCTAAGTAGGTTACTTTGAGGGCAGTGGGCAAAGGATTGAGTCTTCCAGATAACACTAGGTTTTCATTCCTTAGTGGATGAGGTCATGTTTGGAGCAGTTCCGTAGACAGGCATTTCAATGGGAAAGAATGTTGCTTTGAGTGCTTAGTCTATTGTTTCTAGTGGGTAAGTGCATTGACTACACTACAAATACTTAGTGTTATAGAATTAGAGATCATCTTTAGAATTCGTGCCATTTATTGTTCTGGTTATATAGCCTGGGCTGGCCTCAAACTGAAGGCACACCTCCTAAGTGCTGGGGTTATAGTTGTGCACCAACACTTGAACTTTCTTATATATGGTAGGCGTCTAGAATGGGTTTTTATTTGTTTGTTTGTTTGCTTTTTTTTTTGAGGCTGGGTTTTGCTGTAGTCTAGGCTGACCTGGAACTCACTCCGTATTCCCAGGCTGGCCTCGAACTCACTGTGATTCTCCTACCTCAGCCTCCTTTTAAAAAAAAAAAAAAATTATTTGAGAGTGAGAGAGAAATACACAGAGACAATAGGCATGTCAGGCTGTTGCAAGGAAAAACTCCAGGCACATGCAGTACCTTGTGCATCTGGCTTATGTGGGTACTGAGGAATCCAACTCAGGTCATTAAGCTTTATGGGCAAGCGCTAGGCTGAGCCTTTTCTCCAGCCCATACCTCTAGAATTCTTATTTAGCTTTCAGGAACTTGTTAAGACATGTTTAACAACCTGAGCAATTCTGGAGGTGAAAACTTTGAATAAGGTAACCTGTATCATTACTATTAGATTGACTTGGTAGTGATCCAGGTTCCTAGAAATGTGAGCAGTCACTCTAGGCTGAAGCTAAGTTTCTTTCTTTTAGGGCATCGTACATGCCAGGCAAGTGCTCTGCCACTGAGCTTATATCCCCAAACTTGGGATTAACTTTCAGAAATAGATCCATGATGGAAAAAAGTCATGGAAAGCCAGTCTTTGTTCCTTGTTCACAAGTGACAAAATGTTACTCCCAATTTGCTGCACAATTTGAGCCATTTGGAAGATAAAAGGATTTTTCCTCTTAGCTTCAGTATGAAGGTATTGTGGATAAAGAAACACACATTATTATATTGTAAAAATAGAGACTGACTGAAGGAGGAGCTATGTCTAGAGGACATCCAGAAATATCAGCCATACCAAGCTGTGAAAGTGTTATATCTGAAAATGCTGCAAAGAATGGGTCAGGAAATAGTCACAGATGGTTTTCTGTAATGTTCATTAGGCAAAAAGATTAGTCTAAATACAGAAAGACATACACTTAAAAGTTTATTCTCAGAAAATCTTCACATCATGATCTCAGTTAATCAGAATGCACACTGACCTATAGGTCCCTTCCTAAAATTTTGAGCTAATAATAGCAAATTTTCTTTGTTTTTTTGCTATTCTGTAGTCTGTATGTGTGTACTTGGGTTGATGTGTGTGAGTGCGTGTGCATATGGGAGTCAGAGAGCAACCTTGAGTGTTGGTTTTCACCTTACACCTTGTTTGAGGCAAGGTCTTTTTTTTTTTTTTTTTTGAGGTAGGGTTTCACTCTAGCCCAGGCTGACCTGGAATTCACTATGTAGTCTCAGGGTGGCCTCGAACTCACGGCGATTCTCCTACCTCTGCCTCCCAAGTGCTGGGATTAAAGGTGTGCGCCACCACGCCCAGCTGAGGCAAGGTCTTTTGTTCACCACTCTTTGTGCCACCTTACACCTGCTTTGAGGCAACATATTTTATTCACCACTCTTTATGCTGCGTTAGTTGATCAGTGAGTTTCTGTAGGTTTTCCTGTTTCTGCCTCCCTTCTTGCCCCAAGTGTGCTGGGATTACAGACACGTGCAACTGCGTTTGGCCTTTGATGGTTTATGGGGAACCTCACCCATGTTACACTTGAACAGCAAGACCTTTGACCTCTAAGCCCCAGCCCCTATTGTGAGGCTTTGTTTCGGATATACATTGGGTCAGGATCCATTTAGTTACCATATCCACCACCTTAAACACTATCATTTCATTGTGATGAATATATTGTTGACTGCAGGGATGAGTTCTCACACTATGTGGCACTGCAGCTGAAAATGGTTTTATTGGGGGGGGTAAAAATTTTCTATTTTTATTTATTTGAGCAAGAATGGCTGCATCAGGGCCTCCAGCTGCTGCAAATGAACACCAGATCCGTGCACCACCTGTGCATCTGCCTTACATGGGTAGTGGGGAATCGAACCTGGGTTCTTTGGCTTTGCAGGCAAGTGCCTTAACGACTAGGTCATCTCTCCAGCCTGGTTTTTCTTTTTTTAATTTTTATTAACATTTTCCATGATTATAAAATATATCCCATGGTCCAGCCTGGTTTTTAAATATGTGTTGGAAAAAGTAAAGGAGATTTACATTTTATTATGTGACAGTCTGTAAATTGAATCGCACTGTTTGTAAAGAAGGTGTGTTTGGAAGGAATCCATTCAAGCTCATTCACTTTCATGTTGTCTTTGGGCAAAGTTGAGTGTTGTGGGAACCTGTAAGATCCATAAAAGCCAAAAAATACCTACTTGGCAATTTACTGAAAAAGTTTGCTGATCCTTGATCTTTTTTTAAAAAAAAACTTTGTTTATTTTTATTTATTTGAGAGAGACAGACAGAAAGAGAGAGAATCAGCGTGCCAGGGCTTCCAGCCACTGCAGACGAACTCCAACACGTGTGCCCCCTTGTGCATCTGGCTAACGTGGGTCCTGGGGAATTGAGCCTTGCACCAGGGTCCTTAGGCTTCACAGGCAAGCCTTAACCGCTAAGCCATTTCTCCAGCCCTGATCCTTGATCTTGATGAAAGCTACACTGGTGTTCTTGGTCATGTGCTTGGAACTTGCCTACATGTTTGAGAATGTTAAAAGCAGGAAATTAGGGAAACACCTGCAACAGAATCACCTGAGGTGCTGGAGGCAAGTGTGGACGACTCCTATGGCCCAGCTCACCCTGGAGAGTTGACACCTCCAGGGGGCAGAGCTGGTCCTGAAATTGGATAATGAGGTCTCCAGGCTTCTTAAGAACATTGCAGTTTGAAAACCCCCCAGCAGAGCACGCAGTGAATAACTTATGTCCTGCATTTCCACAGTCAAGGACTCATCCAAACACGTTGGGAGTGCTGTGTTTTGTTCCTGCTGTGGGTTCCGCCTACATCGTCCCGCGGTGACTGTTTGCCTGGATTTCCGCAGGGCAGGTTTGTGCACAGCAGGGTAGGTGACAGTTACGGAAGCAAAGACTTGTGAACACGCCCTGCTGGAGGGCCTCCCTCCATGATGTCGAGCTTCTGTTAAAATATTCCTTTGGCTATAGTTAGTCCTACCCTGAAATCTGAGACATCCTTTGAGTTTTGCAATTCTTTTTAGTATTTTTAAGGCAAATATGCATTGTAGCAAAAGTTAGGCTGTGAAGAGTAACAAAAACAGGTTTCTTTAGCTTGGATGACATTATAGCTCTATTTCTGTATTTGTTAAAGTTCTGGTAACTCCTACTTTTTTTTAAATTTTTTTTAAAATTTATTTATTTGAAGCGACAGACACAGAGAGAAAGACAGATAGAGGAAGAGAGAGAGAATGGGCACGCCAGGGCTTCCAGCCTCTGCAAACGAACTCCAGACACGTGCACCCACCTTGTGCATCTGGCTAATGTGGGACCTGGGGAACCGAGCCTCGAACCGGGGTCCTTAGGCTTCACAGGCAAGCACTTAACTGCTAAGCCATCTCTCCAGCCCTACTTTTCTTTTTTTTTTTTAAAAAAAGGAACAGTGATTTCCTAAAAGATGCAGGTAAAAGCCTTTTGATACATGAATGTAATGGAGGATGGCAGGAGGTGATTGGATGGACTAGGTTTAAGGATCTTTGTCAGGGGAGAGGCTGGGACGCTCGGGGACATGGCTGATCCTCCCACCAGCCCTCATGATCATCAGTCCACCAGATAAGGGGCATCAGTTAATTCCCAATGTGGGAAGGAGGAGAAAGTTCTGACAGGAAAGAAAGCCTCTGATAAAACTTACTGCTGCCTTCAAAAGTGCACATATTCATTCACTTGGCTGATGAGGCAGGAGGATCACAAGTTCAAGGACAGCCTGGGCTACAATGTGAACTCCCAGTCAACTTGGCCTGCATAATATTTCTCAAAAATAGAAGAAAAAAGCCGGGCATGGTGGTGCACGCCTTTAATTCCAGCACTCAGGAGGCAGATGTAGGAGGATCGCCATGAGTTCGAGGCCACCCTGAAACTCCATAGTGAATTCCAGGTCAGCCTAGGCTATAGTGAAACCCTACCTTGAAAAAATAAAAAAATAAAAAGAGGGCAGAGGAGCTGGCTTGGTGGATAAAGGTGCTTGCTTGCAAAGCCTGGTGGCCTGGGTTTGATTCCTCAGTACCCATGTAAAAAGCCAGATGCTCAAAATGGTGGGCGCATGCATCTGGAGTTCATTTGCAGCAAACCCATGAGCCTTCTCACTTGCCTGTGTTCTCCCACTCGCTCGCGTGCTCGCTTGCTCTCTCTCTCACACACACATTTTTTTTTTAAAGAAAAAGGAAAAAGAAGGGTTGAATAGATCGCTTAGTGGTTGTGTTTCCTGTTCAAGCATGAGGGCCGGAGGGTCGTGAGACCACTGGAATTTAAACCTCCAAAACTCATGTAAACAGCTGGGTGTGGTCATGTACCCAGTGGAGCAGAGAACAGAATTGCCGGGCTCGAGGACAGTGGACTTCTGAATCAGTAAGCTAAAACTAGGTGGGTGAATGAAGAAGGGGATACCTGACATCTCCTCTAGCCACTGCAGGAGAACCCACTGCACATGCATGGGGAATGCGTGGGGTGCTGCAAATGCACATATACCTGCATACACCATGCATCACACACACCACACTGCACATATTCTGCACATGCAAAAACAAAAAGGAAAGAATGTGAACCCTGAGCCTTAAGGCAAATAACTTGTATCTGTTAATGGGTTCGGATAGTAAGACGCCTGATGGTATTTGCTGTAGGTTCAGTGGATGTCTGAGTGAGCAATTTCAGCTTAGTCCCAGCAAAGGCATTTTATTAGTGGTGTTACTGGGGAGGGAGGGGTTGGCAGCTTCCTATTTCTGAGTCTCAATGTTATCATCTATATAAAAATAGGACTATTGATACTCTGTGTGATGACTTGAGGGCATTACGTGGGAAGAATTGTGGCTCACAAAGAGGTGATGATCAGAACTACCTAATGGGTTGTTTCAAGAAATCAGAATTCCCTACACCTGTGAATTCTTAGTGTTTAAATTGCATTTCTGTATTAGGAATTACAGGCTTTAAACAAATGTGCGTTGTCTCGGAACTTCTGGGGACACCCCATGCAAAGCCAAGGTCCTGGTCTTAGCACATTTCTTGCATTCAGTTACTTGTATCAGGAGAAAAGCACCTCGAGCCAGGCAGTTCTTGGTGTAGGGAGTTGGTTTGGGCCTCTGCGGGAGGACTGCATTGGTCGTTGTGACTGTAGGCCAGGCATGGTGGCGCACACCTTTAATTCCAGCACTTGGGAGACAGAGGTAGGAGGATTGCCATGAGTTCGAGGCCACCCTGAGACAACATAGTGATAGTGGTGGCTGTACCAGTGCTGTAACTCAGCAAAGCAGCTGTTCCAGGCCAGAGCTAAGAAATGGGGACATAAAACCCTGTCTGCAGCCACGTCGACGTTGGTGTGCTGTAGCCATTCTTCGGAGGAGAAGCTTTAGCTAGCAGGCTGTCTCTTCCAATCGGTCTTTACCATAAAGTAACAATGAAAACAGCTCACTTCTAATTATCTTAGCTTTTCCACCACCTACATTTTCATGCTTGCTTCCTACCCACGAGGGAGAATGCTCGCATGCAGCGTGACGGTTTGAGGCTCAGGCTGATGTAGTAAGCCGACACCCAGTTAGAGAACAAGCTCCTTTCTCAACAAAGCTGCCCATGTTTGTGTTCCCCATTTCTTCTTGGTCACACACCCCCACCTCCTCTCTGCCCAAAGTTCCCTGTGGGGTCTTCGTCATACTGGCAAGAACTGAATTCCCAGGCCAACTTTGTAACTCCCCATCTTGTTTATGAACATTCAGAATTTTGAGTCCTTGTGAAGCTAATTCAACAGTTGGTTCTAAACACATTGCCTTTCGAGCACTAATGCCATTTAAATATCTGCCCACATTATCTACCATCCTGAAAGCAATGTGTACCTCAAAGTTTTAATTATTTTTGTGGTTGGTTCTTGAAGCAATTTTGCACTCTCCTATACTGACCTAAATGTGAGACTGAAGTCATTTTGGGTAGAGTATGAACCTAGAAGACCTGTAAGTTGGAGACTCAGTTACTGAGTCATGGAGATGACTTGAATGGAGGCCCTTTTGTTCATCTTTAGGAGTACTGTAGGTGATAACTGCGATTTTAATCCTGTGTTAAGTTACGTTCCCAGAACACAGACTAGATAAGTAATACTATTTGGCTCTGAAGTATATAACCCATTTGAATTTGAGCCCAGGGACTTGGCTACAAGAAAGCACATTTACCTCAGTAACTTCCAGGAAGTCCTGCTCAGTGAGCTCTGGAAAATCCTCTTTCTAGTGCGTCTGTAAGTCACTTCATTTTAATAGCTGAAAAGGAAGAGATTTGGCACCTACAGCTTCCACTGTTGTAGCTCTATATTGGAAACATGTGCCAGCAGGGCTGGCTAAGACTGAAAGTGGGGAGATGCTGTGTAAATAATGCTGGGAAGGGCTGGGGTGGCTTGTGCAGTTTTACTCACAGGAATGGTCAGCTAAAAGCAAAATTATTTTGGAGGAAGGGTGGTTTTATTATATGGTGGTTTATAATTTCTAGCTATTTTTGCAAAGTCCTTCTTGGAATGAGTTAATTTGATTTCAGTTATAAATTTAAAATGTATACAATATTTGAATTCGAAGTCTATTGACAAGTGAAAGTGTTGGATATGTTGGGGCATTCTCTTCTAAGTTATTAATTTAGTCCATATGTTGATGTGCCTTACTTGAAGCAGCACAAGAGACTTTTGTTTTTATTTTGGTCTTTTATCTGCTTTCACAAGACAATTAATAGGAAGTATAAAACTATTCAATCAGATATTTAAATATTTTTATTTATTTATTGCAAGCAGATTTATATAGAGAGAAGAGAGATAATGGGCACACTCCAGCAGCTCCAGATGCATGAGACATTTTGTGCATCTGATTTATATGGGTACTGGGGCATCAGACCAGGTTGTTACACTTTGCAGGTAAGTGCCTTAATCACTGAGCCATCTCTCCAGGCCCAACCAGATATTTAAAGAACAATAATATTGGAGGTACAGATGGAAGAGAAAGTGGCCGAGGAGATGGCTCTATCAGTAAAGGGTTTGCTGTGCAAGCATGAGGACCTCAGTTTGAATCCCTAGTACTCATGTTAAAAAAGAAAGAAAGCAAAGCGAGGCGTGGCGTGGCGGCATGCACCTATAATTCCAGTCTAGATAGGAGATGGATGAGGAGGAATCTCGGGGCTTGCAGGCCAGCTAGTCTAGCTGAATCAGTGAGTTCCAGGTTCAGTGAAAGAGCCTGTATCCAAAAGTAAGGTGGAAATGAAACAGGAGCTAGGAGTTTAGGCAAGTCCTTGAACCCCAAACCCTAGGTTTGTGTCTATATTTAACCAAAGAATTGAATAAAATAAGACTGAGAAGCATAACTATTAAATTATTGTATGTATTGTCAGAAGTGCAGAACCAAGGAAAGGAGAGTGAATACACCCATGGGGCTTGAAAGCCCCCATGGTGGACTTGGAAAAACAATGGAGAGGACAGAAAAGAAAGTACAAAGAGCTCCTGCCAAGTGGAGAAAGAGCCCCTGTGGAAAGTAGGGGCTGGGGGCTTATCTCTCAGCTATGCCCAGCTGGGCCAAGCAGAGGAGAAACTCACCAGAAGCTGGAGGTTCACCAGTGTTCAGGCAGCCCAGAGAGACCTCGCCCTCCCCTCAAAAATGTATTTATAGCCTTAGGGTGGTAGGCCCTACCTCTCTGCTCAGGTGAGCCAGAGGGACAGCATTTGGTCTAGGCTTGAAGCTGTCTCAGGGGGAGTCTAGCCATGACACCAAGTCTAGGGTCTAAGCTTGGCCAACCACAATGTCAGGATTCTAGAAAAAGCCCTCCCTCCCAGGGAGAGGCTGAGGTATGGAAAAACAGGCCTAGGGAACTAGGCAAGAGATAAGAAGTCAGATCTCCTTTGATCTCTAGCAAGTGCAGACCTTCCTGCCTTTTTTACTTCCAGGGACCCAGTCACCTGAACTGCCTGAGTCCCCTCTCAGAGAGTGATTGCAAAAGACATCTGACATGAACTTCTGGTCACATTCCTGCACACAGAGGTACACACACACACACACACACACACACACACACACACGATGAAGAAAAAACAGTGATTAGCTCTATGACTAAAGTCTGAGATCCAAGGGGCAACTGGGATTTTACCATGTCAGCTCTCACTCACCTCAGAGATAGCCAACAGGAGCACTAGTGAGGGCAGGGGAATTTAAATCAACAAAGCTGTGGAGAACGTGAGGGTAAGGATCTCAGCCCATCCTGGGGTGATGACATGAACTTTAGGTTTAAGTACATGAGGGGCAGGGGGCCTGCAGAATTAAGCAGTCTTGGACAAGGTGGTCTGGTTGATCCTTAGCTCTGGTTCTGCAGGGGTTTTGGAAGAAATCTTTCTGTTTTGTGGGGACAAGCTGGTCCCCGTGGGATGGATGATTGCTCCTGCTGAGAGGTGATCTCATGCAGGGGTAATCAGTCTGCAAGGATCTATGATCCAAGGTGACTAAAGGTTTTAAAAAATGACTAGAAACCTTCAGGAACTTTCTGGAGGTTTGGAAAAGGACATTGCAAAAGGTGACAAATAACTCAGAATCTTTGTGTGCCTTCAGCCTTGAAGAGGAATGAGATAGGTTAGGCTCTACCTCCCCAGTGTTTACAGAGCAACCCCTGAGTGGTTAATATGCCTACATGCAGAGTTAAGCAGAAGTGTGACCCAGCAAAAGGAGACAGATGCAGAATGAAGGCATTGGTGTCAAGATTTTACCCTGCTTTTAGTTACCTGTGGGCTCAAATGAGTCAGTGCTATTTAGCAAAAGGAGTTCTAAGCACCTGTTATTTTTGCTTTTCAATTAGCAAGTAAGAGCTAGTAGACTAATTACTGAGTTTCTGTGTTTGCTTAGTGTTACAGAAGGCTTTTAAGAAGCAAATTCTACCCTGTACATAACTTATGCGTGCGTGTGTGTGTGTGTGTGTGTGTGTGTGTTGCTCACATATCTGAGAATTCACTTCTTGTAACACCATAATTAGCTTGTTCAACACTACAAAGATAATGTGTGTGGGAGATGAGAGTCCTGCTTCAAGGGTAAAGTTAAGTCTGCTGTTAATTACCAAGTTGACGTTAGTTATTTTTATATACCCACCTGCTTAGTGTGAAGTTCTGAGTTTAGAGGAAGATGGGTTAGCCTGTGAGTCACATGGCCTTGAAGTGGGCTGTTGAGGGTTGAGAGTGTGCTATTGTTTTAGGTGCCATATGGAAAGAGAATGGGGTTGAAACGGGAGAAAGTCTGTATTCTAGGATAATCTTCTCTGACTTTAGCATTGTCTATTGTTTGCCAAAACCTAGGGCCATCTTTCTCTCTTTCTTCCCTTCCTTCCTGCTTTCTTATTTTGAGTTTTTGAGGTAGGGCCTCACTCTAGCCCAGGGTGACCTGGAATTCACTATGTAGTCTCAGGGTGGCCTTGAACTCATGGCAATCCTCCTCTTAACTCTGCCTCCCAAGTGCTGGGATTAAAGGTGTGTGCCACCATGCTCTGCTCATACTTCTTTTTTTAAAAAAATGTTTTATTTATTTATTTGAAAGAAGGAGAGAGAAAATGGACACACCAGGGCCTCCAGCTACTATAAATGAACTCCAGACACATGCACATCTGGTTTACATACATACTGGGGAATTGAACCTGGGTCCTTTGGCTTTGCAGGCTAGAGCTTTAACTGCTAAGCCATTTCTCCATCCTGGGCCATACTTCTTAAAGTAAGGTTTGTGGGTCATTTCCATCTGGACCATAGGTTTACTGTTGAAATTTCAGATTTATGCAATCCATTATAGATGCACTGCATTAGAATCTTGAGTTAAAACCTTGAAATCTGCATTTAATA
This sequence comes from Jaculus jaculus, assembly GCF_020740685.1. Classification (NCBI taxonomy): domain Eukaryota; kingdom Metazoa; phylum Chordata; class Mammalia; order Rodentia; family Dipodidae; genus Jaculus; species Jaculus jaculus. The sequence goes on along the minus strand of NC_059102.1, from coordinate 61,133,021 downwards.
GGGAGCCTAAACAGTAGAAGGAATCTCAGAACCCCTTTCACAGGCCCACCGGCACCATAAGCAAGCACTCTCCATGAACCCCCGGCCAGAGCTCAAGCACTGCATACCTTTAGGCTGGAGACAGATCTGCCTATCTTGGTCTTTTTCTGCCATTGAAGTTAGGCATGACCATGACTTGCTGTGAATAATGCTAATGAGTGAAAGTGCAACTGAAGTCACATCTGCCACACATGGGCAGAAATTCCAGGAAACATGTGTCATTGACCTTTTTCTTGGAAGCATGAGCCTTTGTCTTGGAGTGACTATGTCATGGATAATGATGCTCAGATATTCTTCCATTGACTGAACAAAACAAATATTTGCTGTTTCAAGATACTTAGATGTAGAACTTATTTTTATTATAGGATAACCTTGGCTATTCTGAGCGATACAGGTGTTTCAAATCAGATCTGACACTAATTAGACCTGAGGCCGGAAGGCAGGAGACCATTCCAGCAGAGAATGGGCAGTAGGGCAGAGAGAGAGCTTGAGGACGGGGAGTGCACTGGCTTTTATTAATTTCTGTATTTCTGGTGCATGACAGAGTTCCTGGAATAAGAATAGCAGGGAAGCATACTTCCATAAAGAATTGTGGAGGACTGTTTAGTTTCTATCCCATCTCCAACAACACTTGTCCAAGACTTAACCTCAGATGCCTATGAATGTAGTCTTTTTTTGACAAATTATTTTTTGCAAGTGGGGGGAGAGATTTTGGGTACTAGGGAATTGAATCTGGACCATCAGGCTTTGCAAGCAAGCACCTTTTACCACTTAGCCATCTCTCCTATGAATGCAATCTTATTTGAAATTGTCTTCGAAGATATAATTTAGTTAAGAATATTGGATGTAGTTATCCACCATTTGGGTAAGGTGGTGTCCCAGGGCTGATGTCCTGATCACAGAAGGGAGAGGGAAATCCAACAAAGAGATGCAACACTGGAGCAATGTAAAGACAGAGACAGGGACTAGAGCTGGGTGACTGAAAGCCACCAACGTCGTCAACAGCAGAGGTGAGGGATGGAGGAATGGCTCCGTCTTCAAAACTAAACAAAACAAACCTAAATCTTGTCAACACCTTGATTTTTGAGTGTTGGTCTCTAGAACTGTGATAGGGAAAAGTTTCTAATATTTTAAGCCACCAACTTTACAATAATATTTGATAGTAGCCCTAGAGAACTAATGCAGAACTCCCTCCACCTGTAAGGTAGGAACAGCACTAAAATAATATTTCCAGTTGTGTTCTCTTTCTCCGTGCTTATTCTCTACTTTCTTCCCAAAGTAGAATTGATTTATCTGGCATATGGTGTGGAGAATACATTCTGCAACTAATGAACTGTGGGACTGTATTTAAGGATAGTTTATAGGATGAAATACATTCTCACACTTATCCCTTCCATTAGGCAAACAAGTCTGTTCAGTGGTCATGAGCCTGTTTTCCAGACTCTCCTTGGGCCAAATGAATGTTGCAAGGCAGCATACCATTGCTTGTGTTGATAGCTGAGCATTTGTAGATTTTTCTTTTATTTTTTTTAACTTTATTGTTTTGTTTATTTATTTGAGAATGAGAGAGAGAAAGAGGCAGAGGGAGGGAGAGAGAGTGTGTGTGCCAGGGCCTTCAGCCACTGCAAATGAACTCCAGACAGAGGCATGTGCCACCTCGTGCATCTGGCTTACATGGGCCCTGGGGAATCAAACCGAGGTCTTTGGCTTTTCAGGCAATCGCCTTAATCGCTAAGCCTTCTCTCCAGCTGATTTTCCTTTTATATTGACCATGAAGTTGGGCTTGTGTGTGAGTGTTTACACATGCCTGTGTGTGTGTTGGGGGGGTTGGTTATAGGAAGCCTCATTTGGGTTGCAAACCTAAACCAAATTCTCTTATTTTAATTATTCTGTTTTGGATTTGGAAAGCAGAGGTATAATTAACTTCATAGAAAACCATTCTCCACAGAAGGTGTTCACTGAATGTTTATTTGAAGAAATGAATGAAAATAACAAGGAATAAAAAGATTCAGATTCAAGAGACACTAGAGGGCTAAGCTTAACAGGATTGAATGTAATTGGTGTTGGAACTTTAGGCAGAAGACTGAAAGCTGGTACTGTGGTTCCCCACTTAGACTGGTATGTAGATAATCATGCTCATAACTGAGTGTGGATTGGAGAAAAGGAGGAAGGATAACAGTAGAGGGAAATGGACTTGAGATTGACATGAGAGAACAAAGCTTTTGCATGTCAGATGAGGACTTTCAGGACATAATGTGAAAAGTTTAGATGGAAGTATAGATTTGGGATGGGATAATATAAAAATTGTATATAAAGTATATTTCCAATCAAAAACTGTAAAAGCAATAAAATGGCCACTACTGATGAAGGGGTCAATTCATCAATTGTCGCACCTTGGAGGGTGTGACAGTTCAGCAATATGAATTACAGTTCTAGAGGGTAGAGTGTATTGTGGTAGGGGTGGCATGGCAGACCTGAGCAGGAAGCCTGAGTCACATTGTCACATCAGCATGGAGGAAGTAGAAAGTGAGAAAGTCAGCTTGACTGTTTTGTATAATCCAGGACCTCAGCCCATGGGATGGTGTCATCTACATTCAAGGTGGTCTTTTCTCTTTAATAGCCTAATCAAGGTAATTCCTCACATGAGCTGGGGAGATTGCTCAGTGGTTAAAGGTACTTGCAAACCATGCTAGCCTGAGTTTGAGTCACTAGTTCCCATGTAAAGCCAGACACACAAAGTAGCACGTCAGCCTGGAGTTATTTGCAGTCCTGGTGTGCCCATTCTCTTACTCACTTTTTCTTTCTGTCTCTCAAGTAAATAAAATAACTTAAAAAAAATAAAAGATAATCTCTCATAAATAGGCTCAGGAGCTAACTGAATCCTCATAAGCCCTTCCCAGTGATTTCGGGTCCTGTGAAGTTGACAATCAATATGAATCATCACAAGCCCTCCTCTTGTCAACTTGACACCAAACCACAACACATTTAACTCATCCTGTTCCATACCTTGTCTCCATAGGCTCAAATACAAAATACATTCAGCCCCACTTCAAGAGTACCCATTGTCTCTGGACTGGAGAGATGGCTTAGCAGTTAAGGCACTTGTCTGCAAAGCCTAAGGACCCATATTTGACTCTCCAGATCCCGGGTAATCCATAAGCACAAGGTGACACGTGCAAAGTTGCACATATGTACAAGATGGAGTCCTAATGCAGTGGCTGCACACCCTGGTGCACCAATTTCTCTCTCCCATAAAAAGGAATCAAAAAGTGGGCTGGAGAAATGGCTTAGCAGTTAAGCACTTGTCTGTGAAGCCTAAGGACCCCGGTTCGAGGCTCGATTCCCTAGGACCCACGTTGGCCAGATGCACAAGGGGGTGCACGGGTCTGGAGTTCACTTGCAGTGGCTGGAGGCACTGGCGCACCCATTCTCTCTCTCTCCCTCTCTTCCCCTCTTTCTCTATCTGTCACTCTCAAATAAATAAACAACAACAACAAAAAGAATCAAAAATCCCCCATTGTCTTTAATAGTCTATCATTGTTGAAAAGTCTAAAGTCTCATCTAAGAGTAAATAATAAATTTCTTACTAAATAAACTTTGAAAAAGACTTAAATAAAATCAGGATAAAATTGAAGATATTATAACTGAAAACACAAACACCAATAGGACTATTATAATCATATGCCAACATATTGGTAAACCTAGACACAATGTATTCATTTCATGGACATATAAAACCTAACAAAATTGAGACAAGATTAACAGACCAATAAGCAGTAATAAGAAAAGTCTTTTATTAAAGAAAAAACGGAATCTGATGTTTTCACTGTTAAATTCTATCAAACATTTGAAAGAACTAATATTAGTCCTTCTCAAACTGTTTTCAGGATTTGGAAAGGATGGAATTCTTCCAAACTGATCCCATAAGGTCAGCATTAATTATCCTGACAATAAAACCCAAAAAGATCACAATGTGTTGCAGTCCGGTTCGCATTGCTGGTAGCAATCACCCAACCAAGAGCAGCTTCTGGGAAAAAGAGATTTATTTTGGCTTACAGGCTCGAGGGGAAGCTCCACGATGGCAGGGGAAAACGATGGCATGAGCAGAAGGTGGACATCACCCCCTGGCCAACATAAGATGGACCACAGCAACAGGAGGGTGTGCCAAACACTGGCATGGGGAAACTGGCTATAAAGCCCATAAGCCCACCCCCAACAATACACCCCTTCCAGGAGGCATTAATTCCCAAATCTCCATCAGCTGGGAACCTAGCATTCAGAACACCTAAGTTTATGGGGGACACCTGAATCAAACCACCACATTCCGCCCCTGGCCCCCATAAACTGATATCCATACATGATGTAAAATACAATGCTTTCAGTCTGACTTTAAAAGTCCCCATAGTTTTAATCAATCTCAATGATGTTCATACATCCCCATAGTTTAAGATCTCTTAACTGAGCCATAATACCAAAATATAACCTCAAAAAACCCATAATGACACAGAATAAATATTCACACTGCAAAAGATGGCATTGGGCATAGCAAAGAAACATTCAACCAATACAAGATTTAAAACAACCAGGGCAAACATCAAACTCTGTAGCTTCAAGTCCAGCAACTCTAGCCAGTGACAAATCTTCAAGTCCGATAATTCTAACCAGCAACAAGTCTCTGGCATTCCAATTCCGCCCCTCCAGCTAGGCTACTCACAGTCCTGGGAAACTTCATCGGGGCCGGCAGCTCCTTGGCAGCCATCTCATGGTCCTGGCATCTCCACTGGGTCTCCACTGCAAGCCACGGTTCATCCTCATGGCCCCATTGGGTCTCTATGCAGGTAACCAGCAAACCTGCTTCACACTGCCCATGGCCATTTCCAAAACACAAGACCATGTTGCAAACTCAATGACCCTCTTTCCAGCATTTCTTATACTCCACGATACCAGGTAGGGTGCCAATTTGTTAATCCAGGGGGGAATAAAGCAGACTTTGAAGAACAGGACACTCCTTGAGCACTCAGGCCCCTTCAAAAGAGTCTACATTCTTCTTGTTGCCTCAGCGCAGGTCAGCAAGCCCAGTCTCATAGGTTGTAATCTCTCAGTTGCAGCTGAACAGGCAACAGTTCACCCAAAGATTTTTCTTTCTGTGCCATATTCCTCTGCTCACACCAGTTCATTTCTACGCAAAGCAACCCTGCACAACTTCTCAGGACATGGGCATAAGAGCAAGCTTCTCACACAAACTGCTAGCCCAGTCCAGGCACAGCTCTTTCTCACCCTCATAAGCCAAAAATCATAGTCTGTAGTTCTTACTGCCTTCAGGTCTGTCAGCTCTGACCAGGATAGACCATCAAGCTGTACTTACAGCACTGCAAAGCATCTCTTAGGCCAAAGTTTCAACTTCTTCCACTTTCCTCTTGAAAATCAGCTCCAAAAAGGCTGAAGCCACAGTCAGTTGTCTAGCAGCAATCCCACTCCTCGGTACCACTTTATTGTTGCAGTCCGGTTCGCATTGCTGGTAGAAATCACCCAACCAAGAGCAGCTTCTGGGAAAAAGAGATTTATTTTGGCTTACAGGCTCGAGGGGAAGCTCCATGATGGCAGGGGAAAACGATGGCATGAGCAGAAGGTGGACATCACCCCCTGGCCAACATAAGATGGACCACAGCAACAGGAGGGTATGCCAAACACTGGCATGGGGAAACTGGCTATAAAGCCCATAAGCCCACCCCCAACAATACACCCCTTCCAGGAGGCATTAATTCCCAAATCTCCATCAGCTGGGAACCTAGCATTCAGAACACCTAAGTTTATGGGGGACACCTGAATCAAACCACCACACAATGCAAATAGGAAATCCGGGCCCACGTGCTAGATGGACATGAATGCAAAAATATGCAGCAAAATGTGAGCAAGCTGAGTTCAATAGGGGATCACTCACTATGGCCATATGGGGTTCATCCTAGGAATGCAATGATGCTCAACATATGCAAGTTAGAAATGTTGTTCATCATATCACCAGAGCAAAAAATGATCATTTTAATATATGCAGAAAAAGCATCTAATAATATGTAGTATCTCTTCATGTTAAAACTAAATCAGGATGGCTTAGCGGTTAAGGCATTTGCCTGCAAAGCCAAAGGACTCAGGTTCGATTCCCCAGGACCCACGTTAGCCAGATGCACAAGGGGGCACATGCGTCTGGAGTGCGTTTGCAGTGGCTGGAGGCCCTGGGATGCCCATTCTCTCTCTCTCCCTTCCCTGCTTTCTCTGTTAAATAAATAAAAATAAAATATTTAAGAACCTAAACCAATTAAGTCTAATCCATAAACACATTGTAATTTGACTTTTCCTACCGTATTACTCTCTAGTGTTCTTCCTCCCCACCTCTGCTCTACTGCAAACCCCCTGTTTCCAAGTAGTCCTTCTGTTTTTAGGTTTCATTCCTTTTGTCATCGCCCATCTTCTATGTCAAAATGCTGATGGCTCATGAATGTGCAGTCTGCAGGGGAGGCGACAACTACTGGGAGGTCATGACTGCGCCCAGTTCGTGTCCAGATGACAGTGTTCCAAGTGCTCTTTTCTACTCTGTGGCCCTTACATTCTTTTCCTTCTCTTCATCAATGTTCCCCGAGCCTTGGAGGGTGTAACAGAAATGTGCCCTTTAGTGTTGAGCTCTCAACAATCTCTTCGGTTTTGTCAAGTTTTGGGTCTTCTCAGTGTCTTCCACCATTGCCATAGAGAAACTGCTCTGGCTATCACTGGAAGCAGCACTCATATTCATTCTGCCACTTCCTCTTCAGTGTTACCTGACCCCTGGTGAGTGTGACAGAGATGACTCATCCAGTGTTAGGCATGGATCTTTTTCTTTTTTTCTTCTCCTTAATGAGTTTTAGGTATCCCCAGTATTCACCACTATAGGAAGCTTTTCTTTTGTTTTCTTTCTTTTTTTTTTTTTTTAGGTAGGGTCTCACTCTAGCCCAGGCTGACCTGGAATTCACTATGTAGTCTCAGAGTGGCCTCGAACTCACTGTGATCCTCCAACCTCTGCCTCCCAAGTGCTGGGATTAAAGGCATGCACCACCACGCCCGGTTTAGGAAGCTTTTCTAACCGAAAGTAAGAATAGCATTATGCACTTAGAAGACCTACTTAGGGGCTCAATGTCCATTTAACCAAAGAATAGTGATGACTTCCCTTGAGAGCTTTTTAAACCATTGGTCTCTGACTGGGTTTTCACATGAATTCTCTCACTGAGTGGCCCTCTAATCCAGAGGGCAGTTGGTTACTCCAGTAATTTATGTACCACTGTTGTACCCATGGGCACATCTTGCCTAGCTGGTTGATTGGGTAGCATGTACAATCTACTGCTTATTAAGACTTGATGACTTTCCTCTGCCCAGCAGCCTACATAACAATTTCCAGTAGGTGGCTTCCAGCTTAGGTCCAGCTTGATTTGTAAGGGTCCTGACACCATAGCATGTGGTGTCTTCAGAAACATGGTCTTACCATTTAGATCTGTTGGGTAACCAATAACATTGGCAATGGCCTGTATTGTTTCGGGGGCTTCATGGGCCTACTTGATCAATAATTTGCTGTGTCTCTCAGCACTGTGAACAAAACAAAATCTGTAGGACATCAATAAGAAATAGCAGATAGGAAACAGTAAATAAGATGTTGTATGCTCATGGCTTAGAGGAATTGTTATTGTTAAAGATGTCCATACTACCTGAACAGATCCATAGATTCAATGCTATCAAAATATCAATGACAGCTTTCTCCAAATAAAGCTGGAAAAATGACTATTTGACTTGAAAATCTACTACAAAGTTCTGGGAAAAAAAAACAGCATAATATTTGCATAAAGAATAACCACAAAGATGGAGGGATGGCTTAGTGGTTAAGGTGTTTGTTTGCAAAGCCAAAGGACCTAGGTTTGATTCCCCAGGACCCATGTTAGCCAGATGCACAAAGGGGCACAAGTGTCTGGAGTTCGTCTGCAGTGGCTGGTGGCCCTGGTTCACCCATTCTCTCTCTCTCTCTACCTCCCTCTTTCTCTGTCAAATAAAGAAATAAATAATAAAATGTTTTAAAAGAATAGCCACAAAGACACAAGCAATAAAGTAGAGAACACAGAAATAAGACCATGGATCTAGACTCAAGTAACTTGCAACAAACCAAGGACAAAATCTGCAGAAATCACAGACTCTTCAATTAATCTTTGTTGGAAGTTGGGGAGATAGTACAGCAATTAAAGGTGCTTGTAAAGCTTTCTGGCCTAGATTCAATTCTCCAGGCCCCACATTAAGCCAGATACAAAAAATGGTGCAATCATTTGGTGTTCATTTGTAGTGGCAAGAGATTCAGGTGTGCGTGCGTGCGTGCACACACAATTGTTGTAGGTACCTACTCATTGCTGAGACAAACACCTGATAAAAAGCAGTTGATGAGGGGCTGGAGAGACGGCTTTGTGGTTAAGGCACTTGCCTGCAAAGCTGAAGGATCCTGGTTTGATTCTCCAGGACCCACATAAACTGGATGCACAAGATGGCACATGCATCTGGAGTTTGTTTGCGGAGGCTGGAGGCCTTAGCATGCCCATTCTCTCCCTCTCTCTCTTCTCTGTCCTGTCTCTCTTTGCCTCTCTCTCAAATAACCAAAAAAAATTTTAAAGCAGCTGATGGGTCAGAATGGCTATCATTAAAAATAAAACCACAGATGGCACCAAATATTGGCCGGAATATAAATTAGGAAGCTCAGCAGTTTAAAGCACTTGCCCATAAATAAGAAGAGCCACTGTGGAAAGAAGAGTGGAGGCTCATCAAAAAACTGAAACTGGGCATGGTGGTGCATGCCTTTAACCTCAGCACTTGGGAGACTGAGGTACGAGGATTGCTGTGAGTGCAAGGCCACCCTGAGACTACTGAGTGAATTTCAGATCAGCCTGGCCTAGAGAGAGACCCTACCATGGAAAACCAAACACAAACAAAAGAAAACCCAGAAAAACTAAAACTGGAACTACTATATGGTGCAGTTATACCACTACTTGTGGAATACCCGAAGACTTTAAGTAAACATGCCACATAGATACTTGCACAGCTCTTTATTGTCACACTATCTGTAATAAAATATGTGTGAAATTATGGATTTCCATTGACAAATGCTTACAAGCAAAAGTGATGCTTTAATTTCTATGAATTCTTATTCTTAGGCAAGGGGAAAGATATGACCTTGAGAAACTCTAAAGGTCGCAATTAGTCATAGAATCATAATGCTGGAAGGTATCACAAGATGTCTCATGTTAGAATGTCATGTTCATGGACTGACACCTAGCAAATTAAATTTACATGTGACTAGTGAGCAGGTATGTTGTTCCATGATGTGAAGGAAAACTTACACCCAGGTTAGGCAAGCACACTGGAATTGTTGGAAGTAAAAATATCATGTTTTTAAGATGACTGTGCATGCCCTTCAGGCGTTTTTGCTGCACTTGCCCAAGCACAGACCCTCTCCCAGTGCCGACTCTGTCTTCCATCAGTCACACCCAGTTTTCTTATCACTCCAGTTTGCTTTGCTTTGTTTTTGTCCCTTGTTGGGTCAAGGTTGGCTTGTTCTGTGGAAAAAAACAAATGCTTGGCTTTCCCCCTCTGCAGATGTTTCTGAGTGGTGACAATCCCCGCTGGTGGCTGTTGTTTGAGCATTGGCTTTTCTGCATGATGCCAGCTGAAGGGAAATCCCAGGAATTTGCTTTCATTTTGATCAGACATTTGAGCCAACTGAAGAAGGGCCCCCACTTCTTTCAGCTCTTATAAGCCCTATGAGACCCAAATTTTGTTTGTGCAATCTGAGAATGATTTTTTTCTTTCTCTCTTATCTCCTCTGGCTGGGGGTGGGGGAGTGGAATATAATTGCTCAAAAGGAAGCCTTTTGTTCATCTCAGATCTGTTTCTTAGGGAAATTTCCATAGGAATTGTAGAAAGAGAAACAAATGGCTGAGGCCCAGTTGTACTGAGCATTCCAGCAGGCAGCCAAGCCTACGGGATTTCAAGGAGCATGGCCCTTTTGTGAACTGGAGCCCCATGTCTGGCCACATGTTTCACACCAGCAACTTTGTGTATGCAGCCAGGGCCTTCAGTCCTTCTTTTGTCAGAAGCAGGTTAACTCCCAATACATACTCAGAAAGGCTCAATACAAAGGATGATGGAACAGAGCTTGAGAAAGTACAGAGCATCAGCCTCCCTTTGGCGATGAATCTGTTCCCCTTCCCACTTGAGCGCTTGTCAGATGTTCAGTGATTTCCCCCTTCTGGGCTCTCTGCCTAGGGAGAGGCATAGCACAAACCTTGGGCAGCAGAACACTGAATGCTGCGGTCTAAAGAGCTGGCTTGGGAAGGAAGATTGGAAATGCCGTCTGGAGGTGATTGGGACAAAGCCCCAAACATCCCTGGGGTTAACAGAAACCAAGACAATCTGGAAAAACAAACAAACAAACAAACAAACAAATGCCTCTTTATTGGGATAGTTTTGCAGGATAACGGCTGGCCAGATCTAAACAAAGCTTTCTGTCAGGGGTTCAAATGAAAAAAAGCAACAAAACCTCCAACAAATGAAGAGCATCTCTCTTTCCTTTCCACTGGCCAGGTTTAAGTTCAGCCAGAGGACTGGCAAGCTGGATGTGGAAAGAGATATGAGCAGGCTCTTTGAACAGCTGAAGATTCCTTCCTGTCTTTGATCAATGAGCACGGAAAGGTTATATTAGTGGAGGCTAACTTTTTAATTTTTTCCTGCTGTTTCTTTTGAGTTCAGCATTTGTATGTCTCACAGTGTAGGTAGGAGCAATATAAAGTTCACACCATGTGCAAATGACTTAGAAATCCCTACTGGAGGTACTCCTGGGCACCCCACATTCCTGTAAGCCACCCGTGGCATGGCCACTAAAGGAAGTTTTGAGTTTCTTCTGCTGTTGAATGATCACACACACACACACACACACACACACACACACACACACACTACCAACTTTACCAGAAGTCAGAGAAAACCATATGTAAATGCAAACTAAAGATTCTATGAGTTGGTACAGCATCTGTGCTTTAAACACTGTGGCTGTCGATGTACATGTTGTTTTGTTTATTCATGCAGACAGCAACAACTTTGAAGGAACCTGAAACATACAGTAGCTGTTTAGTAAATATTTGTTGAATAAAAATGTTTTGTAGGAAAGCATTGCTATTTTCATTTGTAACAGGGATGACAGATGGAGCCACACCTGAAATTGACTATGGCTCCTACTGCGCTGTATCAGTAAGATGAACTGTAGAGACTTTGCTGCTAATCTCCATCACCATGGGCTTACAGATGCGTGCGTGCTTACCAGGCCTGGCTCAAGAATTTATGTGACTTTTGACTTAATAGTTTGTTTTGGGTTCCAGTGTGTGTTCATGTGTGCAAGTGTGGATGTGTGCATTCCAGGGTGCACATGCAGAGACCAGAGGACAACTTCAGGTGTCGGGCCTCACTTTCTGCCTTACTTGAGGCAGGGTCTCTTGTTCACTGCTGCATTCCCTAGACTAGCTGGCCCGTGAGCTTCTGAAGATCCTCTTGTCTATGCCTCTCTCCTTGCTGGAGGACACCAGCATTATAGATGTTCAAGCAGCAGCCTCCGCTTCAGGTGCATTCTGGGGACCTGAACCCAGCTCCTCACACTTGGACACCAAGTGCTTTATCCACTGAACCATCTCCCCCGCCATGATTCAATGTTTTTATATTTATTTGACCCAATTAATTCCCACCTCCCCCATGAATCTATGTTCTGTAGAGGAATTTGGCACAGCATTACCTAAGAAATATTAGCAAACAAAATTTAATTTTTGCACTATCTTCAAAAAAAAAAAAAAAACAACAACACTAGAATTAGTGACAAATTGTTATGTTGAGAAGGCACATTGGAAAACCATATAGGAGTTACTTACTTCCACATGGGGTACCAAGAGTTGTTTAGATCTTATTTAAAATACTTTACATTGATAGTATATAGGATTTCAATATTACCAAATAAAAAGTGTGATCCGGGAATACTATTTGATATGGTTTAAGAAGAAATAACACACAAAAATTACAGTGAGAGTAGGTTGTGTTATCTTCCAAGGGAACTGCTTAGAAGATGAAATTCAATTGGGGACACACACACACACACCCACACACACACACACCATATATCTGTTATGGTTTGAGTCTACAATGGTCCTCACAGGCTCGTGTGCTGGTGTTGTTTTGGAGGCTGTGGATTGTCTGGGATGTTTTGGCCCAGGTGATAATGATCACCTCACTAGGGTGGCCACAGTGAGGTAAAATAAACCTCTTTATTTATGTTAGGTATTTGGTTACAGCAATGAGGAAACCAATGAGTACAATATCATTCTGCTTCTTTTAAACAAATTATTCATTTGCATGTGTGTATGTGTGCATGTGAGCACGTGTGTGTGTGTGTGTGTGTGTGTGTGCTCTAGTTACTGCAAACAGAATGCTAGATGCTTACAACACTTCTTCTGGATCAAGGCTGGCTGGGGAATTGAACTCAGGCTGGCAGGCTTTGCAAGCAAAGTACCTTTAACCACTGCACCACCTTCCCAACCTGCTCATTCTGCTTCTTGTATTCTCACCACACATGCTTCTGTAGTTGTCTCATAGTTCTTGGGTTGTCTAGTTCATTTTACAAGTCTTTCTTTCTTCAGAAGTTTTTCTTCAGAAGTTTTTAAGAAGTTTCTACCTGACATGTCTTGAAGCTCTGAGACTATTTCTATCAAGGACATTCTTTATTTCTGCTACAGTGCCTTTGAGCCATAGCATTTATCATTGAGTTTTAGGATAGAATTTTTTCAACTTATATTACTCATCTGTCTGTGCATGTTTTTTTAAAATTTTTTTCATGAAGGCACTGTACCTATTAGTCACAGTCATAAGTTTCTGTTCTGCCCTGAGTCTGCTTTTGATGCTTGCTTTGTGTATCAAATGATGAGTTCTGCACTGGGCGTGTTGGTGCACGTCTTGAATCCCAGCACTTGGGAGACAGAGGTGCGAGGATCGCCGTGAGTTTAAAGCCACCCTGAGATACATAATGAATTTCAGGTCAGCCTGAGCTAGAGTGAGACCCTACCTTGAAAACCCAAAATAAAATAAGATAAAATAATGAGTTCTGCTTGGAAATTTTTTAAATTTTTATTTATTTATTTTGAGAGAAAGAGGGGCAGATAGAGAGAGAGAATGGGCGCACCAGGGCTTTCAGCTGCTGCAAACGAACTCCAGACACAAGTGCCACCTTGTGCATTTGGCTTACGTGGGTACTGGGGAATTAAATCTGGGTTCTTTGGCTTTGCAGGTGAGCGCGCCTTACCACTAAGCCATCTCTCCAGCCCTGCTTGCAATGGTTTTGTTGGAAGGTAGACATGATGTAGGGGATGAAAAGAACTCCGGTTGGTCATCTGAGGGCCGTAGTGGTGGGATGGAGAGGAGAAGCGCTACGCAGTCCTGTGAGAAGGCCTCAGGGTTCCCGAAAGCTTGCGCGACTGAGACGCCAGCTTCACAGGCACTACTCAATCCTTGGTCACTGTCAGGTGCTCGGGAGTGGGAGGGTGGGGGGAGATTTCCTTCCGCCAGCGTGCTTAGGTTCTGAAATAAACCAGTAGGTTAGGCTCTGTTAAAGTAGTTTTCTTGAGGGCAGAACTTGAGAAAAACAGAATGTTCTGGCATATTCCAAAATGGCTCCTTTGCAGAGAAACTGCTCCCTGTCAAAGCTCTCAGTGGATTTTTTTTTTTTCTCCTCTTGTATTCATTGTAAGAACCTGGTTAGGAAAAAAAAAAAAAAAAAAAAAAAATCTGGTCGAGACCTTGGAGGTAAAACTCACAAGAATGTACAGTTGCTCTGTAGATGGTGTCCCTCTGGGATCTTTAACGCTCAGACTTGTCTACCTCAAGGCTGTAGCAACTTGTCAGTTACATTTCGAGGTTTCCTATCCTTTCCCTTGGAGGATTCTGCTCATAGACTTGTGCTGTTGTGAATTGTTATTCTCTGTAACCACATGTCTGTGTCTCCAGTGTCAGGCAACAGTTTTCTGTGTGACCTTGCTTCTCTGGTAGCTTTAAGAAGAGTTGTTAAGTTCATTTGGCTTAGCTTTTGGCTCCTTAGAAGGGGTAATGAACGCCAAGCTTATAATGCCCCTAGAAGCTAGATGTCTACATCCATGTCTGCACCTCCTGTGCCTTGGCAATGTACGAAAGCTGATTCTTTCCAGATCATGCTGTCAGGAAGGCATGATGGATTTGTTCTTTGTGCTCTAGAGATGAGGCTCAGCAGTTGAGCATTTGCCTAGCATGCGCAGGTCCCCGGGCCTGATTGCTGTACCACACAGAGAAAAGCATCTTGTGAGGCTGCTTGAAACACTGCAGTTTTAAAAGAGAAACTAAAAGGTACATCAAAAAGAATAGCATCTCTGTGTGTTAGAAACACAACAAAACCACAAACCTACAACTGTGGGTGGGTTCTGAACCCTGCTGAGTTATACATGAAAGTAGTCAGGGGCTTCTTCAAATCAGGAAGGAGTCTGCAAAGCTTTTTAGGGTTGCCACGTTTGTGAAATTCTATAGTCAAGGGTGCGGGGGAGGAGGGGCTGAAAAAGTTCACAAAGAGAAACTATAGCTAGTCTCATATGGTCATAGATCATGAATATGTGCTAAGCCTGAAATTAAGATGTTACAACTAGACCCACAGACTGGAAATGGGATTTTGAAACACATAAAACAGAAAAAGAAATTATATACAAGAATAGCTTGAGACTTTCCATAAGCCTTTAAAGAAAAGAGATGCCTTGAGAACATTCATAAGCATATGATCAAAAAATATATTCAGGTCTGTAGAGATGGTTCAGTGGTTAAGGCACTGGCCTGCAGAGACTAGCGACCCGGGTTCAGTTCTCCCGTACTCACGTAAAGCCAGATGCACAAAGTGGTGTATGAGGCTGGAGTTCTTTGCAAGGCTAGAGGCCCTGATGTGCCCATGCCCCTCCCTCCCTCCTTCCTTCTCTCTCTTTCTCTCTACCTCTCTCTCTGCTTGCAAATAAGTAAATAAAAATCATTTTTTTTAAAAAAGAAATTCACCCAAAGAGATAACCAGTATGGCCAAAAATTCAAGTGTTTAGAGTCTCTGGAAAGCAGGAAAATATATATTAAGACATAGATCTGTAACTAACAGTTGGTTAAATTAAAAGTCCAAGTACCACTTAAGCTCCAAGTGTGAGTAGAGACATGAAGAAATAAGGCAGGAGTTTCAAATTCCAGTGCTGAGACACCTCACTGATGTAGCTCCTTTGAAGACCATTTAGCACTCTCTAGTAAAGACAGGCTTTGCACCCATATCAAAGTAGAGACACCATTCTCTTTACTCGTTTCTGAGAAGCTATGGAAACCTGTGGTCACAGACACCTCTGCAGCATTACATATGATGATAAAAATATTGGAAATAAACTAACTCCATCCCCAGGGAGTGGATTAAAATGTAGGAGTTTCATGTCATGAAATACCACAGAGAATTAAAATGAACTGGTGCTGTGTGACTAGAGATGTGTTTTGTAGATTCCTTAATGTTCTATGTGTTACAATTATTCACTTCCAATACTTTGAATCAACTTCAGTTAAAAGTATAGTTAAAACCATAATCCACGTATCTCAGTGATGTTTAATAAGAAATTCCAATGAAATTATTGGCAAAGTAATTTTGAGAATGCAGACATTATTGCTAGACATTGCTCATTGTTAAGATTAGGGGCTGTATGCAGGGAGTTAGAGAATATTTACATTTCAGTTGCCATGATTTAAAAATTAATCTATGATTCTTTTGTATTTTGTTATCATAGAATTATCTCTAGAAGCTTGTTTAATTAAAAATAAGAAGAACTTTTCTATCATTGGCAGAAAGTTTTTTTTTTTTTTTTTGAGTAGTTCTTGTCTCAATGCTGTTGGTTTGTAAGGTGCATGACAATGTATTTTTGTTTTAGGAAACTACACTTTTAAAATATTGTCACAATTTATGTCTATTTCACCTGAACAAATAAGCCATGGTAATCATTTTGTTTTCTTTTTAAAATTTTTATTTTTATTTTTATTTTGAAAGGGGGAAAGAGTGGGAGAGAGAGGGAGCGAGCACGCACAGCAGGGCCTCTCGCCTGTGCAAGCAAACCCTGATGAAGGCACCACTGTGCGTTTGTCTTTACTTGGCTACTGGGAAATCAAACCCAGGTTGTTAGGCAAGTGCCTTAACTGCTGAGCAATATCCCCAGCCCCATTTTGTTCTTATTTAAACCAGAATACAAAAATGTTCATCTAGAGCCAGCCATGGTAGCACGTACCTTTAATCCCAGCACTGGGAAACTGAGGTAGGAGGATTACTGGGAGTTCGAGGCCAGCCTGAGACTATTCCAGGTCATCCTGTGAAAGCATATGACCCTACCTCCAAACAACCCCAAAAATGTTCATATAGGGGCCTGAGAGGTGGTTCAGAAATTAAAGGCACTTGCTTGCAAAGCCTAACAGCTGAGTCTGATTCCCCAGTACCCACATAAAGCCAGATGCACAAAGTGGCATTTGTATCTGGAACTTGTTTGTTATGGCATGCCCATTGTCTCTCTGGATATGTCTTTCTTTTTGTCTGTATTTCTATCTATCTCTCTTTCAAACAAATAAATAATAAGTAAAATATTTAAAAAAATGTTCATTTAAATTAGGAATGCATGATTTAAGATTTTCCTCCCTTATCAAAACTTATTTTTCAAAAAAAGAAAACAATGAGCCGGGCATGGTGGCGCACGCCTTTAATCCCAGCACTCGGGAGGCAGAGGTAGGAGGATCTCCGAGAGTTCGAGGCCACCCTGAGACTACATAGTGAATTCCAGGTCAGCCTGAGCCAGAGTGAGACCCTACCTCGAAAAGCCAAAAAAAAAAAAAAAAAAACAATGGTCCTAGAATTAACTTAAAAACTATAATTCAGATACTACCTTTCCAGAAATGTGTGTGAACATGGTAAAGTTGAAAACCTAAAGTAAGATGGAAGACACACAATATTGACAATGTACAATAAGATGACATTTATTTAAACAATTAAATCACTGAAAACATATGGTTTCCCACATACTGTGATTTTACTAGAAATCATATTGTCAAGTGAATATACTTGTTGTACATAATACAGCTTGATAATGTTATAAAATGTAAATGCTGGTCAATGATGTGAATGGTCTTTGGAGAAAGGGACTTCAATAATACTTGTCATGCTTCTGAAAAATACATGATCTGATAAATATAGTACAAATGATATTTGTTGAACTTGATGTGGGTAATTAGATATCTGGGTTTTCCGATATTAAAAGGAATTATATGAATGTACTTTTTTCTTTATTGACAATTTCATACATGTATCTACTATATTTTGAACATATGGTGCCATTACTGTCTTGTATTCTCCTCCCATTTCCACTGAACCCCTTCCTCATAACTAGTCTACTTCCTACTTTCATGTTTTTCTGATTGCTTGCTTGGTTTTTCCCTCCCTCCCTCCACCCCTCCCTCCCTTCCTTCCTTCCTTCCTGAGTTAAGTTAGGGTTGCTTGCCTGAGCCACAGGTTGAGGGTATATTTACTGGAGTGTGGACCACTTACCAGCAGCCATACCACTGAAGAACACTGACTGAGTCTCAGACAAGAGACCTCTCAGGCAAACAAAATTGTTTTTGTGCTGTCTTACAGGATATAAAATCCAGGCGGAGAACCATATGACCCAGAGATGCCCTTGTCTTTTGTTAGAAAAAGTACATTTGTTCATTTTCAAGGTTATAGGTGAAGGTTCAAATAGAAGTAGCTAATTAAGTAACTTAAAGTGAATACATCTCAGGGAAGGTCTATCTACAGTCAAGGTTGAAGGCAAAAGGTAGATGTGGATAACATTAAGGAGCTTAAAGTAACTGTTTTCCTAAAGCTAATTATCAAAGGAGTTTCTACTTGGAAGAGAGTATGGACTTATCCAAAGAGAAGACAGAGAGGAGTTAGAGTTAAGCTTTCCAGTCAGAATGCTGGGGAGGCTAAAAAAATGATGGCCAACATGACTTCTTTGTTAAACAGGACAGAAGAATAGAGAAAATATGAAGACAGCACATATAAGATTAATGCCATATACCTATTGCTGGAGATTGGCACCAGCCACCAAGACAGGTATGGAGTGGGTTTAATGTTCATTTTTTTATTTTATTCTTTTTAAAAAAATTTTTTTATTAATTAGTTTGGTACTCAGTGAATACAGTCAGTTTGGTACCCTTATTATGGGTCGTGAATTGTGGAGTTAGCCCACAGTTATGGGTAGGATAAATGTCTCTGCATATCATGACCCAACATGTGGCTCTGACATTCTTTCCGCCCCCTCTTCCACAAAATTTCCCTGAGCCATGTTGGGTTCATTTTTGGTCTGCTTCAGTGATGAGGTGTTGGGGGCCTCTGGGTCTCTGGATCTCTGATTTGGTAGGAGTTGATATTTCTCTGTGTTGATCTCCTTCAACCTTGTGCTGGTACCTGGTTCACCAAGAAAACAGCACCCTTGCTTGTTTTGCCAATTGTTCCTAGTTTCAGCCGGGGCCCTTTTGAGGTATGATGGGGTGGCTCTCTCCTTAGGATCTACATCTATCTGAAAAAGAGAAGCAGATTCTCCAATGGAGAGTAAGTTAGCACCAGACAAATGAGATAACCCTCACTTTTTTTTATAGAGAATTTAATAGGTGTAGGCCCTCTTGTATCCCACAATTAATGGTAGCTTGATAATGGAGAGCAGGCTTATGTTTGGATATGGTTCTGACTTGTTTCCCAGCTCCAGCTATGGGTCCCTTACCACTGAGGGGATCAGTTAGCCGAATCGAGAGCAGTTGGTTTCCCACCATGGCTGTGTGCCACTATTGCACTTGTGTGGGTATCATGACAGGTTATTTGCTGGTAAGTAGGTTAGACCATGAGTTTCTTGAACAGATATTGGTCATTTTCCCCCAGTTGCCCATGTAGCACCTTCTGGCACTAGACATGCTGACTGTCTGGGGACTGACTCTTTTCCAGCTTCCAGCCACACCATTCCATTTTACATGTCAACCACATAAGGTGTCTTCAGCAGTAGGGTCTTACCACTAACCTTTGGTGGGTCATCAAGTACTCTGACAGAAATCTGTCTTTCTTTTAGGAAACCTTGAAGGTCTCTCTGATCAAAAGCTCATTGTGGATGATAGCCACATGCTGGCACTGGGAGTTACAGGTCAGTGCCCACTCAGAAAAAGGACAAAAAAGATAACTTATATATAAGGGGGGGGGGAGGGAGGGACAGAGAGAGAGAGAGGAGCTGTAGAAGATTGAGGTCCATCTTCATCATACCCTCCAGTGTCTTGTGGCTCAGTTGTTCTCTCTAAGGGCCTGGTGAAGGTTCAGCCATTTGGTCTGCCATTTAGGATGTAGAATTTTATGGTACCATTGCCGTTTGGGTCTACATTTATGTTTCCCACAACCTCCCCTTGCCCTCCCCTCCTTCCCCTCCCATCCTATTGTCTAGTCCACAAGATGCTTACTGGGTATGTAAGGCATCTTGTTTGTGTAGCTTCAGTTATGTGCTGTAGATGAATGAGACTATGTGGCGATTTTTTTCCTGTAATTGGGTAAGTTCACTGAGAATGTTCTGTTCCAGGTTCAACCATTTTTCCTCAATTTTCATTGTGTCATTTTTTCTTACTGCTGTATAGAATTTCATTGTATAGATATACCACACTTAGATATCCATTCTTCTAGTGATGGACATCTGGGTTGATTCCAGCTCTTAGCTATTACGAAATGAGCAGCTACAAAAATGGTTGAGCAAATCTCTCTGGTCTGTGGTTTGAAGGTTTTAGGGTAGATGCCCAGTAAGGGGATAACTGGGTCTGTCAGTATCTCTATAGTCAGCTTTTTCAGCAGTCTCCATATTGCTTTCCAAAGTGGTTGTACCATCTTACATTGCTACCAACAGTGGATGAGTGTTCCTAGTTCTCCACATCCTCATCAGCATTTATTTATTTATTTATTTTTAAAAATTATTTTTATTATATGTATGTATGTATGTATGTATGTATATTTTTTCAAGGTAGGGCCTCACTCTAGTCCAGGCTGACCTAGAATTCACTCTGCAGTCTCAGGGTGGCCTCGAACTCACAGCTATCCTCCTACCTCTGCCTCCCAAGTGCTGGGATTTAAAGGCGTGCTCCACCATGCCAGGCCATATATATGCACATGATTTTTTTTTTTTGATATAGGGTTTCACTCTAGCCCAGGCTGACCTAGAATTCACTATAATACTCAGGGTGGCTGTCTGCCTCCCAAATGCTGGGATTAAAGGCCTACACCACCACACCTGGCTATTTTGGTTTTTCAGGGTAGGATCTCACTCTAGCCCAGGCTGACCTGGGGTTCACTATGTCTCAGGCAGGCCTCAAACTCACCATGATCTTCCTACTTTTGCCTCCTGAGGGCTGCTCACCAGCATTTATTTTCATTTGATTTTTTGATGTTTGCTATCCTTATTGGGATAAGGTAGAATCTCATAGTTTTAATTTGCATTTCCCTGATGATTAGGGATGATGAACATTTTCATAAGTGTGTGTTTGCTATTTGGATTTCTTCCTCTGAGAACTGCCTGTGCAGATCTTTGCCCCATTTTGTGAGTGGGTGTTTGACTTTTTACTGTTTAGATTTTTGAGTTCTTTGTAGATTCTAGAGATTAGGCCTCTGTCAGTTGGATATCCACCAAATATTTTCTCCCATTCTGTGGGTAACCTATTGGCTTTACTTTTTGTATGCTTGTCCATAAAGAAACTCTTCAGCTTCATGTGATCCCATTGGTTGAGTGACTGTTTAAGATCGTGAGCTACTGGGGTTTTGTTCAGGAAGTCCTTTTCCATTCCTATATGATGGAAAGTACTCCCTATATTTTCTTCCAGTAGTAGTCGAGTTTCTGGTCTCATATTGAGGTCTTTAATCCATTTGGACTTGAGTGTAGTACATGGTGAAATGTGTGGATCAAGTTTCAATTTCCTGCATATGGTTATCCAGTTTGTCAAGCACCATATGTTGAAAATGCTGTTTTTTTTTTTTTTTTCTAGCCTATATCGTTAGGGCCTTTATCAAATATCAAGTAGCTATAGTTGCTTGACTCAAATTCCTCAAGTCTATTCCACTGGTCTATACTCCTGTTTTTATGCCAGTACCATGCTGTTTTTATTTCTATGGCTTTGTAATATAGCTTTAGATCAGGTATGATGATACCACCAGAGGGAGAGAAAGAGAGGAGAGAGAATGGGCATGCCAGGGCTTCCCAACCACTGCAAATGAACTCCAGATGCATGTGCCCCCTTGTGTATCTGGCTAACGTGGGTTCTGGGGAATTGAGCCTCAATCCAGTGTTCTTAGGCTTCACAGGCAAGCACTTAACTGTTAAGCCTTCTCTCCACCCATCTCTGTCTTTTTTATGAAGGCATTGAGTGCTATGAATTTTCCCCTGAGGACCACCTTCATTGTGTCCCATAAGTTTTGGTACGATGTGTTCTCATTGTCATTCAATTCTAGAAATTTTGAAATTTCAGTTTTTTTATTTCATCCACTATCCATTTATTGTTTAAAAGTGTGCTGTTCAGTTTCCAGGTGCCTTTTGGATTCTTGGTGGGTCTTTTGTTGTTAATTTCTAGCAATATATCATTGTGATCTGATATCATGCAGGGAATTATGTTAATCTTCCTAAATATGTGGAAGCAGGCTTTGTGACCCAGTATATAGTCTATTTTAGAGAATGTTCCATGGGCTGCTGAGAAGAATGTGTAGTCTGTGGATTTGGGATGGAAAATTCTGTAGATGTCCATTAAGTCGAAGTGATGTATCTCTTACTTCCCTGTTGAGTTTCTGTTTGGATGATCTGTCTATTAACTGATAATGGTGTATTGAAGACCCCAACTATGATGGTGTTGATGCTTATTTCTGTTTTATTGTCAAGTAGGTTTTGGTTTATGAACTGTGTTGCCTCTGTTTGGTGCGTACAGATTTATGATTGTAATATCCTCTTGATGGATCATTCCCTTGATAAGTAGGAAGTGGCCTTCTTTGTCTTTTTTGATTGTTTATGGTTTGAAGTCTATTTTATCTGATATTTATATAGCTACACCTGCTTGTTTCTTATTCCCATTTGCTTGGAATATTGTTTTCCACTCTTTCACCCTGAGGAGGTGTCTGTGGTTAGTGGTAAGGTGGGTTTCTTGAAGACAACAGATTGAGAGGTCTAATTTTTTGATTCATCCTGTTAGTTTGTGTCCCTTGATGGGTGAATTAAGGCCATTAATATTTAGTGTAATGACTGTGAGATTTGATTTTATCCCTGCCATATTGTGATGGTATATGTGAGTTGGTGTTTTCATGGACTTTGAAGCTTTTTGTGCCTACTCTGAGTTTGGTTATTGTGATCTGCCTCTTGTAGGCATTTGAGTTTGATTCTTTGTTTTTTCTCTGTGGAGAATTTCCTGAAATACTCTCTGTAGGTTTGGTTTTATGTTCATATAATTGTAAAGCTGAGTTTTGTCGTGGAAAGTTTTTCTTTCACCATCTATTATGAGGGATACTTTTGCTGGGTAGAGTAGTTTGGGTTGGAAGCCATAGGTTCATAGACTTTGCAGTGTTTCATTCCAGGCCCTTCTAGCTTTCAGGGTTTCCATTGAGAAGTCTGGAGTAAGTCTGATGGGGTTACCTTTTTTTTGTTTTTTGAGGTAGGGTCTCACTCTGGTCCAGGCTGACCTTGAATTAACTCTGTAGTCTCCAGGTGGCCTTGAACTCACAGCTATCCTTCTACCTCTGCCTCCCGAGTGCTGGGATTAAAGGCGTGTGCCACCACGCCCGGCTTTGATGGGGTTACCTTTAAATGTGGTATGCTATTTTTCCCTAGCTGCTTTGGTGTCATTGTTTAGAGTCTTAATGATGATATGTCTTGGAGAGTTTCTCCTTTGGTCCAGTCTGTTTGGAGTTCTGTTGGCTTCTTGTATTTTGATGGGCCTTTCTTTTAAGAGACTGGGGAAGTTTTTTTCAATTATTTTGTTAAATAAGTTCTCCATGCCTTTGGTCTGAATTTCTTCTCCTTCTGGTATTCCAATGATCCTGCTATAAGGATGTTTAAGTGTTTTGAACTTACTGAAATTTTTGAACTCTCGAACTGTTTCTTCCATCTTGTCTTCCAGATCAGAGTTTTTATCCTCCACATGGCTGACTCTATTTTTGAGGCTTCTAGAGAGTTTTGGACTTGTTCAATTAAGTTTGCATTTTCTACTACTTTTCTATGTATCATTTCCATCCCTCTGTCAAGCTCCCTTTTCACATCATTTTTTGATTTTCTTGATGATTCTTAGAATTCATCTTTGTATTTCTTTATGTCTTCATTTAGTATCACCAGCTGATTTTTGAAGTCCTCTTTTTTTTCACTCTCCCTCATATCTCTCAACTGTCTTTGAACTCCTTCCATTTTCTTATCTATTAGGTCTAGTTTAGTGATGGCAACATCCACATGATTATCAGTACTTTGTTGCTTTTCTGCAAGTTCTACCAGTAGCTTGGTCAGGGTTGCATTCTCATAGCTTCGTTTGGTGTTCTGATCCTAATGACTCTTTTATGCTTTGATTAGAGATGTTCATTGTAGGACTGGGTGATCTAATTGGATTTTCTTGCATTTGATTTTTCATGTTATTTCTTTTGCACTGTGGTCTTCTCATTGCAGTGTATGGGCATGTTGGTGGGTGGATCAGCTTGGGCTCAAGCACAATGGGAATCTGAAGTAGCCTGAGGCAGTTGTCAAGCAGCCTGGGCTTTGGCTCTCACTTGCCAAAGCTTCTGGGCACCAAAGTTGCCTGAGCTCTCACAGGGTAATGCATCAAAGCTGCCTGTGCTTGTGTGAGGAGGGACACTGAGGCACCAAGCACTGAAGCAGCCTAAACTCTGGCGGGGGACCACTGGGACCTGGAAGTGGTCTGTGCTTTCCCAAACAGGACAATGGTGGACCGAGGTGCGGCAGACAGGGAGGGGATGGCACCTAAGCTGGCGCAAGCAACAGACATAGTCTGAGCTCAAGTGGCAGTTAGGATGGGCCTGGTCTCATGCGTGAATGTGTGGTGGACAGATCAGTAAGTGAGCGAGTGGGTGGGGCAGGCTAAAGTTCCACACACCAGGATTGATGGGCATGGGGATTGGCTCTGCAGTGTCCTTTGGCGCACAAATTGATCAAAGCAGCCTGAGCTCCAATGGGCCAGCAGGTGTAGCCTGGCCAACGTCACTCATGGGCAGGGGTAGCAGGGTGATCACCACTGTGCAGTGAGGGAAGTGGGACTATGTTGGCCTGGGACCCCGTTCCTACAGTAACTGCGGGAGTTTCCTGAAGCTGGGAGTGGGAAGGTGGTTGCTTGGGTGGAGGGGTGGGCTACCTGCCTGTGATGGAATCAGTGATTCCCTGTTTTCCCCCTCTGTGCCCTCTCACTGGCCATCTATTGGAGATGGCTCTTTCCTAAAAGACCCAGTGAACACTTAAAAAAAATTTTTTTTGTTTATTGTTTATTTATTTGAGAGTGATAGACAGAGAAAGAGGGAGGGAGGGAGGGAGGGAGGGAGCGTGAGAGAGAGAGAGAGAGAGAGAGAGGGAGAGAATGAACATGCCAGGGCTTCCAGCCACTGCAAACAAACTCCAGACGCATGTGCCCCCTTGTGCATCTGGCTAATGTGGGTACTGGGGAATCAAGCTTTGAACTGGGGTCCTTAGGCTTCACAGGCAAGCGCTTAACCACTTAACCACCAGGCTCCCTAGTGAACCCTTAATGTCTTCCCTTTCTTTCCCGGGGATCTGCAGATCTGCAGCACAGCTATGTGGTCACCATTTTGGCCACTCTATCAATGTTTATCTTTTTTAAATTATTAAATTATTAGATTTATTGAGGGAAATACAGGACCAAGGAAAGGCACCCATGTGGCTAGAGATCCCACGTGGAGGGCCTAGAAAAACCATGGAAAGAAAAGAGAGGAAAGAAAATTCAAGAAGCTCCTGCCACACGGGGAGCTGGAGAGGATAAAGGACCCATGTGGAGAGTGAGGGTTAGGGGAGTTAATGAGAAGTGAGGACAGAACAAACTGGTCAGCTTCAGGGTTGTCCTTCTTGTGGACTTCTAGACTTTGGGGGAGCATTTGAGGGAACCCAGGTAAATGGAGCTGTATTGCTGGATTGTCTCAAGACATTCTAAACCTGAGCTGGCTGAGATTTTCTTCCAGAACTGTTCATTGAATGGCACAGTAGTGTTTGACATGGCCTGAATCTACTACTGTATGGCATTAACAGAGTTACCAAGAAGGTATACACAACTTTAACCTTGATACTGGTGAATATACCATATTTTGTATAATAGCCTTCCATATTTTGTATAAAAGCCAGGTTTTATATCCCTTAAACCATGAAAAACTTGATGTCATGAACTGTTAGATTTGGTTTCTCTACTGATTAAAACTTTGAAATCAAGTAAATCTATTTTAGATTTTATCCAATTAAGTATTTCAATGATACATGCAATTTCTTTATTCCCCTTTCTGGACTCCTTTTCTTCTTGATTTCCCAATTATGATAAACAATAGTTGCCATCTGTAGCTCTTAGCTGGTTTGGCTACCAAGTTTTGTAATTTCTTATAGATATCAGGTGTTGATGGAGTTAAACATTTATCTTTAAGAAGAATTTCCTCCTCCAAGGTATCTGGTGTTTCATTAGAATGCTTTCTAGTTGTCTCCTTAAGTCTATGGAGAAAAGTAGTGGGCAAGTCCTGATCTCCCTGTGTCCTCTAAACAAGCCCCAGTGTTTAGAGGCAGACTAGCAGACACTTTTTGGGTATGGTGGAACCAACTATCCCATCTGAAAGAAAGCGGAGGAAAGTGTAGAGTCTAGAGTCAGGTTTTGCCCATTCCTGGCTCTCATTTTCTCATAGAAAGGAGGCATCCCCTCTGACCAGATTTGGAAGAAATTAGGGCTTTTTAATTTTCTTCCTATAAGAGCCCTCACCCACATTTCCCTGTTTTCTCTCCAATCAAATGGGGAAACATAGCATGGTTTATGTACCTCCTGCAGCAAGAAAGTCCCAAGATAAGGTATCTGTGCTCATCCTAAAAAGGCCAGTTCCCAAGCCTGAGTACCTCCGGCAGTCCCCCAGCCCTACACGTGTCTTAGATCACATCATATAAGCAGTGCCACTGGCCAGACAGGTCATAGTGTGAAGACTCCGGCATTTACTCCTGTTTTGACAACCTAAATGCCCATGAGGTGTGTGTTGGGGGGTTTTCCTGAGACCATGTTCCCTTCTCTGCTCTGTTGGAGCCTGGTATATGGGTACCCCCCATTTACAAATGTTTCAGAATGTTCTAGGGATTAAAGGGTACCATTTTAAAGGTAATCTTTGGTTTAATTACCATAAATATTGAGATCCTACCCTTTGTTGATATTTAAGAGAAAGAGATAGATGAGAGAGACCACTTACTTGATGCCTTTTTTATCACATCTGGTTCTATGCTGATATATATTTTAGGTAAATCTGATACTTGTCTTACATAAGGAGTTTGTAACCTGATCAAATACCTTGACTCAATTTACCCATTTGATCTTTTTGTCTAGTGAGAAATTTAGGTGTTCAAAGAAAAGGAATTATAAAGAGAACCCAAGTTATATGTTATTTGTCATTTCCTTTTTCTTGTTAGAAATAGCTGGAATTTTGCTCTGGCCAGGGTCTGGGGGACACATGGCTTAAACATGCATGGGGTCCAAGATAAAGAGGGCACCATCCCTTTTTCCAGAGTCCAGATTGCCATGACTTTAAGTAGCACATAACAGTAAGTAAGAGCAAAATGAAATGACAGAGCAAAGAGCTAAGCATCTTGACATTTCTTGTCTTACTTTGAAATTGCTTATTTGTTTTTACCTAGGACGCTTATTTTACCCACTTGTCCACAAGGTTATAGGGGCTTGTCTATCTTTCGTCTGGTTAGACCTCCAAAGAATATGAATTACATCTGTGCTTATGACTTTGTGACCCATCCAGGACAGGACATTAGGACAATGTAAATTGAATTTAGATGAAGTCTGTGTCCCTACATAAAACTTTTAGAGCATCTTTAAGAGTCTGTAAATAGTTGAAAAAAATCCTTAATTTTAGGCATGGTATTTTTCTGTTTAGTCTGGAAATTAGCTGTCTGTTCCTTATAAAAGGAAATTAATTTTTAGGCAAAATTTCATCTTTTTTTTAGATCTCCTATATCCTTTCTACATATTCACATCTTTATATATGTATTTTAACATTCTGATCTAAGTTTCACTCAAAAGAATTTTTAGCAGGCATCCGTGTCCAACATTGCAAAATTCCTTCTCAGTTCCTTCAATCATCTCCTCTCAACCCATAATTAACCATCTTTCTTATAAGACTATTAAGAGAAACTACACAAAAATGATTAATCATATTACCCATTGACAAAAAAGCAAGTAGTCTAGATTCAAAGGGTTAAATAAGCATCTTATTTATAGGGAAACGATCTTAGCAGAAAAATTGGAATTTCCTTATTGTTATATTACCAAAAATCTCTACATTTTAAATAAAATTTAAGAAAAATGACAGCCAGACTTGTCTTATAATACCAGTATATATACCTAACATTTTATATAATCCACTGATTTGAGACATCTCCTGTTAATAAATTCCATGAAATGCCTTTTTAAAAGTTATAAGCCTCTGAATACAGGCAAAATATAACAACTGTTTTGGGGATTACTTTTATCAATATTTCTAACACACTTGGAAATAATTTTACTATAAGTAAGGCAAATTTTTATTTTGACTTGAGGCAGGCTGGCCTGGAATTCAGGCTAATTGCTTACTCCTTTTAAGTAACAGGGCATTACAATCTCTTAAAATACCTGGCAAAGTATGAGCCACCACCTCAGAGAGAATTTTATTGTTTTCAGTACTCCATTATGTAGGTTGAAGTTGACCTAGAACATAAACTCAGTAACACTTATGACATCATGTAAAATTTTAATTCACTGTGGGTTTTAGTTAAATCAGACTTTTAAAGACAAAGTCTAGGGCTGGAGAGATGTCTTAGTAGCTAAGGTGCTTGCCTGCAAAGCCTAAGAACGCATGTTCGAATCTCCAGGTCTCACATTAGCCAGATGCCCAGTGATGCAAGTGTGCAATGTCGCACATGTGCACAAGGGGGCGCATGCATCTGGAGTTCATTCACAGACGCTTACGGCCCTGGCATGCCCATTCTCTGTCTCTCTCTGCATTTCTCTCTCTCAAAATAAAATATAAAATAAAGAAACCAAACAGTGCCTATCAATGTTAAAGCCTAAACAAAAGAGAAAATATCAGGTACAGTTCAAATTAAAATTATGTACCGATTTTTACCAAACAGTTTAAAATCCATGTGGTTTTTAAATGTTGAGGTAGGCTACCACATTGAAGCATTGAATTGGTGATGGCTAGGAAAATAGGGCTGTGTCATCACGTCTAGCTGATTCTACTTTACATAATACCTGTATAGATAAATGATTTACAGTTATGTAAAGGTATATTTGTCATAGAGCGCTTTGGCAGAAAATCACAGCAGTTCGTGAGCACCACCAGGGATGTCTTTGCCATTGTGTCTGTATTTCCTGAGAGACAGCATGGTTACCTTCCCCACTCACTTGGAACAGCTGCAGGCTTCAGCTCCAGGGCAAGGAGGAGGCATGTGTCGGGCATCCAGCCTAAACCTTTCCAGCCAAGCGCTTATGCTTAGAGCTTGGCTTAGACAGTTTCAGTCTCCCTCTGACCCCCATTTAGGCGGCCTGAGACCCATGATCTTGGGCCGGCAGCTCGCCCCCTTCAGGAGGTGAGGTCTCCCGTCTCCAGCTGAACTGGGCAGAAGCTAGTGCTGCAGGAGGGGCAGAGCCCAGAGCAGGAGTTGGAGCTCCATCTTCCCTCTCCCCATGGGCAACCTGTGTCTTATGGCATCTGTGGCTTGTAATTGAAAAAGGAAAATAAACAAACAAACTTAGAAGCCATTGTCTTAGAAGCTAGCCATCTTTGGCTCCCGAGCCTCCACATGGTCATGAGGCCCCGACCCTCCGCTCAGTAGAACAAGCTCCTAAGCCCCAGAGTTCAGCCTTCTTAAGCTTGGCTGAGGGTCAGAGAAGCTCAGTTAAGTGCATCTCCCTTCAAGATGAGCTTGGTCTGGGGCCACCCCAGGTGATAGTGCACATTTCAATGGGGCTATACTGGCAGGGGGAGCAGGACCCAGAGACACAGAAGCTTAGCCAGAGATAGTGATTCGCAAGTGGAGAGAAGCAATAGAAACAGGAGTGGTGCTCTTAGCTGGGAACGTGCTTCTCATTTTCTCCCAAAATATAATAATCATAATTTTCCTTCTTAATATTGCCCCACCAGAGTAGCCCACTATAATGGGGTATAAGGGATCCAGAAAAGTCCTAAGCTTGAACCCTAAGCTTTAGGTTCATTTCTAATTTTAATTGAAGAATTGAATAAAAAAGATTGAGAAGGATAATTATTAAATTATTATATTTATTGAGAGGTGTGTAGAGCCAAGGAGAGGCACCCATGTGGCTAGAGATTCCATGTGGAGGGCCTGGAAAAGCCATGGAAAGACAAGAGTGAAAAAAAAGTTCAGGGAGCCCCTATCATGTAGGGAGCTGGAGTGGGTAAAGATCCCATGTGTAGAGTAAGGGTTAGGGGCCCCTCCAGGCTGGGCCTGGGCCTGGGAAGTCTAAAATTGAACTTTGAATCCCAACGGTACATGACTTCCCTTCCCCAGCAACCATTAAGTGACAATAACTCCTGGGAGGGATTATGTGTATTGGTATTTATGTTATAGAAAACTGGCACATATATCTGAAAGTAATTGTTTCTCCTATATAATACACACACACAAATATATATATATATATATAATGCCATAATGTGTGTATATATATATATATATATAACATATTAACCAAGTCTTCACAGAGACCCTTCTGCACATCCCATCCCAGATCTTGCAACGCCATGCAGAAGCTGTGCAACCATTTGAAGCTGAGGGACCTGGTGGTCTCCTGTTATGACTGCAGTGAGCCAGCAGCATCTTTCTGCTGTTCAGGGAATGTCTGTGCACACTTCTACTTTGTGACCTCTTCCTTGTCCTTGAAGGTCCCCTACACTTTCTTCAGTCTTCTGATGTCTCCCATCAGTACCCCAAGTTCTTAGTGATACCATCCAAATGTCTTCAGGGAAGTAGAGAACAGAAGTAGTCCTCTCTGAATCTCCCTCACCTGCCCCAGAGAAACAGAACCAAGTGTGTGTGTGTGTGTTTAAAATAGTGCATATCTGTCTAGCAAATGATTTCTTTAAGGAACTGTCTCACACAATCATGGGGCTGGTGAATTTTGAATTTTGAAGGGTAGTTTGGTAGTGTGGAAATCCCTGCAGAAGCAGATGTTGCATTCTTGAGTCTGAAGGTCTGAAGGGATGATTCCTTCCTTTTGGGGGATTTTAGTCTCGAGGCCTTCACCTGCTTAAATGAGGTCTTCCCACACACAGAGGGTAACCTGCTTTCAAGTTGACTTCAAATGTTTACTGGAAGTGAAAAAACATACACTCATGGAAACATCTAGATTGGTACTTGACAAATAACTGAGTACTACAGCATAGCCAAGTTAACACAAAATTTAGTCCTTGCGCCTTCTTCCTCCTGACTCATGGATCTATGCCTTTGTCTTCTACATTCCTCCATTCTAAAACACAATGGATACCCTTCAGTGCATTTATCCCAGCCATCTGTGTTTTGATCCTCCTTCTTGACGCTGTCTCAGAAATGACTTTGTCACTGATAAGCTCTGATTTCTGTATTTTCATTCTCTCCTGTATATTTTTATTTCCTTTAGCATATAATTATATTAAGCAATCTAAGAAGAAATCTCCATTGTCCATCACTCCCACCATTTTCACTCCCATAACTCCAATTCATTTTCTGAAAATTCTATTGCTAAATGGTCATACAGTTTTTATACACAGAAAATACATATTGAATGACATACATTTTTCTTTTTGTAATGATATCAATTGATCTGAAGGCCTCAGACATATGTTTTCCATCCCCTAAACCCAACATTTCTTTTTCACTTATTTGTGTGTATATGCTTGCTAGGGTTTTTTTTTGCCACTGCAAACAAATGCCAGATATTTGTACCACTTTCTGCATCTCATTTTTTTTTTTTTGTATTTCATCTTTTTGTGGGTGCCTGGGGAATTGAACCTGGGCCTATAGGCTTTGTAAGCAAGCACCTTTAACCACTGAGCCATCTCCTCAGTTCACAAACCAAACAATTCTAAGTAATAAATACATTTTAAGAGTAATAGTGCATTTAAATATGACACAATTACATTTGTTAAGTTAAACATTTGTCTTTGCATCATTCTTTTCAACAGTTTTCTCAACCTTGTTCAGGTTCATAATATTTTCATGTGAAGTGCAATGGAGGGCATTACACAAACACAATGTCAACACAGAATAAAGTGTACACAAGAGGTACTTAGAAAAAAAGAACTGGTGCATATGACAAAATACTGAAGTCTTAAGAAGCAACATGTCATTAGCCTCTTTCTTGGCTTCTGCAAGGCAAATTACTTGAGTTTATGTATTCTAATCTGTATAATATATTCTGAGGAGATGCTGTTAAATCAAGTAAATTGGTGAGAGTGACTTTTCTTGAAACAATTATATCAACTTGTCACTTTTTATAGAGTGTTTGTTTAATATGCTTTAGGTGAAAAAGTCAGCATGGTAAAACACAAGGAATTTCATCAAGAGCAGTGTAATATTTCAACATGTACTGTGGTATAAAAACTTCTGACCAGCTACTGGATGAAGTAACATAGCTTTCCCCTGCTAAACTCTTCAAAAGAGAAGTCAACTTTTGCTTTCTCCACTGTCTCAACCACTTCTGAGGTTGCTTGGCTTCTGTTTCTCTAAGTTCTCTTCTAACAGTTTTGCCAACTGTCCTTCTTGTCTGTAAGTACTATGTTTTGACTTGGTGTCATGGAAGTGATTTATATAACCACCATTTCCTCACATTTGAATGTCTTTCCTTCCTTGATTTTTATTGTTGGATAAACTTTGATCAATATACCAGAAATCACAGTAGGTGATAGAGACACAGGGGTACTTAAAACTGTGACCCTGCTCTGAAGAGTTTCACAGACTGAGGTCTGGTGATGGGAGGAGACAAGTAAAGGGAGCTTCAGTGTAACATCATGATATTCGGCTATAGCAACATGAAAGAGCAACACACCAACATAATTTCGTGTGGTAGGGTGGGAAGAGTTAGATGAAATTGAGAAAGTCCTATCTGACCTTAGTCTGAAACCCTGATCATATGGCTGTCAATAGTGATATTCCTTTCTATCTCTGCCTTTTTCTTTTCACCTGTTTTTTTTTTTTTTTTTTTTTTTGTCTCTACCTGACCCTTTATTCTCTTATCCACCCCCATCCTACTCAGCTGTGGACCACTTATGTCCTACTGCATTTGCTCTGTAACTTTCAAACAGATTAAAAGAAAAAAAATTTTTTTTGGTACTTTTATTTATTTGAGAGTGACAAACAGAGAGAGAAAGAGGAAGAGAGAGAGAGAAAGAATGGGCACGCCAGGGCCTCCAGCCACTGCAAACGAACTCCAGATGCATGCACCCCCTTGTGCATTTGGCTAATGTGGGAACTGGGGAATCAAGCCTCGAACAGGGGTCCTTAGGCTTCACAAGCAAGCAATTACCCTCTAAGCCATCACTCCAGCCCCCAAATAGATTTTTTGCACCATTCTTGAACACTTATTTAGAGACATTGCAAATGCAATTTAATTTGAGGCATCTAAAATTGATAACCATTTAACTTATTTTTTAAAAAATATATTTTATCTATTTGCAAAGAGAGAGAGAGGGAGAGAGAGAGAGAGAGAGAGAGAGAGAGAGAGAGAGAATGAGAATGAATGGGCTCACCAGGGCCTCCAGCCACTGCAAACGAACACCAGATGTGTGTGCCCCCTTGTGCAATTGGCTAATGTGGGTCCTGGGGAATCGAGCCTTGAACCGGGGTCCGTAGGCTTCACAGGCAAGCACTTAACCACTAAGCCATCTCTCCAGTCCTTCTTCCCAGTTTTCATCAAATAAAACTGTACACAATTTCAGGGAGGCCTGGCTCTCTTATGTTTTTGTGCCCAGTGGTCACTTTTAAACTGTAAAATAAAGTCCTTTCCACTACCTGTTCTCTCAATTTAGCTTACTTTGACCTTCCTATAATATCATACAAATTCTTAGATCTATCGTGTATCACAGCACATGCGTGTTTCATGCCTAGTCTCCATTTGGTCTCTGGAGTCCAGTGGCCCACCAACCGTGCTTTTGCTCTCAGCTGCTACAGTGATGCTTGCTCATGTATGAAGCATGTACTCAGCATATATTTGTGAGTGAATAAATGCATGCAGCCTTCTCTCAACCCAGACTGGTTCCTTTTCAGGCTGCATTGTAAAACTCAAAAGAAAGGAAGTAGTAGAAAGATGAAGCAATTTCTCAACAAATGCTAAACAAGTGCTGAACCAATGAGTCTGCTGTATAAGCGTTTTTGTAAATGTCTAAAGTGATTTCTAAAGCAAAATCATGCAGAAAAAAGTTCCAACCAATCAAAGTGGCATAAGGGATTATGAACAACAATCTTTTGGACAAACAAAAAGTAGCAAATGGTAAAGCAAGCTGGGCATGGTGGTGCACACCTTTAATCCCAGCACTGGGGAGGCAGAGGGTGGAGGATCACCATGAGTTCAAGGCCACCCTGAGAAAACGGAGTGAATTCCAGGTCAGACTGGACTAGGGTGAAACCGTTCCTTGAAAAACAAAACAAAACAAAACAACAACAACAACAACAAAAAGGTAAAACAAGTCTTAAATACCTACTGAATTTGCCAAAGGACATTTGAGAAAGTCAAAGGTCAGGCTTCCCAAAGCATGGAAATAAATCCTTAGGCAGTTATAGTTGCTAGTTTTCATCTTAGCTAACACTAACGAGCATATTCTCTATACCCGGCACCACATTTATGTGCATCATCTCAGGGAAGGCTTGCACAATGCGGTGGAGAGCCGGGGCTTCGTCGTCCCAGTTGGCTGATGAGGAAGGCTGAAGCCTTTACATGGGACCAGCTGGCTGGCAACTGAGTGTATTCCTCAGGGTCACGGCTGGCATGGCCACCATCACGCGGGCAGGGCAGTGCATGCACAGCAGGCGCCCCAGCTCCAGACAAGTGGCCTCCACAGCCAGGGAGCACTTCTGTCCTGGCTTCCTGCTTGATTTTTGCAGGTTTTCCTCTCTGGAGCTTCTTGGGGAAGGGATTGGCAGGGTCAGGTGTGCTAGGGCACCAGAGGATGTGGGGGAGCTGCCCATTTTTACTT
This sequence comes from Jaculus jaculus, assembly GCF_020740685.1. Lineage (NCBI taxonomy): Eukaryota > Metazoa > Chordata > Mammalia > Rodentia > Dipodidae > Jaculus > Jaculus jaculus. The sequence continues at coordinate 61,098,373 of NC_059102.1, read as the reverse complement.
CCCCACTTCTGTTTTCCTGTGTGGTCTGTGGTACGCGCGCAGAGAATGCACTTCCCATGCAGGTGGACGAAGTGTCAGAGGGCCAGGAGCTCGAACAGCTGCTCAGAACTGCCAGGGAAAAGAGGCTAAGATGGGGACTTCTCCCCACTGGACACTCGAGCGGACCTAAGAGAACAAACTGTTATACAGAGAGCAAGTGCAGGAACCAGTCTTCATTTATTTGGAGATATTTCAAAATAGACCCTCCCACAACACCCAGTGTGAATTGAGAAGATTTTATGAACTATTATACAATTCACCCATCACAAATTTATGTATTTAGAGATTACTGATCCACATATAAAGATAAAATATGGAAACAAAGAGTGGTACAATCATGTAAGGCTACTTAACCCTTATTTGAAAATGAAGGTTCTACATTGTGAAGAGTGGGCAGAAAAATTCTGAAAGCCACAGGATGTATCCTGTAACATTATTGCCCCTCCCCCCCAAAGACTGGCTGTTGCATTCATAACCCCTCTGAGGAGGGCCATCAGTAGACTAGGAGCAGGATAGAGGGAGGAAAGAGAGGATATGAGCATAACTTGGGCTGGAGAGATGGCATAGCTGTTAAGCGCTTGCCTGTGAAGCCTAAGGACTCCGGTTGGAGGCTCCATTCCCCAGGACCCATGTTAGCCAGATGCACAAGGCAGGGCACATGTCTAGAGTTCGTTTGCAGTGGCTGGAGGCCCTGGCGCGCCCATCTCTCTCTCTCTCTCTCTCTCTCTCTCTCTGCCTATTTCTCTGTCACTCTCAAATAAATAAATAAATAATAAACAAAAATTAAAAAAATAAAAAAGTGTATAGCCTGATGGGAATATGATCTACGTCCAATAATGTTGTAGAATGAAATTCAATTAAAAAACGGGAGGGGAAGCCGGGCAATGTGGCACATGCCTTTAATCCCAGCACCTGGGAGGCAGAGATAGGAGGATCACCATGAGTTCAAGGCCACCTGAGACTACATAATGAAATTCAGGTCAGCCAAACAAAACAAAACAAAACAAAACAAAACAAAACAAACAAACAAACCCGAAACAATAGAGGGACTAGTTGTAGGCAGGGACAGAGGAGGTAGAAGAGAGAGTGGGCAAAAAACAGAGGGGAGAGATGATTATGATGAAAATACATTTTATACATACATAAAAGTTGTCAGTAAGAAAAACTAGAAGCAGAACTAGCTGGAAAGAAGGGACTCAGTGGAGGAGGCATAGGAGAGGGAGAAAGGGAGGATGGTATGAGGGGACTGTGATCATGGTCTATTGTATATATGTATGGATGTTGTCAAAAAGCTTAAAGAGCTGGGTGTGGCAGCACATGCCTTTAATCCCAGCACTCAGGAGGCAGAGGTAGGAGAGTTCAAGGCCACCCTGAGACTACATAGTGAATTCCAGGTCAGCCTGGGCTAGAGTAAAACCCTACCTCAAAAAGCAAAAAAAAAAAAAAAAAAAAAAAAAAAAAAAAAAAAAGCTTAAAGAGAGAAGAAAGGTTAAGGGAAAAAAAAAATAGAGAATTCTGTCGGGTACCCAATTAAATAGTTTCTAAATACAGATTTAAGAAAAGCACAAAAAACAAAAAAAGGAGATGAGGGTTTTAGAGCACAGACATACATAGTGGTCACAGGCTGGAGTGTGGCTTTTGCTGTCTTTCACTGGCTTAGCAGAGCCCGCTGTGAAACACCCAGTGGTTTTCTAGTTGTGTTTCAAGCCCTTCCTGGCTTGAAGCTGTGGTGCAGCTTGGTGCCAATAGCTCCTGCCTGGCTTGCACCCCACCGGAGAGAAGCTGTGGTTAGTTTCCTACCTTACACTTATGTGAAACATGAAAGTCATGGTGCTAGAGCAATTGAGAAGAAGGTGAAAGATGGAGTAGAGAAGGAAATGAAGTTGGGGGAAGGGAAGGAGGAGGGGAGAAGTAGGGTTGGAAGAAAGGAGAATATGGGGAAAGAGGAGGGGAAAGAGGAAAGACATGGGAAGAACAGAGAAAACAGAAAACAACAGGAGAGAGGCAGGCAGGGAGGGAGGAAGAAAAGGAAAGAGACAGCTAAGGAGGAAAAGAAAGAAAATGGAGTAAGCAAAGCAGATGAATAGTTCGTCTCTATTTCCATGGATATTTTGGCTCATAAAGGAATTGTGACCAAGAATCCTTACCAAGAACTGGAATGTATAAAATGAGAATTCAAAGAAAGAATGCTAAAAACAAAACCAAAAAACAAACAACAGAACAAAATGAAAGGAAATTTTGGAGCTCAGGGAACAACTAAAGCAAAACAGTGCCATTACAAAACTTAATTAGAAACATGAATCAGAAACAACAGAAAACAGAGTTCACGCAGCTGAAAATCCAATTATTTATGCAGAGGAAATGCTGAAGACAATCACAACAAGCAAAGTTGAAAGAGGATAGGGTGAAGGGTCTCAGTCACATGGTGTTTTTGGCTCACTCTGGGGCCCCAACCCTACCAAGTCTCGTGCGTGGTTAGGGTCTGCAGTCTGTGGACGTTCCCACTCTTCATGATTCATCAAGCTTTCTAGCCTCGCTCACTCTCTATCCAGATTACACAAAAGCATTCTTTGAACATCTAAATAAAACTTTATTTTCCTCTGTTTCTTGGTAAATGCCAACTAGTACAGTAGCCTTTCTGGTATGCACATTGCTGGGCTTTTGGTGGGAGCTGTTCCACACTGAGGGCTTCTGTCGATGGTCTATTATGGTAATCAAGCGCTAGGAACCGGGAAGCCTGAAATGAACCTTCCTGCCTCCTTTCCTCTCACCATATGTTGACTTACTTCTAAATTTCTCTTCCCACTGACTTCAGGGTTAACCATAGATACCTTTCTGAGGTGGCTTTTGGATATATGTCAAATGTGACATTCCTGGACCTTTGTTTTCAATCAGGCTTATCCTGCACCCTTCTCCCTCTCAGTTGGTTGTGCTAACCTTATTTCAGTTGTTCAAGTTGGATGAAACCAATCATCAATAAGCCAATCAATACGCACTAGAATGTGTTTCTGTTTTCATTTTCCCCATTCTTCCTCACTTCTAGCTGGCCCACTCTCATAGCGCATATCCAACTTGCTATTCTAGATTCCTACTGTTATTTCCCTTTAGTTCAAGATACATCATCCCTTGACTGAGTTACTACAGCCATCTCCTCAACTGATTTTCTGCTTTACTTTTCCACCTGACCCTCTCTTTCGGCTCATTTTCTAGACAGGGATCAGATTGGTCATTTAAAATGTACATTACTTCATATGCCTCTGTCCCCCTTTCTTACTGTCCCCCTTTTCTTACTTCTTTCCTGTCCCCTTCTTGCTTACGTATATATTCTTTTTGAGTAAAGGCACCAGGTCAAGTTTGGCCTGAAATTCCCTTGATGTGAGCCCCATCTTGCTCTTCAAATTACACATCTCTCTAGTAAGCTCTGGTCACATCAGCTTTCTTTCTGTTACTCTAATCTTTCAAGCTTATTTAGGCCGTAGCCATCCTCTGTCCCTTCTATGAAGCACGTGCCCCTCTTCCCTTCAAAGACTTTGTCTTCACTGGCTCCTTCAGGATTCAGCTCACATGTCTTATAAACTAAGTCTTGACTGAAAGAGCCTTTCCCCATATATCCACTGTGTGTCCTACAGAGACTGTAGCTGCCACACCTTCTGCAGCTAAATGTGCTATGGGTTTTCTCATTTGTTACTTTCTCTTCCTCTAGAATGTGATCTCGGCGAATATGAGTACCTTCCCTGTTTTTCACTCTCCTCTCCAATGTACAGATTCTCTAAATGTATTTGTTTAAATAGACTAAAAAATGAACGCCCTATGGCAAAAATCAAAACAAGCAAGCAAGCAAACAAACAAACAAAAACCACCAAAACCAAAACCAATCAGCACTGTGGGTTAGATATAAAATAGAGAATTAGGGCTGAACATGGAGGATGATAATTACAGAACAGATGTTAAGTATTAAAAATCTTGACACAGTTAAAATAACAATACAATCTGTAAAAGAATGTGAAGGGAATTATAAAAGGCTAATTTTCTTATTGTTCCAAGTAAGGAGTTGGTCTTTTAATTTTATCTTCCAAACATCTACTGTTAAATTCAAGTATATTTGAATTCTATGTATTAAAAAAATGTAGGGTAAGGTTCTATTTCTCTTTATTTTTATTTTTTTTATTTTTCAAGGTAGGGTCTTGCTCTAGCCCAATTCTATGTATTAAAAAAATGCAGGGTAAGGTTCTATTTCTCTCTTTTTTTAAAAAAAATTTTTCAAGGTAGGGTCTTGCTCTAGCCCAATTTGAACTGGAATTCACTATGTAGTCTCAGAGTGGCTTCAAACTCATAGTGATCCTCCTACCTTTGCTTCCCAAGTGCTAGGATTAATGGTGTGTGCCACCGTGCTTAGTCCCATTTTCCATTTTGTCCTCCATCTACCCATCTTTCTGTTGGTATTCATGAATAGAAAAGATACATTACAGAGAAAAGAGATGATTATCTCTTAATTGTAGGAATTCTAGTGACTTTTTTCAAAATTTATTTTTTATTTATTTGAGAGAGAGTGACAGAAAGAGGGAGAGAAAGAGAGAGAGAGAAAGAGAGAGAGAGAGAGAGAGAATAGGCATGGCAGGGCATTCAGCCACTGTAAACAAACTCCAGATAATGTGCCACCTTGTGCATCTGTCTTACGTGGGTCCTGGGGAATTGAACCTGGGTCCTTTGGCTTCTCAGACAAATGCCTTAACCACTAAGCAATCTCTCCAGCCCTCTAGTGACTTTTTATACCCCTTTTTCTTTATATTGCTTAAATTAGAATAAAAGGAGAATGTGTCAATTTTATAGAATCAATGTAGTAAAAAAGCACAGAAGAGAAGATGAAAAAGGAAAGGCTTCTTTTAAAAGATACTATAAATAGAGCAGAGGAAGGTGTGAGCTAATGGTATTATCTGGCTAGCTTCTCTATACAAAGAGAGGTCTTGGGACCAATACAAGACCTTCTAGTGCATACCTGTAGTCCTAGCATTCAGGAGGCAGGGATATTGTGAGTTCAAGGCCCATGTAAAGAAGAAGGAAGGTACCAGAATACAACTGGATGTGGCTGAGATAGACTTAGAAGTCAGGATATATAGCATGGGGATATTCAGGCAAGGGAGGAGGTGACCTATGGTGCAAGGTCCTTTCCTGGGAAGAGATGAGCTGATGTTTCATAGGACCCATTGTAAAGTAGCCTTTATTGAAAGGTAGCCACTGTGTGCATTTGAGAAAATAGAAGAAGACAGATGCAGGCAGATGTGGGAAGGTAGTTAGATTTTGTACCAGTCAAGGGGTTTAATGACTAGTTAGCTCTATTATTTATGAAGCTCCAGGCAAGTCATTCCTTAAGAATGAGTTTATTTTGAGGAAATTAAAAAAGGCACAAAATGATGGAAAACTGCTAGGAGAGAAATATTGTAGGGTTCAGTGGGCATCATTGAGGGCTCCTTAGAGGTTGCTATTAAGAATGCAAGTTGGAATCAATCCATTAGGTTGACTTTTTTCAAGCATGTTGGGTACAGATGTGAAGAAAGTGGTCAGGTGAGTTTATTGAGCAAAGTGCTTTGATAAGCATATTGCACATGAGAAAAGTATTTCTGAGAGTTCAGGAACTTGCAGGAGGAGGATTGCAAAGGGGTAGAGGCTGGGTTAGAAGAGAGGAGGCTATGATGAATAAGGAAAACACGTTGCTCTATGTAGACTGAAGATGTTTGAAGGGGAATTGCCCCTGGAACATTTGAGTAATAAGTCTTCCAGTTATGCTCAGAGAAAGATTAGCCAGAGGATAGCTGCATCGTTAAGTTCTAATCCCAGGTCCTCTGAGGTGTAGTTTTGTGGTTTGGCATAAGCCTCTTGCTTAGGCCTCAGCTCCCTTCTGTGTAATTTAAAGGGTTGAATTAGATCAGTGCATCTCAAGCTTCATTGTGCACATGTGTCATTTGACCATCTTGTTAACGCCAGTTCTGATTTAGTAGGTCTCGGTCAGTGTCCGAGATTTTACAATGGTAATAAACTCCTAAGTCATTATCACCTTCCTGGTATATAACCATAGTTTACATGGCTAAAATACAGATGAAGTCTGCAGACTTCAGACTTTGATTTTAAATCTTGAGAATCATGAAATGTATTTCTTCCTCCTCTCATCTTTTCTCTGAGCTTTGCTGATTCACCTTGAAACCAAATCTTTGGCAACTCTATAGATTTCCCTAAACTGAGCAGGAAGTAAATAGAGAAAGACACAAACCCTGCAGCGTGAGCAACACCCAGCAACAGCAACGGAAGCAGAGAGGGTTCTGATGCTGCCCTCAGCCTGTGCCTGCCTGGGGTGATACTGCTTTTTTCCCCCAGGCATGGTGTGTCCCATGGGAGTGCACTATCACATAGGAAACAGCTCCAATACAAACAGGGACACCAAGATCAAGCCTGGATTAGAGACAGCCACAACCAGAAGTTACAGACACTCAGATCAGATGAATTTTCCTTCCTTTTGTCATGTCAAAAGTTTTCCTTGTGTCAAGCTTCCGTTGCTCACAAGCATTATGTTCCTGATCTAACATATTCAGAGCTGACCACTCCAAATTCACTCAGCTTCAGATTTCATTCTGTCTCAAGGCCAGAGAATACCAGGAGATCATCTGGTACCAACTTGGAGGAACCCACTCTAAGCCATTTCCATATTGTATGTTTGCAATATGTAACTTTTACATTTCAAAAGGTCCCATGAAAAAGGATGCGTTTTTCCAGCTGAACATGTTTTCCATAGACAATAAATACATTTTCCCATTATTAGACAGAAATGAGTACTTTTAGGAGATTGAATCTAATATATTAAATCCAAAGGGAAAATTTGTTATGAGGAAAAATAGATGAAAGAAAAAAAACCACAATTTTTCTAAAGGCCTGAAGTGTTTGAGGGCAGTTTTTACTTAATGAGATGTGTGTTGGTGATGGTAGGAAATAATGATATGACTAATTTAGTGTCAACATTTCCTTTCAGGATGTTTCCATAGAGGAGGAAGTTATTCCGAGAAGTACTTGGGTCTTGATATTGTACATGAAACTGACCAAGGCCAAGTTTAGAAGAGACAGTGAAAGGCACAGCCAGGGGCTGAGAGTCAGCTATAGACCTTTTATCCTGTGAGCACTAAGGGTTATTAGGGGGAGTTCTGTCAACTGCTAGACTAAAGGAGTTGCTGATATTATCTAATAGTTTCCTCTTGAGCCCATGTTTCAAAATGGAAAAAATAAAATAACAAGCTATCTTATGTAAGGTTTTCTTTAAATATCCTGACTCAGTCCAAGAAATGTCCTGGAACATGTTTTCCATTGTGCTGAAACCTAAGCCACCTTTATCTCCAGGAAGTGGTGCTTAGTTCTCACAAATGAAATCTGGGGTGTTTATCGATAGTCATTTGCAATGGTGCGAGCAATCTACTCTACCATGAAAGAAAGAGTAGTCACAAAACCTTTGTGCATGGAAAAGAACACTGTGTGCCATAAACATAAATCAGCTCAATAAGTGAACTGCCTTCTTGCTTTCCTCCCCAACCTCTTACAGTATCTTCATGCATATACTGTTGGACTCACAGGCCATGAAATAGATGACAGCATCAACTAATGAAACAGAAGAACCATCTGAAGTCACTTTGATTATAAAGCCAGAGCTCATCAATGAATCGAAATAATGAAGAAGCCACTGGAATGACCTCACTTGAAATGGATTTAGTTACCAATTTATAAGAAATCCTCAGCATTGTCTCAGCAGTCATTATGGAAATTATTTTCTAAGGGATTGAGTAGCAGGATGTGAGTGGATTATAAGACTGAAAATTGCTTTGAATAAAATGGAGGGTTTTTTTTTTTTTTTTGGTGGAAGTGGTTTCTACTATGTGTAGCAAATTAAATTCCAGATGTTCATTACTACAAAACCTTTACCAGATGTCCAGACTCGTGGTGGCTCGGGATGTTTACTGCAATTAACACGATTGTCACCTGCTCTCCAGAGCCCCCTCTTACATTTACCTCTGCCCTAGCATGTTAATCATACAAGAGGAATGAACAATTTAATCTTCTTATGATAAGTAAAGAGATTAGGACAGTTTTACATTGTTAATTACTTTCAAAGACAATCAAGTAGATGAATATAGCATGCCTTTTAGGGCATTGTTGAAGATTTATGAAATCTATTGTTTCAAAATCTGGGACCCATTTCTAGAAGATAACTGAGAGTGGACTAAAGATTTAAGATCAAATAATCCAACCCAAAGGACAGATAGTGACATTTTGCATGATGTCCTCATTTCAAAATCAAAGCAGCTCCAATTGCTGCTATAAAATGTCTCTTTTGCCAGTCGCTTACTAAAGAACCTCTTTTTTTTTTCTTTTGTAAACCGCAAAACTGTTCCTTTCTTTCTTTCCTATAACACAGAGCAGATGAAGACCAAGTCTGTGCCCCATCCCATTGCCTTTCAACAGGGCCAAGCACTGGGCTGCTGGAGGCTGATCTTTAATTCAACAAGTCACTTCTCTTGGTTATCATACCTCAGTCTGAATGTAAGTTGAAGTTCTTTAGTTTTGAATGTAGACAAAAAGGAGAAGTAAGCTGGATGTGTGGTGACATATGGCTATACTCCCAGCACTTGGGTGGCAGAAGCAGGAGATTGGTACAAGTCTGAGACTAGCATGATATATATTTTGCTAGTTCCAGGCCAGCCAGGGCTACATAGTGAGATCTACATAGTGAGACCACAAAACAAAAAACAAAACAAAACAAAAAAGGTAACCACCAGCAGCAGCAGGAGGCTCTGTGTCCCAGGCAAGCTCAGGAGCCCCATCCCTCTTTCTCCTAACCTAGGTGAAGGTAGGTCTTCAGGGAGTCAGCAGCAGCAGATAGTCCAGCACAGCACACAGTAAACTCAGTATCCACATCTGCTTTTCCCCAACCCAGAGAGATGTGTAGGCCACTCCAGGTCCTGGAGGAGCAGGCTAGTATGTGTGTGTGTTACTGGAGCAAGTCGAACCCAAGCCCACCTTGTGTCTTTCAGTGAAGCTGCTTGCTATTATTGCTAGATGCTCAGCCAGACAAAAATTACCTCCAGATGAACAAACCTCAATGCAAGACAAGAAACATAAGAAACCAAGGCAAAGTTTCCTCATCAAGAATTCCTAGTCCCAAAGTCAAAACAAGAAGATATAAGAACTAACTATCTAGAGGAAGTTCCAGACAAAGAATTCCAAAAACATGATCATGATAAATATATACAACAAGCAAATAAGACATGAATTCATGCATGAGTGAAATTCAAAAGAATAAAAGAACTCAATAGGCACCTGAAAGAATTCAAAGAAGACAGGAACAAATACTTGAATGAATTCCAAGAGAACATAATCAACTAACTGAAATAAGAAAGTCAATCCAGGGGCTGGAGAAATGGCTTAGTGGTTAAGCACTTGCCTGTGAAGCCTGAGGACCCCGGTTCGAGGCTCTATTCCCCATGGACCCACTTTAGCCAGATGCACAAGGGGGCGCACTCGACTGGAGTTCATTTGCTGTGGCTGGAGGCCCTGGTGCGCCCATTATCTCCATTTCTCTCTCTGCCTCTTTCTCTCTCTCTCTCTCTGTTGCTCTCAAATAAATAAAAATAAACAAAAAACAAAAATTTTTTTTTAAAAAAGAAAGTCAGTCCAAGAAAGGAAAATGGAACTCAATAGAGAGATGCTGAAGAAAAAACCTAATGGAAATAAAAAATGAAAGAACCCAATTAAAAAGCTCCCAGAAAAGTCATACTAAAAGATTAGATCATACAGGGGGCAGACTATCTGCCCTGGCCAGTGGGGAGTTGAACAAGGACTCGAGGAGAAGCTAACTTGGGTGAAAGGTAAACAGACACAAGAAGGAGACCATGCTAGGTGTTTGTCACGGCCTTGAGAGTTTATTCTTACATGTAGGTTTATATAGGGTTGTAGGGGGAAGGGGACATGGTCAGGGCAAGGAGTTGTAGGGGAAAGGGGATGTAGTTAGGGCAAAGATCACAGAGTTACTGGTTAAACCGCAATGCCTTTGTTTCTTCATTAGCTACCGGCAGGATGGGGGAGTGTTTGGCCAGGTGTACGATCCCATTGTTTCTGGTAGTTGAATATTAGGTGAGAAAGTAGAAACTTAACTTGTTATATGGCAGTCTTTGTTTGTGGTAGTTGAATATTAGGTGAGGAAGTAGAAACTTAACTTGCTATATGGCAGTCTCTGTTAACATGGCCGATGTTTGGTTCATAGCTCCCAACACTATCAGAACTTGAGGACAAGGCAGAAGAGATAGATTGGGAGGCCAAAATCAATGACAAGTTCAAAAAATATATGTGCAGAACATGAGAGAAATGCGGGCAAGCTTTACAAAAGCTGAGTGGTTTCTCTCTTGTAGCTTTTAGTACTCTTTCTTCATTTTCTGTAATTAGTGCTTTAACTATAATATGACATGGGGGATTTATTTCCTGGTCCTGTTAATTTGGCATTCTGTATTCTTCTTGTTCCTAGACAGGCCTCTCTTTCATAAGTTTTGGATTTCTTTTCTATAATTTTACTGAAGATATTTCTTATGCCCTTGACTTGATGTTTTTCTTCTTTGTGTATTCCCATGAGTCAAACACTTGGTCTTGTAAAGGTATGCCTAGCAGAATAACACCTGAGTTTTATATGGAAACTCTAAAAGTCAGAAGAACTTGGAATGGAGTATTTCAAAATTTGAAAGACCATGGCTCCAACCCAAACTATTATGCCCAGCAAAACTACCCCTCTTAATAAAGGAGAAATAAAAACTTTTGATGATAAGAGCTGGATCTATAAATACGTGAGAACCAATCCAGCACTACAGAGAATTCTGGATGGAATGTTTTGCACAAAGAGAAGAATAAACATTTTAAAGGGTCTACTAGAGTAGAATCTTTAACCACTAGAGTGGTTGTTAAAGCAAACAAAGATAAATAAAAACAAATTCCACAAAATCTTCAACATATCAGAGATTAACCCACAGTAATAACTCTGAACATAAATGGGCTCAACTCCCCAGTCAAAAGATACAGATTAATAGGCTGTATAAGAGAATAGGATCTGTCCTTTTGTTGTCTTGAAGAAATGTACTTTATTATCAAAGACTGATATCAACTTAGAGTAAAGGGATAGAAAAAGATATTCCAAACAAATGGAAAAGGAGATATGGCTATACTAATATCTAATAAAATAGACTTCAAGCAAGAAGTAATCAAAGAGAAAAATATGACTACTTCATAATAATCAAGGGAACACTTCACTAAGAAGATATTAGAAAACTAAATATATATGTACCAAACTCAGCTGCACCAACTTTTATGAAACAAAATCTACTAGACATTAAGCCAGACATAAATCCTAACACAATAATAGTGGGTGATTTCAACATTCCACTATTACCAATAGACAGATCATCTAGACAAATAAACAGAGAAACAATGGATCAAATGAAGCCATAGATCAAATGGGCTTAGTACACATCTTCAAAACGTTCCATCCTGCAGAATACACATTCTTTTCAGTAGCTCATGTACCTTTCTCTAAGATATATTACATATGAGGAACAAAGGAAGTCTTGACAAATTCAGTAAAATTGAAATAACTCTTTGTATTTTATCTGACCACAATGCAACAAAGCTATAAATTAACAAGAAAAACAGAAAATACACAAGCTCCTGGATATCAAACAACACACCTTAAACAATGAATGGGTCATTGAAGTAATGAAATAGGAAATAAAAAAATGCCTAGAACTGAATGAAAATCAAAACTCAACATACTGAGATATATGGGACACAATGCAGGCAATCCTAAGAGGGAAACTTATAGTTCTAAATGCCTACATTACAAAAATAAAGGCATCTCAAATAACTTACTGATCAATCTGAAGACCTTGGAAAATTAAAAACAATCCAAACTCAAAAGTTCCAGAAAGACAGAAATAGTGAAGATTAAGGCAGAAATCAATGAATTAGAAATGAATAAAATAACTAAAAAATTGATGAAACAAAGTTGGTTCTTTGGAAAGATAAACACGATTGATAAACCCCTAGCCAAAAGACACAAAGAGAAGACCCTCGTTGACAATACTAGAGATGAAAAGGGAGATATTACAATGGACCACAATAAAATTGAGAGAATCATAAGGACATATTTCAAAAATCTATATTCTACCAAAAATTGGAAAAAAAATGGATGAATTTTATGACATATGTAATCTACCAAAGTTAAATATAGGAGAGAGAAATAATTTAAATAGGATTATAACAATTAATGAAATTGAAGCAATAACTAAAAACCTCCCAGTCAAAAAAAGTCCAGGCCTAGAAAGATTTACTTCTATGTTCTACCAGTCCTTTATAGAAGAACTGGAACTATTGCTCAAATTATTCCATAAAATTTAGAAAGGAGGGAGTGCTCCCTAGCTGCTTCGATGAAGCCAGCATTACACTGATAGCAAAATTAGATAGAAACACAACAAAATAATTATAGAACAATATTCCTGATAAACTTAGATGCAAAAATTTTCAATAAAATCCTTGTTGATTGAATTCAAGAGCATATTAAAAATATTTACCTCAATCAAGTTGGTTTTGTTCCAGGGATACAGAGATGGTTCAACACAGAGATATCAAAACACAAATACTTCATACAAATAGACTTAAGGACAGAAATCACATGATCAATCCCAACACATTCAGAAAATGCCTTAAAATATAATATATATTCATGATAAATACATTGGAGTGCAGAAGAGATGGCTTAGCACTTAAGGCCCTTACCTGCAAAGCCTAACTACCTGAGTTTGATTCCCCAGTGCCCATGTAAGTCAGATGCACAAAGTGGCATATGCATCTGGAGTTTGCAGCAGCTGGAAGTCCTGGAGTGCCCATTCTCTCTATCTCTTCTCTCTCTCTCTGCTTGAAAATAAATAAATAAAAATATTTCAAAAAAACACTGGAGAGATTAGGATTGGAGTTATCATATTTCAACATAATAAAGTATATATATGACAAATTGAGAGCTCATATTGTACTAAATGGAGAATAACTTGGAGCATTCTCATTAAGACCTGGAAAAAATAGACAAGAGTGTTTACTCTCTCTGCTGCTACTTAACATAGTTGTTAACATCTTAGCTAGAGGCATAGAACAAGGGAAAGAAATAAAATGATATCAATGGGAAAGGAAGAAATCAAACTAGCCTTATTTGTAGTTGATATGATTCTGTACTTAAGAGAACGTAAAGACTTCACCAAGAAAACCCCTGAATCTTATAAACTCTTCCAGCAAAGTGGCAGGATATAAAATTAACAGACAAAAATCAGTAGCCTTACATACCAATAACAAATATACTTAGAAAGAAATCAGGCAGCCTCATTTATAATAGACACACACACACACACACACACACACACACACACACACAAATCAAATATCTTGGAATATACTTAGCCAAAGAAGTTAAAGTCCTGTACAATGAAAACATCAAAGCAAAGATACACTCTTAAATATTGTTCAGATAATTATTCAGCTATCTTGAAGAAATAATGACTTACTTAAAATTTTTTTTGTTTTATGTTTGTTTATTTATTTGAAAGTGACAGACAGAGAAAGAGGTAGAGAGAGAGAGAGAAAATGGGCACACCAGGGCCTCCAGCCACTGCAAGCGAACTCCAGACACATGTGCCCCCTTGTGCATCTGGCTAACGTGGGTCCTGGTGAATTGAGCCTCGAACCAGGGTCCTTAGGCTTCACAGGCAAGTGCTTAACCTCTCCAGCCCATGACTTACTTTTTCACACCATATACTAGAATAAGCTCAAAATGCATGAAAGTTATAAATTGTAAAAATGAAATCATACAAATAGAAAAAGACAAGGAGTGAAAAAAAATGAGAGTATGGCTATTTAATATGATGTAAAATCTGTCTTAAAATTATAGGTTATAATTTTGATTACTTTTACAGACAACACTTTGCATGGCAAAATGCCATATTAAGAGAATTTTTAAAAATTGGTCTATACACCAAGAGCAAATATTTACAATCTTATTTCTGAGAAACTATGTCTACGTAGAATATGAGCTGTTGGTCAGGAATGCCCATTAAGCCTCCAAAACAATGTAGGTCATGCCAAAACACACCTGGTTTCCCACCAGACTACAGACTATTTAGCAAATGAGCTGGAACTCAGATGGAAGCCCTCTCCCTATGAGCTAGCTGTCATAGTGAAGAAAAGCAACATGTGAGCTACTCGAGGAGAAATTATCTACAGTCTGCACAAGCAGTGGATCCTTCATGCTACAAAAATCATCCAGCCAAACAACATGTACCCATGGGTGCAACAGTCATGCATGAGTTATGGGAGTAATCCATGGCTCTCTGATTGGATATGAGGACCGCTCCATGGGAGAATTCATACTTGGCACTGAGGACTGAGTCAAAAAGCCTATGGCTTCAACGCTCATAGACCCAGAGGGAAGCATCCACTTTCTTCTCCTTTCTCTCTCTCTCTCTCTCTCTCTCTCTCTCTTTCTTTTGTTGAACTTAGATATTATGTTCATTGAAAACGTAAATGTACATGTTTATGCCCTTTAATGCTAATCTCACTTTTGGTCAGAGAACGTTCTTTTTTTACAGTTGGAGGTAAATACAGGAAGACCCAAGATTCACTAAAATGACAAGAAGAGGTGCTTAGCACTGAATGACTCATGCCTATTACAGCAGCCAGGGCTCAGAGAACACTGTGGAGAAAGTGGCCGAGTGAATAGGAGTGCTGCTGTCACTGCTAGTCAGAGAACCTCCTCATGGAAATGTCAGCAGACACTGAGAAAACTTAAAACTTATCAAAGCAGAAAATAAGAGGCTGCTGAGAGCTCAGCACCAAAGAAGATTTCTATGCTGCCCTCCAAGGCTCAGGGAACATCACCAATGAGGGGGCAGAAAGAATGTAAGAGCCACAGAGTGTGCAGGTACTGTCCTTCTAACAGGCACTGACTGATGCGTGCATGACCCCTTTAGTGGTTACTGGTTACTCACACAAGTCTAGCATTGTGCTGAGCCCATCAGCATTTTGCCACAAATGATAGAGGAGAACGAAAGGAATGAGACAACACAACGCAGGAAGGACTACCTTGAAAGCAGAGGGTCCTCAAGGGATTGGGGCAGGGGAGAGGGTACAAAAGAGGATAAATGGTGGAGAACATGATCAAAATTACTGTGTGTTGGGCTGGAGAGATGGCTTAGCGGTTAAGCGCTTGCCTATGAAGCCTAAGGACCCCGGTTTGAGGCTCGGTTCCCCAGGTCCCACGTTAGCCAGATGCACAAGGGGGCGCACGTGTCTGGAGTTCGTTTGCAGAGGCTGGAAGCCCTGGCGCGCCCATCCTCTCTCTCTCTCCCTCTATCTGTCTTTCTCTCTGTGCCTGTCACTCTCAAATAAATAAATAAATAATTTTAAAAAAAAATTACTGT
The DNA here is from genome assembly GCF_020740685.1 of Jaculus jaculus. Lineage (NCBI taxonomy): Eukaryota > Metazoa > Chordata > Mammalia > Rodentia > Dipodidae > Jaculus > Jaculus jaculus. The sequence continues at coordinate 61,082,801 of NC_059102.1, read as the reverse complement.
GTGTTTCAAGCGCCATAGTGGCGCACAGCCATGTTGGGAAGCTAACTGCTCTTGATTTGGGTAATTGATCTGCTCAGTGAAACGGAACCCATAGCTGGAGTTGGGAAACAAGTCAGAAACATATCCAAACATGAGCCTGCTCTCCATTATCAAGGTGCCACCAACTGTGGGCTAAAAGAGGGCCTACACCTATTAAATTCTTTCTAAAACATAATGATTATCTCATTTATCTGGTGCTAACTTTACTCTCTGTCAGAGAATCTGCTTCTCTTTTTCAGATAAACGCAGATCCTAAGGAGAAAACCACCCCATCATACCTCAGAAGGGCCTTAGCTGAAACTAAGAATAATTGGGGAAACAAGCAAGAGTGCTTTTTTTTAGTGAACTTGGTACCAGCACAAGGGTGAAGGACATAGACACAGAGAACAATTAACTCCTTCCAAACCAGAGATCCAGAGACACAGAAGCTCCCAAGCCCTCATCACTGAAGCAGACCTAAAATGAACCCAACATGGCTCAGGGAAATTTGTGGAAGAGGGGGCAGAAAGAATGACAGAGCCACATGTTAGGTCATAATACACAGAGACATTTTCTCCTGCCCATAACTGATGGCTAACCCCACGATGCACGATCCATATACCCCAACAAGGAGGATTCCTGTGGAGGAGGAAGGACAGGGAGGAGGCTGCCAACTTGACTGTATTCATTGAATACAAAACTAACAAAAAAATTACTGTGTGTTCATATACTAAAGTCCCAAGAAAGAAATAAAACAAAAAATAAAGCTTTTAAAAAAGTAGACAAACATAATTTCAAAGCTAATACAATTAAAAAAATTACTAGTTTTCAGAGAAAATATAACACATAATTTATAAGTAAACTTTGATGAAATAAGAAAACAAAAGCAAAGCAAAGTAGTAAAGTATGAATATTATAATCACCAACACTTTTGAGTTGTGTCACTTTGCTGTACATAAGGAGCACACAGCTGCCAGCTGCTGGCATACGTGATGATCACCACTGGCTCTCGAGTGTGTTGCTTGTAATGAAGTGGGCAAGAGAAAGGAAATGATGTGGTTTTCTTGAAGCTCACACTGCCACATAGACCTGTGCACACATCTTCCTGTCATAGCTATGGTCTCTTTAGATGGCAAGACACACTATGGTTTTATAAAATTTTGCCTTCCAAGGCCTTATTTTATGATGGATTTAGCTATTTTCTTTCTTTTTTTTATTTTTACTTGTTTTATTCATTTAGTTTTTATTAATCAGGAGAGGGAGAGAGAGAGTGGACATGCTAGGCTTCTACCTGCATTCACCCAACTCCAGATGCATCTGACACTCTGCATATGAATTTATGTAGGTAGTGGGGAACTGAACATTGGTCAATGGGCTTTGCAGGCAAGTGCCTTAGTCACTGAGCACTTCTGCCAAACCCATAACATACATTATTATGTAGGTACAGGGTATCCAAAGTCAGGCCATCATGCTTTTATGGTATTCACTTTTCCCAGTTAACCATCTCCAGTCCTTTGAAATATTTTTAATAATCATTTTAAAGATATTATTTTTACATTCATAACATCTTCTATCAATTATACACTAAAACTTGAATAACCACTCGGTGTGGTGGCATTTGCCTTTAGTTGCATTAGGGAGGCAAAGATAGAAGAATCACTAAGAGTTACAGGCCAGCCTGAGACTGCATAGTGAATTCCAAGTAAGCATGAAGTGTTAGCTATTTTCTTTAAATGTCTTTTTTTCTCAGATAGGTTCAAATCCTATAATAAAAGTAAGCAAAATGTTTATGTGTCCTTCTCCATCCCCGTCCATGCACAGATCCGTCCCTCATGCCTCATCGTCTTACAGTCCACAAACCTGTATTGATTCATGGTGTTAAGTAGGTCAGCTCTAAAGTGTGTAGTTTCCATTGAAGTTCACTATGCAGTTACACCTTCTCTGGGCTTTAAGAAATGTAAAATGACATGGACTCACATCATAGCATTACACAGAGGAGCCCCATTGCCCTGAAAATGCCCATCCTCTCCCTTACCCCTCTCAGTCCTTGATTGTTTTATGGTCTCCATGGTTTTCTCTTTCCAGAGCATCATATACTTGCATTGATAGAATATGCAGTCTTTTCTTGTTTCACTCAGTGATATGCATTTTTATGAACATAAAATGTTGAAGTGAAGGGAGTGCAAATGCATAATGACTTGCCCAGAGTAGACTGTGGTACATGGTCTTTCTATCGTACTGCCTCAGGCTCGTGTGCCTTGGATTTTCCTAGCCCACTCACCAACCTGGAGCATCTTTGTATGCTAGTTATTCTAAACATGTTTTGCCATTTTGATGTTCATGTCTGCTTGAAGTACTTCTGTCTTCTTTGATTTACACCTCAATAGAGAGAGAATCTAATGAGATTTTGGTGGGCTATTGTTACAGGAGGAGGGTACTTACTTGAACAACAACAACAAAAGGATAACAGAATATTTTTCTGCTCAATGTTTTCCTTCTAATTCTGGCTTCCTGTTTCAGTAGAGGGCACTCCGACCTTACCTAGCACCTAGAGGTTTTTGTTTGACCAGTTGTGCATAGTAGCTAGCTTATTATATGCATCCTTCAGTCTCTCCATCAGCAGTGAGCACACAAAGTAGAAGCCAGCTGCATCTGATTCAGGCTGAGTCCTTCCCTGTATTCTCTTGAAGCCCTATGCTCCTCTCTCTTCTGCAACATCTACAGCTATCTGCTGTAATTCTTGTGTTTATGTGTAGTCCTCCCTCCCTCCCTCCCCCGTCTCCCTCCCTCCCCCCTCCCTCCCTCCCCCATCTCCTCCCTCCCCCGTCTCCCTCCCTCCCCCCCTCCCTCCCTCCCTCCCTCCCTCCCTCCCTCCCTCCCTCCCTCCCTCCCTCCCTCCCTCCCTCCCTCCCTTCTTTCTTTCTTTCTTTCTTTCTTTCTTTCTTTCTTTCTTTCTTTCTTTCTATGTGTAGTCTTTCTGACCAGCTCATGAGCTCCTTGGGCTAGAATCCTTTTTTCCCATTCAGGGTGTAGTGCAGTTCTGAGTACAAGTTCAGACAACATGCTCGAGAACTAACTGACTTGACTGTAATGAACAAAGGGGAGCTTGTGCAGGTACTCATTCCTGCAGAAGCCATCATTTTCCATGGACTCCACAAGGTCCTTGACTGAGATCACACCCATGTTCCATGTTGCCTTAGGTGCAGACTAGAAGAGCTCACTGCATCACCCTATTTGACATGGTATTTTATGTCAAGCCCAAGAATGGCTGCTAATGGCAAACTATTTAATTATATAAAGGCTACTTTTCTTACCAGAATTTGTGCTTGCACAAAATCAATTCAAATCAAGTTTGTAATCTATCCCTTCATATCCCTTGTTCTTAAAGTCCCACTCTTCATCTCGAAATCTCAACATCTTAGCAAAAGTTCGGTCACTGGTGAAGATGGTACCACTTTCATAAAGCTCTGCTACAAGCCAGGGGTAAGTTCTCTTTAGCACTTTTCAAGTCTCTCTCATCTTGTATCTTATAATTTTTCTTTCACATTTTTGTTTTGTTTTTGATATAGGGTCTGACTATGTGTCTAAGGATGGCCTTGAACTTGACATGTAGCCTGACTTACCTTGAACTTGTGATTTTCATGCTATAACCTTGGAAATGCTAGGAATATAGGTGTGTGCCGTCATGCTTGGTCTTGCATGTTTTAATTTTCTTCTGGAATTTTCTCTCCTTTAAGAGAAGCTATTTGTATGTTTTTTTTTTTTTTTGAGTGGCTTCTGCATGTGGTATTACAACTAATCTTTACAGTGTCTCAGTAGTTAGTACTTATTTCTAACATCATCTTGCTAGTGGGAGAGTGGAGTTAAGTGAAGTAAACTATCTTCACTATTATGACCCAATAGAAAGTGATAGAGACAGAAGATAAAATCGGTTTACCTGAGGTCAAAGGCCTGTTCCTTCAATTACATGATGGTGCCCTAGGACAGGATCCAGAATGATCATTAGAGGGTTGGGTCTAAACAAGCTGGGAAAGTAGAGCCCCTTTATTTTGCTCTGCGTGTATGTGTCCAATATCATTATGATTTTCTAAGTACCTTTCAGAATCTGTTCACAGATGAGAATCTATGATCCAGTAATTCATATTAAAATATTTTTGAAAAGCTTAAGTTGCTGTGCAGCCTTAATATGGTAAGATATCAATAGTTGTAGTAGTTACCTTCTCATTGCCAGGACGAGCATCTGAGAAGCAGCTTATGGGAGGAACAAGTTTATTTTAGGCTTATTGATTCCAGGAGAAGTTTATCATGACAGAAGAACCTGGCTTTCTTCCTACATCCATAACAGAGAGGCCACACCAACACCAGCAAGCATAACAGCCAGCCAGAGCTCAAGCTGGCTCTCAAGACACATAGTAGGACTAGACTTAAGATCTGCCATCCTAGAGACACACCTCTTCCAACAGGGCTTCGGCTGCTGAAGACTAAGTAAGAAGCTTAATCAAAAGTACCTAAGACTCAGGCTGGAGAGATTGCTCAGTGGTTAAGGTGCAGTTGCTTGCAAAGCCTAATGACCCAGGTTTGATTCCCTAGTACCCATGTAAAGCCAGATGCACAAAGTGGCACATGCATCTGGAGTTTGTTTGCAGCAGCTAGAGTCTTTGGCATGCTCATTTTCTCTCTTGATCTGTCTGTCTCTCTTCTCTCTGTCCCTCTCTGCTTGAAAATAAATAAAAAGTGCCTAAGGCTATGGGGGACATATATTTACATTCAAACCACCACATTCTGCCTTTGGCACCTAGACTCAATGATCATGCCAATTGCACTCAGTCCAACTTTAAAGATCCCCATAGCATTTGCCAATTTTAACATTGTTCAAAAGTCCAAAGCTTTACTTTAGATTTAAGACTGTCTCTTATGAGGCCTATAAAATGAAAATACAAATTATATACTCCCAACACATAATGTCACAGAGTAAGCATTCTAATTGCAAAAAGAAGACACAACAAAGAGAGACTGGACCAACACAAGATCAATAATCAGCAGGTAAACATCAAACATATATAGTTCCAAGTCCAACATTTATAACCAGAGACAAAGTCTCTGGGGCTCCAATAATGCTCCTGCAGCTAGTCTGCTCACAGCCTGGGAAAAACTCCATTCCAGGCTAGCAGCTTGCCATGGTAGTCATTCTTCCATCCTGGTATATCCAAAAATCTGCAGGTCTACTCTGAAAACTATGGTTCATCTTCATAGCTCCATACAATGGCATTACTTGGTCTCTATACAGGGATTTCAACCCTGCTTCACATTGCCACATCTCTGTGGCTTCTGGACCCGTGTATACTTCATGACCCACTTTCCTACAGTTTTCGTACTAACAGAACCAGCAGCAGGTGGGAAGCATAGCCAAATTTGTAAATCTAGAGGGTAATAAAGCTTGATCTTGAAGAGCAGGATACTTCTTTGCCAGTCTTCCTTCAAGATACGTGCTTTCAAAAGCATCTGCATTCTTACTAGTTTGAGTCTTCTATGGCTCACCCTCAGGAATCTTTTTCATTGTCTCAACTCAAAAAAGTTGGTCCACCTTTATTGGTGGTAATTTTCTTACCAATTTTAGTTTAAGTAATCTAAAATCAGTCTCTATTCCAGTAACTTGAAATTTGCTTGAATTTCTCCTATGATAAACTGTGCATCTTTCCTATCTTTCTGTTCAGTATGTCTGCTGAGCACACCAGCCCATTGCTTTTACATTTAACCTTGCTCAAATTCTCAGGACGTGATTGGAATGCAGTCAGCCTTTCTACTAGTAGCCCAGCTCCAACAAAGTTCTCTTCTTCCCCTTTGAAACTTCAAAAGCCAATCTTCACAGTCCATAATTCTCTCTGCATTTATTCTCTCACCAGAATAGTCCTTAAAGCATTATGTACAGCACTGTGTGACTTCTCCAGTCCAAGTACAAAATCCTTCCAAATTCCTCCCACAAACGCATCCCAAATGACCAAAGAACACATGGTTAGATTCATCACAGCAACATTCAGATTCATCCCAGTATGACCCCCCTTCTCAGTACCAATTTTCTGTTGCAGTTACCTTTTCACTGCTAGGGAAAATACCCAACCAGAAGAAGCTTGAGGGAGGAAAGGGTTTATTTCAGGCTTACTGATTCCAGGGGAAGCTTCATCATGGCAGTAGAACCTAGATTACTTCACACATGCACAGCATAGAGGTCAAAGCAACACCAGCAAGCATGAATAGCCAGAGTTCAAGATGGCTATCGACACACTTAGTTGGGCTGGACTCATGATCCACCCCATCTCAGTGACACACCTCTCCTACCAGGGCTCCACCTGCTGAAGACTTAGTAGGAAGCTTAATCAAAAACACTGAAGGCAGCTGGGCATGGTGGCACATGCCTTTAATCCCAGCACTGGGGAGGCAGAGGTAAGAGGATCACCATTAGTTCAAGGCCACCCTGAGACTACATAGTGTATTCCAGGTTGCCTGGACTAGAGTGAGACCCTACCTCAAAAAATCAAAACAAACAAACAAAAACTTAAGGCTATGGGGGACATGCATTTGTAAGACTTGCTAGCAGAGTTGGCCCTTAGTCTATATCTGGTAACTTAAATTTCAGGAGAGTTCCCATGATTCTCTGGTAAGAATGGCTTAATATAAGTTTATGTGCACAATATACTTATGCCCAACACTTGCTTGCTTGGTAGCTTCTAGCAGAGGCTACTATAAGTGAATAGCTCTCAATAAAAACCTTGCTACTGAATCTCTATTATAAAGTTTGTGTGGGAGACAATATTTTATATACATTGTTAGAATTCCTAGCTGGAGGAATTGTCATCCCCAGTGGCGTCATTATAAGAAGATACTTGGAATTTTGTACCTGGATTACTCTAAATTTGCCCTCATTCACATTTTTTCTTTACTGATTTCACTTTGCTTTTTTTTTTTTTTTTCTGTCACAAATCATAGTTGTAGCTAGAATTCTGACTCTATTTTGTCATGTGAGTGTTCTTAGCAAGACATCAGACTAGGGAATGCTCTGGTGGATCCCTGGTGTGGTTTGAATATGACTTGCCTCCTCAGAAACTCATACTGGAGCCCGGTTCCCACTGTGAAGTATAAGGAGAAGAGAAATATGACCCGGCTACGATACTTGCAAGTGGGGATTTGGGAGGTGATTAAGATTTGATAAAATTGTCAATTTGGAGTCCAATTATGGAATAGACACTGGTGGCTTCTAAGGAGAGGGAGCAGGAACAGAAGACACACACACATGCTCACGTTGCCTGTCTTTCACATGCTGCCCCATGCTACCTGGGGATCTGGCAGCGATGATGCCACTGGAAGAGGTGACCTCTCATCTTGGACAAAACCTGCGAGCTAGGCCAAACTTGTTTTCTTTAGAATTCACCCAGTCTGTGTCATTATGAGATTAGAAAATGGACTAATATAATCAAACACATTCTCCTTTGTAACTACTTTGCAGATCCAGGTATGAAATATTTACATCATCTTAGAAGCTTTTCTTTTTTCTTGTACAAGTAAATACCTTTCCAAAACAGGTAACCATTATTCTGACTTGCTTATGTTTTGTTTTGATTTTTGTTGAGACAGGGTCTCAACATATAACCTACTTGGCCTTGAACACATGTGAATTCCCACCTCTACTCTACTTGGCTCAGATAATCCCTTACCTCTCCTTTTCTTTTCTTGGTGCCAAGGATCAAACTTTTTGCATGTTCTTAAGCACTCTACCACTGAACCACATACTGTCCCCATAGATTAATTTTTGAACTTCTGTAGAGTCACTAAGTTATAGGCTCATATTTGATGTTTTTCACCAAATAGTTCTTTAGATTCATCCACATTTTAACATATCAAAAATTCATAAATATTCCATAGTTGATCTTCATTGGGTGGACATTTATTTGTGCTATTTCCAGGTTTGGGTCATTATGGATTATAGGTGGGATGAAAATACTTATATAAGGCGTTCTGAACAGATCTATTCATTTCTCTAGGAAAATATCTAGGAATCAAACTGTTGGACTGTAGGGAAGATACATTTCTTCTGTATTATAAGCCCCAAACTATTTTATAAGCAGCTGTTTCATTTTAAATCCCCACTGGCAGTGAGCTAGTGCCTGTTGCTTTATGGCCTGTGTGTTTTCATCTTTGCTCCTGTGGCCATTCTGCTGAATGCTTATAGTCACTACACATTTGTTTACAGTTGACTAGTGACACTGAGCACCTTTCTACATGTGACATAATAGCACATTTAGGTTTTATTAGTAATTGTTTTGTGATTTATGTTTTATTTTGAAATATTTTTAAAATATTTCTATTTTTGGCCTTAGTTGATCCTATTACTGAGTCCTATTAATTCTGGTTTAATGCTGTTCAATCCTATACTTTACCATGAAAATTTCCATTACTTCATTTAAAAACAGTAAGTTAGAGCTGGGGATAGTGGCATATGCCTTTAATCCCAGCACTTGGGAGGCAGAGGTAGGAGGATCTCTGTGAGTTTGAGGCCATCCTGAGACTATGTAGTGAATTACAGGTCAGCCTTAGCTAGAGTGAGACCCTACCTTGAAAAACAAAAAACAAACAGAAAAAACCCCACAGTGAGTTATAATTTTTTTGTACAAATTTCAGGGTAATATAGATCATTACTCTGGGGGTACCCATATTAACTATGAGGATATTTTCATTTTTTATTTTCTTATAAAACTATCTAGAGCTTGTCCGGTGTAGTGGTGCATGCCTTTAATCCCAGCATGCAGAAGGCAGAGGTAGATTGTTGTAAATTCAAGGCCACCCTGAGATTACATAGTGAATTCCAGGTCAGCCTGGGCTACAGTAAAACCCTACCTCAGAAAACAAAACAGAAGAACAGCAAACAAACAAATAAAAACTATTTAGAACTTAACTATAATCCTCTTTTGTTACTCATTTTTATATGAAATTGGTCTTAACGTTCGGTAGGATGTGGTAGGTCAGGATAGCATCTCTACCTATTTGACTACAGAGTTCTGTATTTTGGTTGTTTGTTTTTTGTTTAAAAATACCACCTCATAGTTGGGAGATCTCCTGGTCTTGTCACTTTATGTGGACCTTCCAATACTGCCTGGTCAGAACTTTCTCCCTAGCAAGATCTTTTTTCCTGGAAGGGCTATGGACAAATTTGTTTTCATAGCTCAAAAATCTCTGTTTGAACAAATCTCTTGAAATCTTATTACCATCATACTTACCAGTGCAGTTACTGCCAAGTGGCTCACTGTGCTTTCCAGCCAAAAGAGTTTGCAGTTTTTTCAGATTTGTTTGATGTCTGTTTCCTTCCCTCAGCTTCCTGTTGTTTAGCTAGATGCTCATAGACCCTGGAGCTTGGTCATTTGTCCCACTCACTCCTCCTTGGCTCATGAGGATGACTTGGAACTTATACATGTTTGTGGCTTTCTGGTTTGGGCTCTGGCTGTTTTATGCAATGATTTAGGAAGACTAAACATCTGTACACTTTATCACCATCTTCCTGATTTATATTTTGAAAATAAATGTCTTTTCCTGTTTAGATTATTTCTATTGCAAGTATGATCTCAAATTGTAAAACAGGAAAATGCACTTCTAAGTAAAGAGCTGACACTATTTGGTTTGTGAGAAGGCCTTACTTTGAAGCTCAGGCTGGCTTTAGCTCTGTGTTCCTTCTGCTGTAATTGCAGGTGTGCACCACCGTGCCTGGGACAGGTAAGTTTTGACTCTTGAAAATAATACTATGATAATTTGGTGCCTACTGGGCCTTCTTACTAGCTACATTTTTTTCTTTTTCTTTTTAAAGAGCAACAGAGAAAGACAGAGAGAGAGAAAGAGAGAGAGAGAGAGAGAGAGAGAGAGAGAGAGAGAGAGAGAGAGAGAGAGAGAGAGAGAGAAAGGCCAGGGCCTCAGCCACTGCAATTGAACACCTGGCACTATCGCCATCTAGTGGGCCTGTGAAATCCTGTACTTGCCTCACCTTTGTGCATCTGGCTTATGAGGGATCTGGAGAGTTGAAGTTGGGTCCTTAGGCTTTGCAGGAAAGTGCTTTAACCTCTAAGCCAGCTCTCTAGCCCTACTAGCTGCTTTTGAAGTAAGGATGTATGCTGGTTTGGGATGGCTGAATTCTCTTAAATTTATCCTGAAGTTTAATTCCCAGTATGAAATATTAAGAGATGGAACTCAGTAGAGCCTTTAAGAGGTGACTAAGGTTCTGCTCTCATGCATGAACTAATGGGCAAACATGTGGCTAATGGATTAGCGTGAGAGCCATGACTATGAAATGTCTAGGCACGTTTCTTGAGCTTTCCCCAGCTTGCCACACTTGATGTCCCATGCTGCTCTGTGACTTTGCCAGCAAGAAGGCCATTGCTGGATGTCGGTTTGTCATGTTCCTCCATAACTGAGATTCAAAGTGAATGGTTTTTTTTTTTGTTGTTGTTGTTCTTTGTAAATTACTATATCCATTACTTTCTCATTGCTTTAATTTGTAATACAAAATGAAACCAAAGAGTTTAATTTGTATTAGATTTCCAGAGGGCAGGGTCCATCATTATGAAGAAGGTGTGGAAGGTGGGAATCAGGGTGCCTCATCACATTGCCTCATCAATCTGAGAGGGGGAGGAGAGTGTGAGGGTGAGAGTGAGGGCCGGAGGGGCTGTGATTGGCCTACCAAACCTCCAGGCCCACCCCCGCTCCAGTTCACACTTCCTCCAGCAAAACTCCAGTTCCTAAAGGCTCCACAAGCTTGTGAAGCAGCGCCACAAGCTGGGGGTCAACCAACCATCTGAACACTCGCCCGCTAGGTGGTGGTGAGTTGTTAGCAACAGAAAGGGGAGTAAGACTAGGAGCAAGGGAAGTATGTCTAGCTCCATTTTGACTCATTTTTTTCTTATTTTTTTTCCTTCTAAAACTAACGCCCTACTTCCTTCTTCTGTTTTTTTTCCCTTGATTTGAACTCCCTGGAGTGTAATTTACTGGTTTCTTATGTAAGCGGTACCTTAACAAGAGAATCTTTTAAAGTCTATTCCCACATCCCAAAACAACCATTGACTAATGTATGAGTCTCAATCCAACCAACCAATGGAACTCGTAAGACTATTTGGAATCTTTCCATGATGACATTTTTTTCATGGGTTCTTTGACTTCTTCCTTGTTTCCTTAGGTCTCCTTCCCTACTGAGCTTACATAATTCTTCTTTATAGATAGTGACAATTTTAAAGTGTTCCAAATTGAGGTGACTATGAAGTCAGGTATTTCTCTATCACTGTTTTCATAGAATCACCTGGGATCTCTGAATCCCACAAACTAGGGATTAGCACTGAACACTGTAGAGCAGGAATCTGCACAGGATGTAGATGTATCTGTGTAGGTATAATTTGTGTATATGTACGTGTGTGTATACTGGATGATGTCAGTGCAGTTGATTGGTCGAGGGGCCAGCCTTTATGACAGATGAGTAGATGCTAAAAATATTTTCAGTGACCAAACAAATATTAAATTTGATCTATACAGTGTCCAAAATAAGCAGTGACATTTCAGAAATGTTTTATTGTGAATTCCAATTTATACAGTTTTCATTTAATATATTAAATTATCACTTCATCTTGGGGCTTGTTCCTGGTGCTGGGATTTTGAGAACAATAAGAGATAGACCTATGCTTTATGGTTACTAAACTAGCATGTGAAGGAATAATTCTAAAATGTTGAACAAAAGGCAGATGCCCTTGACCTTTGTCATTATTTTAATTTTTTGTTTATTTATTTATTTGAGAGCGACAGAGAGAAAGAGGCATAGAGAGAGAGAGAATGGGCATGCCAGGGCCTCCAGCCATTGCAAACGAATTCCAGACGCGTGTGCCCCCTTGTGCATCTGGCTAACGTGGGTCCTGGGGAATTGAGCCTTGAACCGGGGTCCTTAGGCTTCACAGGCAAGCGCTTAACCGCTAAGCCATCTCTAGCCCACCTTTGACATTCTTGAGGGTATCTGTACCTCTCAAAAGTTGCTGGCGCCCCTCCCTGAGTCTTTCTTCAATTAAAAGTGAAGAATAGTGCCTGGGCTATTGTGTAGATTCTTTCCTACCAAGCGACCTCATGGGATTCTGCCTCAATTTTGTTCAGAAAAATTATAACTACTTTTCATGAACCTTCTGGTCAATTAAGAGTGTTAAATCAGGTGTATGTGGTGGCAGACCTGTTATCTCAGCACTTGGGAGGTGGAGGCAGGAAGGTTAGGAGTTCAAGGTGAGCCTGCGCTACAGGAGACTGCATCTCAGATAACAGTAACTCCTCCCCTAAAGAATAGGCCCACACAGTGTCAAGTCCATAGTTATCAAAAGCTGTCTGAGCCAGGCGTGGTGGCACACACCTTGAATCCCAGCACTGGGGAGGCAGAGGTAGGAGGGTCATGGTGAGTTCAAGGCCACCCTGAGACTACATAGTGAATTCCAGGTCAGCCTGGGCTAAAATGAAACCTTACCTTAAAAAAACAAACAAACAAAAAATACCTGTCAGATGAAACTAGAGTAGTGCTTCTCAAATATTAACACGTTCATGAACACCTTGACAAAATGCTTCCCATATCAGGAATAGGGCCCTGTTTAGCAATCTTTCCAGCAATGCTAATGCCTCAGGCAGAATTGAACAGTTTAGGATAGAAATTAAGATGGATTTAAGGAGGTCATTCACAAATGACCTTAACTATCTGGTGCTAATGTGGGACAGGACGAATGATAGGTGAGGGCGGAGTCCGGGCAGATGGGGTCATCTTTGCAAATGCAGAGCTACACAAGCTAGCTTGAATCTGAAGACAGAGAAAACAACTGGCTCCTAGTTGCACCGGAGAGGAAATGAACCCAGAGGAAAAGCTCAGCTACTGTTCAAACAGCAGAGGAAATGAAGACAATAGTTTTTTAGCCTCAAGGAAGCAAATTGTGCCAAAAGACAGCAGGATGAAAAACCTCAAGTGTCAGAATAATAGCAGAAAAGGGCGGTGGTTTACTTTTGGGGGTGAGTTGGGTGTGGTCATTCCTGCATTGGGGTGGATCATATTTAGACCTTCCACCCAAACTTTGATTCTGTGATATTAAAATGTATTTACAATTTGAGGAATGAAAAGAAAAACATTATGAGTATTTATATAAAAAAGTGATTTGAGGGCTGGGGAAATGTCTCAGTGGTTAAAGGCACTTGCTTACAAACCCTGCATACAGGGGTTCCATTCCCTGGGACCCATATAAAGCCAGATGCACAAAGTTGCACATGTGTCTGGAGTTCTTTTGCAGCAGAAAGAGGCCCTGGCACACTTATATTCATTCTCCTTCTCTTTGTCAAATAGATAAGTAAAAATATTTAAATAAAAGAAAAGAAGTTTTACCTTTAAAAAAAGGAGGAAAGGGCTGAAGAGATGGCTTAGCCATTAAGCGCTTGCCTGTGAAGCCTAAGGACACCGGTTCAAGGCTTGATTCCCCAGGACCCACGTTAGCCAGATGCACAAGGGGGCGCACGTGTCTGGAGTTCGTTTGCAGTGGCTGGAGGCCCTGGCTCGCCCATTCTCTCTCTCTCTGTCTCTCTCTCTCACTCTCTCTCTGTGCCTCTTTCCCTCTCTGTCGCTCTCAAATAAGTAAAATTAACAAAAAATGTTTAAAAAAAGAAAGGAGAAAAAAGAAAACTGATTTGATTAGGCTTGTAACATCAAAAGAAATTGAATGCTAACATCTGTAAAGGAAGGAATTATTTCTCCAAAGTTCTCTTCAAAGTGACCCTAAAATTTGTTGCTGTAATTCATCTTAGGCCATAACTCCTCAACTGTATTCTTGAGTAAAGAATCCTACAATCACCCTGTTTCTCATTAGCACGGGTTGCCAGAGAATGTTGAGTTTTGGGGCAGCAAAGAGCTGCTCTCTGTCAACAAATGTGATAATTGAGCGTCCTCATTAGTGGTGGCTAGAGTTCACAGAGAAAAAAAAAGACACATGAGAAAGAACATTAGTAATTGTGGCCCCAGTGTCTGTCTCATCACTGGGCCTCCTTTTCTTTCCCCAGGAGGACTGATATACCTTTGGAAGAGGAAATCACAAGTGAGTCCAAACAAAGCCAAACAGCCTCTGCATGCACCTCTAAAGAGAAAAATAGCAGGCACTATTATCACAAAATTTTCTGATGAAAGGTGAATTTCCCCCTCTTTTTATTCCCTTTGATGGCTGCTATGTAATTCTGGGTCCTGGAGTATTATCACTCTAGTAAAAATTGAATATTATCTCTCAGCAGCAACTAATAGCAGAGACATACATGAATAGTCCAACACAATCTCTTTCTTCATTTTCAACCCTCAGGTCCACGAGGCAAATAACACTGCGAGCTCAGCCCCTCTTTATTTGCTGCTGATTGGCTTGGTAAATGGAATGGTCACAGAAGTCTGCTCTGAAGGGAACAACCCAAGACTGCTGGCCGCTCTTTATTTTGTGTTTCTAAGAATTGGGTTTGACCCTGGTTCTTTTAGAGACCCCCTCACAGATGCGTCATTTATTCACATAAACATTTATGAACACAGTCATTTATTCATTTAAGAACACACTGAGTATCTGCCATGTGCCAACCGCTATGCCAGGTGCCTGCTATGAGGATAAGACTTGGCTCTGGAACCTTCCTTGGGAGAGGAGTTGGATAAGTAAGCAACATCTCTTATACGTTAAGGTGCGAGGGATAGTTTACTGGGGAAAGGTCAGCAGGCAGGGCAGAATGTAAGGTGGCTACCAGAAGGCTTTGCCTCACAGGCAGCGTGCTGGGTGGTATTAAGGTGATTGTCCTGGGAAGGGGAGAGGGACCCCTAGGACAGGAAGTGACGGCAAATGCAAACCCCCAGGAACCCTGTGGTTTTTGAAAAGCCATGGATTGAACTTGGATTGGTTCACATGCTTCCAAGAGTTGATGGGTATGTAGGAGAGCGTCAGATAGTGACCTATTACAAGAGGCACGAGTCAAATTTATTCATCTTGTCGACATCTGGCTCTGTGAATGTGTGCTATTTATACCACACATTTCATTTGAATAAGACAATCAAAACTGTGGGGACAGGGGAGATAGCTCAGCACTTAGAAGTGCTTGTGTATAAAGCCTGTCAGACTGATATCAATTTCCCGTCACCCACGTAAAGCTGGATGCAAAGTGGTGCATGTGGGACATGCATGTATTCCCACCCCCACACAAATAGACGCATTCTGAAACTGAAAAAAAAAAAAAATGAAGCTTGTTCTTACACCACAGGATTATTGACACTATCGAGTAGGTCCACTTCTTAGCCTGCTTACTGGAAATTTTGTTCTCCTGAAGTGGGCCACTGCAATGACAATGACAGCAATGGTAGGGCTGTTCTTGTGGCCTAGGTGGATCAGAACATTTCTGCCAAGACGTCTGCGAACAACTCTGGGGACTCTGGAGAGCCGGTCACCGCTCCCCCAGCCTCTCGCCCCGCCCTGTGGCGGGAATGGCAGGGAGCTTACCACTTAGAGAGAGCCAGAGAGGCCTGGGCCCAGCCCGGAGCCAAGGCTGTGGGGAGGACGGCAACACGTGCGCCGCTTTAGCCCAGGATGAACAAGGTGCAGATGCAGAGCGAGGTTCCTGACGCTTCTGCAAATCTCCGCCCAGCCAGCCAGCCAGCCCGCCGCCGTTCAGCTTGACCCTGCTCTGCTGGCGCTCTCTAGTGGCCCACGATGAGAGAGCAGTTCTCATCCACAGACTAGGAAGGAATAAATCTCACAGTATCTGCGGACCATAGAATACTATGCAGCCCTTTTAAAAGAATGGAGTAGAATCATCCCAGCGAAGTTCGGGGAATTTCTATGAAGGGCTGAAGGAGAAGAGCACGGTTCAAAAGCCCAGGGGATAGGAATGTCCTCCTGTAAGGCAATGGCTAGAAGAGACCCCCTCCCCTATCATGTGTCTGTAGAGGTATATCATGAAACAGATATATGGGTTGCTGAAATGAATTGCTTTGGTGTGGGAGTTATGGCTAATATATGTAGAAAGAAGATAAGAGTTTGCAAAAACCAACCAAAAGGAAAAGAAAAAGCTCCACACTTATGCATTTATGTAAAATTATGTCTGAATACATATTCAAAATTTACAAGCAAAATAATCCAGATGATGAAAGTTATAAAACTTTTTTGTCAGCAAAGTAAAATTAGAACATAGGTAACCTATTCATGTATTTATGGAGTTTTTAAGTTACATTTTTTCAAAAATCTAAAATGCAAACCTTTAAGCTATGGCTCAATATTCAATGTATATAGTAGGATTTGTAGAGCTATCTCTCAAGTTCTTAATGCAAAACCTATTCTCTAAATTCCCCACTTTTGCCGAGAAGTATGAAAGAATCTCAAATTTGATGCTGATACTGTGTTCTTTCCACTTGTGACCAAATTATTTGTGAAGTCCTGCTAGTCTTTTTTACTTCTAATTAAAAAATTTATTGACAATGTCCATAAATATAAATAATTTACTATGAGCATAATTCCCCCCACCCCCTCCATTTTTCTCCTCCTATATCCCCCCTGCGCTGAATTCCTTCTTCTTTATAGTTAGTCTCTCCTCTATCTTGAGGTCATCATTTCCCCCTCCTGTTATGTAGGTCTGCCTCATGTAGGTAGAATCAGCCACTGGGAGGTTATGACCATTTTGTGTTTTGAAGACACATTGTAAGCACTCTTCTTCCTTTGGCTCTTGCATTCTTCTCACCACCTCTTGTGCAGTGTTTCCTGAGCCTTGGAGGGTATGATAGAGATGCCTCAGTGCTGAACGCTCCATCGTGCCTTCTCAGCATTTTAGTGCATTTGAGTCACTCCAGTGGTCACCGATATCTGAAAAGAGAAGCTTCTCTAACCAAAAGTGAGAGTAGCATTAATTTATGGGCATAAGCAAAAGTGTTTAGAAGGTTGTTGGATGCAATATACCCACTTAGCCAAACAACAGTAGCAGTCTCCCCACTAGGGTAAACCTCTTCCAAGTCATAAGCTTCTCATTAGGTTTTCAGAACCAGGTAGGAGTTCCCGCCTATGGGGTAGGCCTGAAGCCCAAGCAGAAAGCAGTTGGTTTTCTCCATAGCAGACTTGCAACCATTGTACCAGTTAGTACTATTGACCTGGCTGGCCAAACTTAGGACTTTCAGGGCTCTACTGCTTATTACTACCCTTGATGACTTTTCTCCCCCAATAGGCTGCATAGCTCTCTCCAGCATTCAGTGCTTGTCTTATAGTGATTTCATTTATTCACTTTCACATGAAGAGCAAAAGAAAACAGATCTTTAAAGCTCAAAATCCTGGAAGTTGAAAGGCTGAGAGCGGGCAATTCCATTAGTCTCTGGTGAAGGCCTTCTGGCTGTATGATACCGTGTGGAGATGGAGCATCATGGTGGGAGCGGTAACAGTGAAACAAGAAGCAAGAGAGATTCCGGAGTCAGGCCTGCTCTCTTTATAACAACTGGCTCTCAAGAGAACTAACTCTCTCCCCAGAGGACACTAACAATCCTTCTGAGGAAGATTCTCCCATGACCTAATTAGTCTGCACTAAGCTCCACCTCTTCAAGGTCCCACCACTTCGGGAGTGCTGGGCTGAGAACCAAGATTCCAAGCCATAAAGCTATAGGAGATACATTTTAAAAACTCCAAACTATAGCAAATGGTAATATAATGCAGTGGAATTTCCCAGATGTGGAAAATGGTGTTTCTGCCCTTCAGCTTCCTCACTTGTACAGAGGATCATGACAGGATGTATAATAACCCATAGATTTGTTGGGAAGAGATCCTAAATGAGATAAAGTGTTTAGCATGGCTCCAGGCATATTGCAGTCATCTCTTCATTTGAAAAATAGTTGCTGGATCACTGTTCTGTACACTGGGGATATGAAGAGACAGATCTGTAGCCTCAGTTAACCTGTAAACTAATAGAGGACAGGAAAATCTAATGGCCCTGATCCAGTAGTTGAAAGCTATGATATGTACAGAGGAAAAACAATCTTTAGAATAAATGAGAGTACTTAATAGCTGGAGCTAGGGGAGGTTTTTCTGAGTAAGCAATGCTTAGGCTGAGTTCTGAAGCATGATTGGCGGACATCAGTTGAAACAGAGAATGCATTCCATTTTCAGTAGAGAGAAGCACTTACTCAAAGCTTGAGGGAGCATGGGAAACGTTCTAGGACTGGCATTTCCATACGTGTCCATTGTGAGCTACATCACCAAGGTATCACCATTCTTTGTTAGCTGCATGGGGACTGTGAAAATTAAATTAGTCTACTTACTGATCTGATGAGAATTAAATAAGAAAATATTTAAAGCATACTACTCTATACATAAGTATAAATTAAATGTTTTCTAATGTATAGGATTTGCTGTTGAGATATTTTAGTCTAAACAGATGTATAACCAAATAGGTCTTTTTAGTAGTTAGTTTTGGCTTTTTTTGGAGAAAGTTTCTCAAGTAGCCAGTGCTGGTCTGGACCTCATCTTCCTGTCTCCACCTCCTGACAGCTGGGACTACAGGTATGCACCATCATGCCCGACTAATTCTTTAAGGTATCTGTATACATCTGTGTCCATCAGTGATGGCATGTGTCCATCTCTCTATAGGCACATCTGTCTGCATCAGTATTGCATGGCTGTCCAGCTCTATCTTTGCATAGATATGTGGCTTTGTAAACAATAACATTTTTTTAAACCAATGGAATTTGAATCTTCTCTTTCTGAGTTTTATTTCAAAAGCTTGAGTGCTATTCATTTCCCTCGCAAGTCCCAGAAGTGGGCTTGTGTGAGAGAAAGGAAATTAGTATGGCGAGTCTCACATTCGTTACCTATATATGTTTCAGGTAATAATCAAGACTGTGTAGGATAACCACAAGGCAGTAATTTGAGTTCACTACAGTTTACCATAAGCTGAATCTAGGCATTAAACTCATTGTTGGGTAATCAAAAAATTATTAAAACCGAGTCTATTTCACAAAGAGAGAGGTTCGTGTAATAAAAGTTTTTATTAGCATTCCCCTCTCCTGGAGGGCGGCAAACCACGCTTGTATGTGAACGGTGGAGAGCGGTACTGCCTGGAGAGCAGCCACGATTCCCGGTCAAAACCGTTCCAGTGCAATTTCCTTCCAACACTGCTTTCTGCTGGCCACTAATCGCATGCGGGCCCGCAGCACAGGCTGCCCCACACAGGCCTCAGCGGCCTGGTGAGCTGCTGGCCAGGCCGTGACTTCTGCTCTCCCCCTCCTCGCTCACTTCTGCCTTCTGCTCTCAGTTGAATGTGTCTTCTTGGTGGGAGATTCTAGGTCACATTCAAACACCCTGTGGGAAGGAATTCTTAGAAATGAAGGTTTAATTTTGCAGCATAACAGAAGGGTTTGCTTTAGGAGCAGAATCAGCAATTTTCCGCACCTTCTTTACCGCACCTCCTTCTCTGCATCTGTGCAAACCTGTAAAGCTTCATAGCAACAATGGCATCAGGAACATTTTCCTGCAAAACAAAATGCAACCACCCCTTACCTTCCCACAGGGAAGAATCAGTCTCCACTGCTACTCAACAGCCACTTAATCTCTTGCTTTGAAGTTGAAAAACTACAGCTTCTAGGCCAAAGTCCTTCCACCGCCCAGCTTTAAAAAGTCAACTCTTATTCAAACATAGCCACCTTTAATTGTTAACATACTTTTTGGCCTTTTTTTTTTTTTTTCAAGGTAGGGTCTTACTCTAGCTCAGGCTGACCTGGCATTCACTATATAGTCTCAGGGTGGCCTCAAACTCATGGCAATCCTCCTACCACTGCCTCCTGAGTGCTGGGATTAAAGATGTGCGCCACTGCGCCTGGCTTTACTCTGGTTTGTTTGATCCATGCAGAAAGCCATGTCTGTCCGCTAGAGGGCCCTTTGTGGCAAATGCCCACCAACTTCAATTCTATGCTATGCTCTGATAGCCCGTAAATCAATTCTATACATTCTCATTTTTTGCACATGCCAGCACTTGGGAGTCAGAGGTAAGAGGATCACTGTGAGTTTTGAGGCCAGTCTGGGTGTACAGTGTGTGTGTGTGTGTGTGTGTGAGAGAGAGAGAGAGAGAGAGGGGGCGGGGGGAGGAAGTGAATTTTGGCTGGCCAGGGCCTCCTGCCACTGAAAACAAATTCCAGATGCATGCTCCATTTTATGCATCTGGCTTTATATGGGTTTTGGGGACAGTGAGGGGCCCCTGGCCAAAACAATCTTTTCTTCTAGATCCATTTGTCCTTTCCTGAGTTGTTCTAAACAAGTAGAACTAAAAAAGGATGGGAAGGGCTGGAGAGATGGCTTAGCTATTAAGGCACTTGTGTGCAAAGCCTAACAAGCAGGGTTCGATTCCCATGTAAAGCCAGATGCACAAAGTGTCTGCATCTGGAATTTGTCTGCAGACCCTGAGGCTGTGGCATGCCCATTCTCTCTCTCCTCTCTCTGCTCTTTCTTTCTCTGCTTGCAAATAAATAAATAAAAATAAAAATTAAGAACTTTTTTTAAAAAAAGATGGTAAGGGAATCTTTCAGCAGTTCATTAATGGTAACATTGAGCAATGTCAACCCTACTCCCCGCTCCTTGCTGTTTGCTGTGGGCTACACAGTGCACCCCTTTCCCCATCTGCATGAAGTACTCTTAGTACCTGAGAGTATAAATATAGTAGGATATAAGGCTTTTACAGCTATAATCAAGTTAAGATGAAGTTACTAAGAGGGACCCTGATCCAGGATGATTGATGTGCCAAGAGGAAATGTAGTAATTTAACCTCATTCTTCCTAATTCTCTTATAGATATGGTATTTTTAAAAGCTTATATTTCAGAAACCTTTACTCAGTAAATCAGGAAGCTAATGTGAGCTTGTTCATGTCAATTTCTAGGTGTATGTATTTCTTTTGTAAAGTCAGGGATCAGGGAGATGACCAAAAAGTCAATTTAAAGATCCTGTGGGTCAGTACATAGCCATTGTCATCTGATCCAATGTCTCCCACTGTGACAGTAAATGACAGTGTCATCTGGGATCCCCCAGAGATTAACATTATCATTATTGATCATTTGGCAAAGGGTTGAATTGTCTTTCCCACTCCACAAATGGACATAGTTCATGTATCTTGAGAGTCCTCTGTAAGTGTGTCAAGTCTTTATTGAATTACAGGGGCCTGCAGCCATGAATTGACTCACCCGGCATTGGCTGAAAGACTTTTCAGACCTCGCTTCTCCATGTTACAGAGATTTCTTGAAATCTGTGTTCTGCCAATCATATTCTAAGGGACTGCAATGTTTACAAAATCACTCTAGAAGATCCTCACAGATCAGTACAATCCTATGATCATGTAGGGATGACGGTTTTACTAACTTTTCTTACCGGGTGTCATATACAGTTAAGACATGACTTGGCCTGCACTACTACTGCTACTGAAATTAGCAAACATGTTTTAACAACTTCATCTATATTCTTTCTGGCTGAGAGGAGACAGGCACTAAGGTTCTTTCAAAAATCCTGGTACTAGTCCGGTGTGGTGGCGCACACCTTTAATCCCAGCACTCAGGAGGCAGAGGTGGGAGGATCACCATGAGTTCAAGGCCACCCTGAGATTCCATAGTGAATTCCAGATCAGCCTGGGCTAGAGTGAGACACTATCTCGAAAAACCAAAACCAAAACCAACCAACAAACAAAAATCCTGGTACTTTCTTTATTCATGGATAAGTGATACCTAAATAAATCCTTTCTAACATTTCTGAAACTTCAGTCTGCAGATTCCTTCACTTACATTTTAACAAGGAATTTTTGTCATCTCAGCTTTAGTTCAGCCCAATTGAGGATGACTTTTATCAACTAATCAAACAAGCAGAGTCATTGCTATTGACTGGACCAGCATAGGGAATCCAGAATCTGTTATGGTCACTCATAAAAATACTAGCCTGATGGGGGAGGGGAGGAAATTATAATGGTTTATTGTCTATAATTATGGAAGTTGGCAATAAATAAAAGTTTAAAATTACCAGCCTGATAAATGACTTCTTCCCTCAATCCTGTTTAGAGCTACAGAATCCATTTGCACACATCCCTGAGGAGATGTGGTATACATTTATACAATCTTGCAATTCTCTTGGTGTGTCAGGCTTTTCGTTTTGGGGTAACAGAGCCAATACATACTTGGATCTGAATTTCTAAAGGGTACGAGGTAATGGGTAAAGAATAAGAAATGATTTGATCCCAGCACTCGGGAGGCAGAGGTAGGAGGATTGCCATGAGTTCAAGGCCACCCTGAGATGACAGAGTTAATTCCAGGTCAGCCTGGACCAGAGTGAGACCCTATCTCAAAAAAACAAAAAAAAAAAAAAAAAAAAAAAGATAAGAAGTGAGAATTCTTAAGTTACAACACAAGGTCTTCAAGGGAGAGCTAGCCTTTTCAAAGATGTGGCAAAGGTTACTTTTGCTAATAAGGGAGGGTGACATTTGAGAGGATCAGGAACTTGAAGTTTTACAAACTTTACAAATTAATGTATTTTGCCTAACTTTTAAATTTATTTATTTGAGAGAGAAGGAGAGAGAGAGAAAGAGAGAGAGAGGAAATGGGTGTGTCAGGGCCTTCAGCTGTTGCAAACGAACTCAGGACACATGTGCTACTTTGTGCACCTGGTTTACATAGATCCTGGGGAATTGAACCTGGATCCTTTGATTTTGCAGACAAGCACCTTAACCACTGAGCAATCTAACCCAAATTTATTTTTGTTACTGTGTGTGTGTGTGTGTGCTTGCGTGTGTGTGTTCATATGTCAAGGTGTGTAGATACCATGGCACATGTGTGGAGATCAGAGGACAACCTCAGGTTGCTGGTCCTCTCCTTCCACCTGGTTTGAAACAGTCTTGTTCTGTTGCTGGAAAGGCCTGAATAACTGGTTCACAAGACTGGGATTCATTTGACTCCACCTCCCATTGCTGTAGGCATGAAGTATGACTATTTAAAAGATGTGCTTTTGAAGTTATTTTACCAGTATTTTATTGAAAAAATTTAAAATTTTTTTAGACATATTAATGGTGTGAATTGGCCTACAATTTTCTTTTGTGTCTTCAAATTTAGGTTATAACTTCAAACACATTTAGTAAGGTTTTTTTTTTCCCCATTCTGTTTTATGGAATAACTTAAAGAATTGGTGTTAATTCAAATGTTTATAATCAGTCAGTAGTGGGTCCATCTGGTCCTGAGGTTTTGTTTTTATTTGTGGGGGGGGGGGACACTATTTTCTTTTTTCAATATCATTGCCCATTATAAGTCTGATTAAGTTACTTACAGACTCTTGACTTAATTTTCATAGGTGATATGTGTTTAGAAGTTTGTCTATTTCTTTTAGACTTTTTCAACTTAATGGAACATATGGATTCTTAATATATTCCCAAATGAGCCTCTGCATTTCATGGGTATCTGTTATAATGCCCTACTTTCAATCTCTGATTTTATAATTTGGGTCTTCTCTCTTTCATTTGGTTTGTTTTGCTAAGGTTTTGTAAATCCCTATAATTTATACACTCACATATTGTGTTTATATTTTTAATTTTTTAAAATATATTTTATTTAACCCAACATGGCTCAGGGAAATCTTGCGGAAGAGGGGGCGGAAAGAATGTCAGAGTTACATGTTGGGTCATGATTTTCAGAGACATTTATCATACTAATAACTGGGGGCTAACTCCACAATGCACGACCCATTTTCAATAATAAGGAGGGTCTAATGGGAGGGGGTAGATCACAGATGAGCCTAAATAATGGTGCCAAACTGCCTGTATTTACTGAAAAGAAAACTAATAAATTAAATTAAAAAAAAAACAAAAAAAAACATCTATTTCTATGCAAAAAAAAAATATATTTTATTTATTTATGAGAGCGAAAGAGGCAGATACATAAAGAGAGAGAGGGAGAGAATGGGCACACCAGGGCCTCTAGCCACTGCAAATGAATTCCAGACACATGTGCCACTTTGTGCATCTGGCTTTACATGGGTACTGGGGAATATAACTGGGATTCTTAGGCTTTGCAGCCAAGTCTCTTAATTGCTGAGCCATCTCTCCAGTCCTATATCTTTTTATTTTTGTATTTATAATAAATACTGGTATTTTTATACTGTGTCATTGATTCATTAGTCAGGGTTCTCCTGGGGAACAGAAGTAACAGAATGTGCGTTTATTAAAAAGGAGATTCATTAGATTGGCTTGCAAGATACAGGCTGGGCAGTCCAACAATGGCTGTCTATAGGCTGTTGACTCTGATAACCTGGAAGCTTCTCAGGCCAGATACCTCAACAGTCCCAACCTTGCAATGAAGACCTGAAAGAGTCCTGGAAACCCTCTGGTCTTTAGTTCACATTGGAAGGCTGTTGATGCTGGGTTTGAGTGTCCATGAAGGAAGTCAACAACAGGATAGATCCACACACCAGGGAGTCACATGGTCAGCCAGGCAAATGGCCCTGGGTGCTCTTAGAGCTTCTTCACATATAGTCCACCACTGGAAAGGTCACCCACTCTGGGGAAATGCCTTCTCTTCATTAATCCTTCCTTGAAATATTCTCATACAGCCCACTCAAGAGGTGTGTCATTACCTTGATTCCTAGTCCAATAAAGTCCACAATAGAAATTAACATCACATTGGGCTGCAAGGCCACTGAGAAATCCTGTTGGAATGGAGCTGATAACCTCCTCCATGTAGACCAGCTGACAGAAAGCTGGAAGAAGCCATTCTGCATGCAGTTCAATGGGAGAAAGAGATACCACTAATGAAGATACTCAACAATGGACACTGCAAGCCTTATATTTGGCCAGTCAGGCCAAAGGAGACAATGGATGCAATAGTGGCACATCTGTCAAGGTGGAAACTATCTGCCCTCTAATTGGACTGGAGGCCAGCTCCATGGGAGGAAATACATCCCTGATACTGAAAACTTAAAGTCATGAGCCCTAGGGGTGTAACATCTGCTGCTGTCTGGATAAATGTAAATACTATGCTTATCGAACTGTTCAGTAAGCACTTCTCTTAATGTTCATACCCATATATTACTGCTGTTCTCAGTTTATGGTAGAGAATCTTTTATTTTCAGATGACAGTGATCATGGGATGACTCAGAAGGCATCATGTTGTTGGAAAGAAGTGACAGGAGTGCTCAGTACTGCAATATCTCTATCACACCTTCCAAGTCTCAGGGTCTATTGTGGAAAAGGTGGCAGAAAGAATGTAAGAGCTAAAGGAAGGGTAGGACTCCTTACAATGTGCTGCCCCCAGACACAAAATGGCCTGGATATTGATGACCTCACAGTGCCTGACACTACCTACACAAGACCATCATAATAGGAGGAAAAGATCATGACATCAAAATAAAAGAGAGACTGATTGAGAGGGGGAGGGGATATGATGGAGAATGCAGTGGGGGGAGGAAGGGCATTACCATGGGATACTGTTTACAATCATGGAAGTTGTTAATAAAAAATGAAAAGAAGCTAACATCACAACCTTCATTTCATTAATTTCTGCTCTAATCTTCATTATTTTGTCTATCTACTAATTTTGAATTTGATTGTTTCTTATGTTTTAAGACTCTGGTGCTTCATTAGGCTATTGATTTGAGATTTCTCAGAGTTTTTTGATATAGGCACTCATTATGAACTTCCCTCTTAGAACTGTCCTAGCTATAACCCAAGTTTCTGGTGAGTTGTGTTCTCAGTTTCATTTGATTCTCTCTCTCTTTTTTTTTTTTTTTTTTCGAGGTAGGGTCTCACTCTGGTCCAGGCTGACCTGGAATGAACTCTGTCATCTCAGGGTGGCCTTGAACTCATGGCAATCATCCTACCTCTGCCTCCCGAGTGCTGGGATTAAAGGCGTGTGCCACCATGCCCGGCTCAATTCTCTCTCTTTTTTTTTTTTTCATTTCTGTCATGATTTCCATGGTTCAACAAGAGATTCTGTCTCAAGAAAGTAATGTGGAGGAGTGAAAGATTGGAATCCTCACTGTGCTTGGGCCTCCAAATACATACTGCATGAGGCATGCACATCTGCACACATATGAATCTATGTCTCTCACATACATACATAAACACACATGGCACATATATACATACATAACCACATACATATTACACATACACATTAACACACACTAACACATATACATACACACACCACACACACACTACACACACACACACATCCACACAGTACACACACACAGTGTTCTTCTTTGCTGGGATGAGTGCAAGTTTCCCTGCTCCCTGAGTAGACTCTTGCAGCTACCCTTGCTGTGGGAGAATAACTGCTTGTCTCTCTGAAGTTCAAACACACCAGACCAGAATGGGCTGTAACATTCTGCCTTCTGTCTTCTACTGCTTTGGATTCCTGAGTAGGAATCAGACATGAGCTATTCTTTCCTTCCTGCAGATTAGAAGTCTCCCAAGCCTCAGCAGGGACGATGCTCAGCCTGGCAGCAGCTGTCTTCTCTGGGCTAGCTTAGTGCCATGCTTTCCACATAGGGACGTCTGAGGCTCCGAGGGGCCATGCACATGCTTGCATTTGCCTGTGCTGCAGGGGAGTCTCCTATTACCAGGCTCAGGCCACCTTTTGATAACATTCTATAGTCTCTTCCTGAGTGTATGTGTGTGTTTACTGAGCTCAGCCCCTGTCCAGTTTGACTGGTTCTCCATTCTGTAGCTCTCAGTATTGAGGTGGATGCTTTGAAGTTTGGAGATACAATCGTGCTGAGGAAATTTTTGCTTGTGTATGTGCATGTCACGTGCATATGTGTATGTATATGTGTGGACATATGTGTATATGAGGTGAGTGTCCATATGAATGTGCACCAGGAGGCCAGAGTCAATTTAGAGTGTCAGCATCAATCGTTCTCTACCTTATTCTTTGAAACAAGCTCTTTCACTGAATGGATCCAACTAGTCCATGTAGCCAGCAAGCCCCAGACATCTTTCTGGCTCCACTGCAGAGCAGTGGCATTGCAAGTCCACACTACCACATCCACCATCTTACATGGGTGCTGGGTGTTTGAGCTTGTGTGGCTAGTATGCTACCTGCCGAGCCAGCTCCCTAACCGCAGTGCTGAATTTTCTACTATTCCTGGCAGAGTGATGCAATTGTTGAGTGTTGCTCTCAGTATTATCCCCCTCCACCCTGGCCTAATAGCCCAGTATTTTCCATCTTGTTCTCCCTTCACTATTTTCCCAGCCTTAGCCTACTGGGTAGTTTATTACAAAAATCTAGCTGGACTTCACAATGCAGTGAGGTCTGGTGGCCCCCATGTAATGCGGAGGAATCAGTATTCTTCCTTCTTGCTGCCTGTTAATGATTAGGACAGGGGGTGATGTTTACTGAGCTCCTGGCTCATGTCAAAGCACATTGCGATAGGTGTTCTTACACGTTACTCCAGGAACATTAGCAAGGTCGCCAGGAAGTGTACCTCAGTGTACCTCACATGGAGGCTCTGAGAATCTGCTGAACCTGCCACAGAGGAAAGAACCAGCCACTTCTCAACTAGGAGCAGCCAGAGACCTGATGTGCTCAGGGTGTGATTGGATTCCCTAAAACCATTAATTGAGGAACCTGGCACCTGAACAAGGTGCTTTGCAATCCAAGAAACACCAACACCAAGGCCACCTTATCATTTTCTTTCCGAAGGCTCTGTGGCAGTTAGAAATAGCTTTTCCTCTTCCCACGGACCATTGTATTTTCCATGTTCTTCACAAACAGCTTTTCATAGCAGCAATTCAGTCCAAAGCACTCTCTAGTAATTCCTTCATTTAAAGAGATGATCGTGGTAGTTGGACATCACAGGATTAGTGCCTCATTGTCTAATGCTATCCAGCTCTGCCTGCCTTCGCACCCAACCAGGTTATATAACTGTTATGGACTCTGCATGTTTTCCACAACATTTACATTTTGAAGTCTTAACTTGAAAGGAGATAATGTTTACAGGGGAGCTTTGGGGAGATGACCAGGTTTAGATAAGGTTATGAGAGAGGAATTTCATAAGGGTTTTAGTGAACTTCTGTTGCAGACATCTGCTATTATATATTTCTTCTTTGTCACCTCTCTTGCCTTCTCTTGGATTAATGAATTTTTTTAATTCCATTTTCCCTCTATTTACTTCTTAGTAATACATTACTTTGGTGACTTGAGATTGATGGCTAGAGATTTATGCCACAGAAATTGAAAATATTCAAATTAGAGTGTTTATAATTTTTTTGCAAATGCACTGTTAAATATTTACTGGCACATTATTGTTTCCACCTCCATTTATGTTCTGCTTCTACATAATTTTATACACAGATTTAAAAATATTACCTTTCATGGATTATATGTATATATGCTTTTTAGTATTCATACATGAATGGACTCATAGCTCTCTAGCAAAATTTCCTAAGTATGTAAACTATACATTTTTAATTAACATGTTGTCCATACACAGAGGAGTGAAGTACAAATGAAAATTGTTATCTTCTATTTTTAGTGTGTGTGTTGGATGTGTGTGTGTGTAGATGGATGTACCTACCCTACTAAGCTAGAGGAAGGTGTCATATGGTCTCCTCTATTGTAATTCTGCCTTATTTCCTTGAGATAAGACTCTTTCAGTGAACCTGGAGCTCACAGTTTTTCAGTTAGATTGGATGATCAGTGAGCCCTAGAGATCTCCCTGTCTCTTATGCCCTCAGTGTGGGAGCCACAGGCATGTGTGGCCATGCTCAGCTTTTTACGGGAGTTCTGGACTAACTCAGGTCCTCATGCTTGCAGTGTGTGCTTACTCTCTGAGCCATCTTCCCGGCCCCAGGAATAATCGTTAACCATGTAATTAACATGAGTGACGGGATGAGGCTTTGTCTGATTTTGGGTTCCTCTCAAGTCAGCGAGTTGAATAAAATTTTGATAGATGTTAGCATTTTCTTAGGTGTCTAGTCTAGTTTTGGTTGAAGAAATGAAAAAAATCAATAAGTGTAGGATGTATAACTTTTTAGATGAATTGGAAACGACTACTATTTTTTGGTGTATGAGGTGTGTGTGTATGTGTGTATGAGTGTGAGTGAGAGTGAGTGTATGTGTGTGTTGTATGCATGTATGTGCACATGCAAATGCTCCATGCACATGGGAGCGGGGCTAGAGGAAGACATTATGTGTCCTTCTCCATTGCTCCTCTGCCTTATGTACCTGAGACAGGGTGTCTCATTGAACCTGTAGCTCCCTGCTTTTTGGTTGAACTGGTCAAACAAGGAGTCCCAGTGATCTTTCTGTCTTCTGCCCCTCAGCCCTGGGGTTACAGGCAGGTGTGACCATGCGTGGTTTTTTATGTGGCTGCTGCAGATTTAACTCAGTTCCTCACACTCACATAGAAGTGTTTCTTACTTTCTGAGGCATCTTCCCAGCCCCTACTATTGTTATTAATACAATGAAATTAAGATGTGAGTTCTATTTACTATACATGTGAAAAATAATGTGCATCCAACATACATTTTTTTTTTTTTTGGTTTTTTTTTTTGAGGTAGGGTCTCACTCTGGTCCAGGCTGGTCCAGGGAATTAACTCTGTCATCTCAGGGTGGCCTTGAACTCATGGCAATCCTCCTACCTCTGCCTCCCGAGTGCTGGGATTAAAGGCGTGCGCCACCACGCCCGGCTCCAACATACATTTTTTAAATTGGTAAATGAGAAATACCAAGTCACAACCAAGTACATGTTCTCATTGGTGCAAACATCTCTAAACCTGGAAACGTTCTCTTTTGGTCTTTACCTTTTCTCGAAAGCTTTCCCTGATTGTCCAGGTTTAGGTTGGGTGCACATTTCTGCCACTATGCCATTCTAGGCTTCCTCCAGCGCACTACAGACTCAATGCATTGTAACTGCTTAACTGCTGATCATTCCCACCGTTCTGTGTGCTCTGTGTGGGCAAGGTCATGGCGTTGTCATTGTCTTGCAGATTCTAAGCACATTTAACACAATTGCATGAACTGCAGACTTCCAAGGGCAGGAGCAAAATCTCATCTGTCTGTTTCTGCTTCACCATGGAGATTCAGTACTGTATTGTTATATGATTTTTAGTTAATACTTCCTTATTTGAGATCACCATTCTCTCTTGAACCATATGCTCAAAAGAAGAAGAAGGAGGAGGAGGAGGAGGAGGAGGAGAAACTGCTTTTAATATTAACTTGGACAAAGCATAGAAGCTAAGCCTGGCTTACACAGTTACATAATGATTTTCCATTTTTGCTTTCCAGCTTTTGCGCTTTCCAACAGCATAGGTGACTAAGCCCTGTTCGCATTTCCAAAAGGGAAAATACAGGGAGGGAGCACTTTACTGGAGGATTCCCAAACATTTCAGATGACATCGGATGGAGCAAAACTGAAGTGAGAATGGGTGAACATGATCTGAGAAATCACATCAGTCTTGACTCCCAGAATCATGGCTGAATGGCTTCTTCCTATTTATTCAGCAGGCAGGAGGCTGTAGAAACTCTTTTGCCCACACAGCACGTTGACCCATGTCACACCCAGATGGGCAGAATATGTCTTTCAACCTACACATTTTCCCTAAAGCCCTACACTCCATTGCATAATTGCTTTAACCAGAAGAAAAATTCTTTCATTCCACTGTCAAAACATGCTGTGAACGTTTAGAATTAGGTATTTGGCAGTGTACAAAGTTTACAGAACTCCCTGGATATAGCCTTAGGCTTAGGACCAATTGGCAATCCCATCTGGTTAGCAAGGTCAATTGCATGTGTAAAGGTTTCAATTCTTAGAGAATCATTCTCCAGGAACGAGGAAAACCCCGAGCTCTCTATGTTGGCTGATCATGTCATCTGTTCTAAATTTAAAAGAGCTGGGGATAAGGAAGAGGCAAGACTTTTTTTCCTTTTTTAAGTGATCTCATGGTTTCCATCGTCTCACTACTTCTGGCAACATACTATTGTGTTAAACAGCACACAGAGACTTTTTAAGTCCAAATCATGAAATTTTCTTATGTTTTCCTCCCTATTTATATTAATCATAGCTTGCCTCTTTTGGATCTTCTTCTTGGCTGCACTATTAGCAAATAACAAATGGAATCTCCATAGGGAAAGTCTTTGGGTTGTGTCACTGCACACATTTTTCTTTTAAAACTTGTCAGGCCGCTTTTAGTTAATGAAGCCAGTAGGTAGTCTCATCTAGTTTGGAGAGCTGACTCAATTTCTCTTGGCAATAAGTGGCCAAGGCATTGAACAGAGATGGAGCCTGTACCTAGCATGGAGGACCAAGGTTTCTACCAGCGAAAATTGGAAGAATTTCTGCAGCAAGTCACATGTTGCACTGTTTACCCAACTCCTTCATGTATGCTGGGAGAGTGCTTTCCACACTTACCTCACACAATCATGCATATTTACTTTTGTTTTTGTGTCATATAGATATAAAGAAGCTATGTATCTTTAATTTACCATAATATGTTTACTTCTTGCAAAACATCTATTAAGTACAGAGAAAAGAACTGAGACTTCTTAAAGAAAGTAATGAAAAAAAATCCCTTCTTAGCATTCTTTTCCATCTGCCCATACTGTGGGCACCCACCTCATCTCAGAGTCCTCAACCTGAGAGAAGAGGCCTGGGAAAACCTGTGTCTCCTAAGCCACTTTCTTGATCTTTCTTTAATCATTGCTTGGTCAGGAGCCTCTGGCTGTATTCCTGCTGTTGGAAGCAGTGTCCATTCACCATCCTGACCAAACCTGTCTCTGGCATTCAGCTTGACCTTTGATCTTGAGCTGTCTGGATTATTGGAGAAGGAAGATACATTGGTTCATTGCTGCCTTATCAAAAAGAAAAAAATAAAGCTATTTGGGAGATAGTGCTCACCCTTGATGCGTGAGGACCCGAGTTCAGTCTTGAGAACTCATGTAAAATGCCAGGCATGGCGGCATGTGCCTGCAATCCCAGAAGTGGGGAGATGGAAATAGGAGGATTTCTGGAGCGCACTGACTAGCTAGTCTAGCTGAAATGATGAGCTTCAGGCCAAGCAGAGACACTGTATTAAAAACACGTAGATAGTATATAAACATGTAGATAGCAATGACACTGGATGCTATCCTGCTGCCTCCACATGATCATGTACCCTCATACATATGGACATTCATACACACCACACACAGAAAAAGAGAAAACCCTTTAATATACATTACTCAAATGTAAAATAACATAAACTTAGCAGGAATTATTATTAATCTCTTATGAATGACTATGGACTTTAAGGTTCTTTTAATCTTCCAGATAGCATTAAATCTACTTGAGTTTTATTATCTTTAAAAAATTTCATGGCCAGCTATGTATATCTTGAAATAGAGGTTGACATTGTCTTTTACGACTGACTGTATCTTATTCACCATAGCGTATCCTACCAGCAGAGCTGCCTACAAGTTGCCTCGCATGCTCCAGAGAGGCAGATTCCTGAGACACCCATGCTGGGTTGGACTTTTTGGTGATGCAACTTTCTTTGAATTATCCATGCTCCTGCAAGAAAATCCCTCAACCTGCTCTGTAACCCCAATAAACTCATTGGCTCACTAAAACTAGATTGTGTGCAATTGTGCTTTTGTCCATCTCCTCCAAATATGGGGTGAATAGATGTGTGTTCACATTTCCTCAGGAAGAAAAAAATTCATGTGACAAGGTCCTATAGAGATTAGTATCAATCTCAGAAAAATCCCTAGTTCTCAAGACCCACGATAACATGGACTCTGCCATCTGTATCTGACTAGAGCTGACCCTCAGGGATGTGTGGTCCCACTGTTATTCATGTTACTCTTAGGAGCATGCTCCTGCCCCAAAGGAATTTGTCCATATTTGAATGCCTTGAAATCTCACATTAACCTTATTATTTCCTTTTACAGTTTTGATCCCATGGCTATGAAATCTGTTGCTAAAATATTTACACTTAACATTACTATTTAATATGTCTATTATTTATATTAAATAATAAATGTTATTCATATTTATATTATTTATATTAAAATACAAATAAATGTTAGAAAACAGTTTGGAAGACCTTCTCTCAGATCCTGTCTTGGAAAAGTGTAAGAAGGAAAGAGGAAAGGCGTACTGAACCTCCTTTACTGGAAGAGAGTCTGATGGCCATGTGCAGGAGAAGGAAGAAGAGGACAGGAGACAAGGTTTCTTCAACCTGGAGTCTGGACTCACTACAGGACAATTTTTCCAATCATAGTTTTGCCACACACAGTTTCTGATGGGAACATGGATGAGAAGAGGAAAGGACAACTCCCATGCCTTATGATGAGATCTGATAAGGAGCCAGAAGACACAAAATTGGCTTTTAAAACTTGCCATGAGAAGAGCTTATCTTTATTATCCAACACATGACAAAAGCACCCCAACAGGCAGGAGACCTGAAGATGGCATGCAGGTGCTAATTTCCTGTGGCTGGGTACACCTTAGGGGATGGCCTGTGGAGAAGATGGTCAGGTTGCAGAATTTTGCCCTCTTTCCAGCTTAAGCCAGCATGTGGGATGATGCCTATTGTTGCTTGATCAGCAGAGCCTCTGGGCCATTCATAGGGTCAGTAGCCCTTCCTACTCTGTTTATGGTTAGCAGTTGAGAGATCAGGAGGAGAGGCCTCCTCTGCAAAGCATGGGTTATGCATGGTATTAGGTAGCATTTTTACAACGGCTGCTCCCTGTAAGGCCACCTGATCTCTTATTTCCCATTAAAACACTAAACTGGGAAGGAAACTTTTAATTCTCCAGAACAGAAATCACTTTACTTTTGTTTGATTATGGAAACATGCCTGGGTAGAATATAAAAGAGAGCTCACAAAGCAAAGAAAATGCATATTTAAGTTGTGATGTGTTGCTCTCTACAGCCATCTAAGAGATCTGATCAAAACTGTTCAGGATGGCAGCCTACTGCTTGCAAACTCACAAATTCTGGCTTTAGCCATCCTTTTAATCATAGCCAATCTGTTGTTTATTTGAATTGCTTTGATTACTAGTGAGACTGAACATCTGTTCATATATTTACTGGCCCTGTTTCTTTTTGAATTGTTTGTTCCTCTCCTTGACTCATTTTCCTTTCTATCCTGTGCAGGTTTATATGAACATGATACACTATAGCTATTTACTTCTTTCTTAGCACATATGTTGTAAATCTTCTCAGTTGCTGTTTGTCTTTTACCCTCCTGGCTATATTGTTGTTATTTAAAAAATTCTCACATTTTGTGTAGTTAAATACATCAATATTTTCATTTATGGTTTTGGGACTAGCACAACACATATAACTTTCCTTTTTTAGAGATACAAAACTATTTGTCCATATTTGATTTAAAGAGAGCTGTTTTTGACGGTGCTGTGTTTGGCCCAGCAATGTAGGATTTCACTTAAATTTTACAGCGATTTTATGAGGTGACATCATCTCCATCTTGCAAGTGGACAGACAGCACAATTGTGGTCACCTGGCTGAGAAGTGGAGGACTCATGTTGAGAGGTCAGGTCCTTAACTCTACAAAATAGAAACTTTTCAGGTATTTCATATTCCAGAGAATATGTAGATTTTTTTAGATAAAGTTATAGATTACCAGGAATCTATTATGTAAATACTTTCCCCAGGGGGAAAAAATAAATCCTGGAGTATTACTCCAATTGCTTTCTGTGGGCCAGATAATTTGAAAAGTAGAGAATATGGCTGAGAATGCGAAGAACCTTTTTAAGAGGGAAATCTATTCATTTCTATAACACATGTGCATGGAGTATTTTGGTTATCCAAACATTCTAGTTAAAATAAAATTCAGAGCAATAATATCACTGTGAGCTAAAGGATGAAGATTCTGTGATTCTTCTCGAGTCTTGCACTAATAGTCAGGAGAAAAAACAACATGCATAGATGTTATGATTGTTTCTGCAATATCTGCTTACTAGGGGCAATATAATATTTCAGCCATCTTTGCACATTTGCCCCTGTGGATTTATTTTTATAGTCAAGCTTGATTTTATATCTGTTCTCCTATAATTCAAGCCTCTCTTATGCTTTACCTAATTGTTTCCTTTGCATCATATTACACATTTGTGAATTATTTCTAGAAAAATCAGGATCCTGTAAAGAAGCTAAGGTGAGAATTCACTGGCCAATTTTGAAAGCCATACTAATAGCATGATGCCAGCTCTGCTGCTGGTGTGGAGCTTTCCCACTCATATGTGAGTTTTGCTACATTTTTCATAGGATGAGTAGACAGTGAGAAAATTCAAATATATATGGAAAAGAGAATAATGTTACTTTGAAATTTTCATATCATTGCCAAAGTCATACTGTTTCTTATTTTATCATTCAGTGGGTTAAAGCTGGTTTCTAATAGTCTCAGTGCAATAAGAAACACATTGGTTGAAAAAGGAGATTGCTGAAACTAGTGTGGTACTAGAAAGTGCTGCAAAAAATAATTTCATTTTAATTTTCTTATGAGCTGTAAGAAATGAGTTCCAAGGAGGGTTTTGTTTTGGTTTGCTTTGGGGGAGAGGGGTTAAAAAAAATAATCAAAATATTTGTGTTGATGATCTACAAATTTTGATTTATAAGATGTGAGGAAGAAAGTTTGCAGGCTGATTACTTAGCATAACACTCAGGGAACACAGTGAAGGCAATATACAGAGTCCAGAGACTAGTTTTGGATATCAAAGACTGAATGCATTCCTATAAAATGCCCTTCCTGTTGTTCCTCTTTAGATGCTGGTGGAGTGAAAAAGGGGCTATTTCTCATTATTGAATAATAAATCAGTCTTTTGGGGGTTGTCCATATTCTGTTGAGAAATATTAATGAGTAATTGGAAGATGATATGACATGAGAAATTACATGAATAATGATTCAATTTACTAAGATGGGAAATACAAACAAAGCTGAGTGAGAAATTGAAATTCACAGATCTGGGGTGTATTGTAGGTGTGCAAGAGTGGCATGAATATTATGGGGGTAACTAACTGCTCTCTGATTGGACTTTAGGTTGGTTCCATAGGAAGGAATTTATGCCTTTTCTTGAAAACTTAGTCAAAAGCCCATAGCTAGAATGGTCATAGGTTTGAGGAGGATGGTGGCTAAGTGGACATTGTGCCATCAAATTGCCCTCTTAATATTTATATTTATCATTCTAGAGAAACTTCCTTTTGAAGTTGATGGTAATTCCTAAAGAGCTTTTCCTTGTACTATGTGATGTTTGAATACTTGGTGCTAAATCTCTATCACATTCCCCAAGGCTCAGGAAACACTGCAAAACAAGGGGCTACAAAGAATGTAAGAAGCAGAGGAGGGGTGGACTGCTTTGAAATACTGTTTCCTGCATATGAAATGGCTATTACATTCAAAAACCCACAGTGACTGTTGTTACTTGCATGAGACCTGAATAATATAGAACACTTCAGCAGTCTGTTAGGGATGATGGAGGAGGGCAAAACCAAAACAAAACAAAGCAAAACAAAAACAAAAAAAGCAAAAAACCCACATCAAAGTAGAATAGAGACTAGTTGGAAAGAGAAAGGGATTTAGTGGAGGGGGGTGGGGATTGGTGAACAAGAGAAGGTAATAGGAGGGAATTATGATCAAAATATATTACATCTGTGTATGAAAATTATCAATAAAAAAGTAAGAACACAGAGGTAGGAGGATTGCTGAGAGTTCGAGGCCACCCTGAGACTACATAGTTAATTCCAGGTCAGCCTGGACCAGAGTGAGACCCTACCTCGAAAAACAAAACGAAACAAAAC
This sequence comes from Jaculus jaculus, assembly GCF_020740685.1. Classification (NCBI taxonomy): domain Eukaryota; kingdom Metazoa; phylum Chordata; class Mammalia; order Rodentia; family Dipodidae; genus Jaculus; species Jaculus jaculus. Next base: position 61,045,955 of record NC_059102.1, on the reverse strand, counting down.
AAAACAAAAAAGTAAGAACAAAGAAAACAAACATGGATAAGCATCAGTTCTAAAGTGTTGCCATTTGTCTATGGCTTATTGACTTGAACAGACTGACTCCTTATCTACAAGTACACCATAAGTGTGCCTTTCTGACAGCCTACACACATTATGTCAGACTTTTCATTGTTGTGATAAAATGCCTGAGATATGTTTGCTCAAGGTTTCAGCAGGAAAGGAGGCATAACGGAGCAGAGCAGCTCAAAACATGAAAGCTAGGAAGGAAAGAGAAAGAGAGAGAGAGAGAGAGAGAGAGAGAGAGAGAGAATGCCTGCCTTCCAGGCTTTCTCCTTCTTCCCTTTATATTCCATCTATTCCCCAGAGCCTATGGGGTGGTGCTACCCACATTCAGAGTAGCCTCATACCCAACCTTAGTTCAGTCTGGAAATGCCCTTACAGGCACTTCTAGAAGTATTATTATTTTTTAAATTTAATTTCCTATGCAGGTCTCACCCAATTGATTTGACCATCAAGATTAACCACCCCACAGATTAATGAAACAAACATGGAGTTTGAGAAAAAATTATGTTGTGAGGAACCAAAATTCGTCTTCATCTTGGACATGTGTTAAACTACCTGGGAAAAGTAAAGAATGAGGAACACAGCAAGATGGGTGTTGGGGGCGGGGAGGTTGAGCCAAGGGAGTGGAGAAACCTGGCATGACCAAGAGGAGAAGGAAGTTGTTCATTTCTTTAACAGATAACTGTTGAATGCCTTTCTGAGTACAATTCTGTGTGAGATATTCCAATCCAATAGTTAACAAATTAGCATCATAATGATTCTACCTTCACTGACCCCCCATGGTAGGGAGGATGGAGGCAGGTAAGAAAGGAACTGGAGCACAGTGAGGAATGCTAAAAAAGGGGCGTTGTTGTAGCAGCAAGTAGAGGGTTCTTAATCTTGGTGAGGGATGACAGAGGTGTTGGCAGTGTCGGGGATGTGGTATGTATGCATATAACTAACTACCTGTGAAATTGGAGAGTCCCTCTGGAATAAGAAAGTAACGTATTCCCTCACTAATTTAGCATACAATGTTATGATGCTTCAGCATGGATATGTAGATGTTCCTGTGGCTGAATAAAACCACAACTGTTTTATTAATCTACAAAATAGCTAAATACCATGACTCCTCTGCTGAGCACTTGAATTTGCTTTTGAGTTCTACCTAGGAAGCTTCTTTAACTTCAGAAGCTCTCTGTTGTCCACATCTAAACCCAGCTGAAAAACTAATTAATGAACCGAGATCCTTTAGTCTTCTCTCAATCCAATCAAGCTGACAATTGAGATTAACCATCACACACATGATGTAGCACATTCCAGCAGGGGAAGTCTGGGAAGACACCTGTCACTTTTGCTACTCCACTGCGGGGAAGCTTGATTTTATTCCTGAATGCGTTTTTTAGAATGTTCAGCTTTGTGGTGCTCTGTCTCATGGATGTGTTGGGAGCTGGGACATCAAAGCTGTGTTACCAAGTCTTAAAACAGAGAGAATTGCACAATCAGGGAACTGAAACAAACTGAGATAAAAATGTGTCAGGCAATGGGTTTATTCTATTACCATATGGATCTGAGCCAATTATCTACTCAAAATTTCACTCCACTGTCTTATGTTTTTAATTAGCTACATCTGAAAATTGGATGGTATGAACTAACCAATGTAGCTGTTTGAAGGGCTCTTCTCTGCTGTTTGGGTTTAGAGATTGTGTTAGCTTTCTTTTGCTGTGACAAAACCCCTGAGGCAACTTAACTTTTAAGGAGGAAGAAAGTTTTATTTTGGCTCAGGGTTTTGGATGCTTCATTCAATGGTTCTATTGCCCTGAGACTGTGGTGAGGGAGAACACCATGGTGGGTATGTGTGGTGGAAAAATCTGCTTATCTAGTGGTGACCAAGAAGCCAACAAATAGTGGAAGGGACCAGGGTCCCTGTATACCCAGCAAGGGCATGACTCTAGTGACTTCTTTTCAATTGGCTTCATGTCTTAAAAGTTGTACCATCTTCCAAGAGTGCCACAGGCTGGGGACCAAGCCTTTAACATGTGAGCCTTGGGGACACATTTATTCAAATCATACCAGAAGTGCAGAGAGAGCATGATGTGAGGGCCCCTTTCCTCAACCATGTGGTGTAGGCAGAGGTATGCTCTGAGAAGATTCTGGAACCATTTGGTACAAGGATTTAACGAGAGAATGCTATGGAAGTCTTTAAGATATATGAAAACATTTAATAACTATTATTCTCCGTTTCCTTTCCTAAAATCCTTCCCCTCAGCACCCTAGCCTTCAAATATGTCCAACTTTTCAGGCAACTGCCTGGGGAACATGGACCAGCAGGATCCCTGAAAACAGGACCATGGTCCAAGGCTTTCACTGTGACAATCAGGTGAAGGTCATAGCTTACCCAACCCAGCTGGTGGTGCTGAAGCTTCCTTCACCTTGCAGAGCAGGATCTCCAGGACTATGTCTGGTCCCCAGGCAGAACCCAAGGACAGATAATCAGAATGTTCTTCACAACAGAGTAAGGCCCTCATTCATGATGGTTTCCTTCCTTCACCCCCTCCCTTCATCCCCTCCCTCCTTCTTCTGCCCCTCCTTCCCTTCCCTCCTTACTTCCTTTTTCTAGTCTTCCCTTCCTCCCTTCTTTTGTTTTTTCTTTTCTTCCCTCTTCCTTTGCTCCTTTTCTTTCTTCTTTCCTTCCTTACCTCCCTCCTTTCTTTGCTTCCTCCCCTACTTCCTTGCTCCCCTATTCCATGCTTGCTCCCTTCCTTCTTCTCCTCCCTCCCTTCTTTCATCTTTTCTTTCCTCCACAGTTGCTTGACCACCGAGAATTAACTACACTTAGAAATGGATATGCACCTCCAGCATTATGTACATATGGTATATGCCAGGGAAATGTACATTGTTATTCACACCATGACCTCATTGTAGCTGTAGACTTGCTCATGAAACTAAGAAGCCCACATATTTACTGTGACTAAAACTCTGCTAGGTGTTCCCACAGGCCCCAAAGCCCCACAGGGTCCTATAAGCGTGTCCCTGTTTTGAAATGAGGAATCTGAGGTTTAGATGATTTCCACTGGTCCAGGGCTGGCCACCTGGGACTCTTCTACAAGTAAAGCTAAAGATCCAGGAAATACTAAAAGCAGTTTTAGGAAACATTGTGTATTGTATCAGTGAAACTGCCTCTGTTCATTTAATTTTGGAGCTAGAAGCTCTACAGAGAGAAGTTAAGAGATAACTGGGAATGAAACTGGCCACAGAGGGTTTCTGTCACCAAACATCCACATTTCTGGAGGATAATTTATCCTAGAATTTGACCAGAAATAGACATTAGCTTAAAGATGCAACTAGGGTGATTAGATTAGCTGAATTAAATAAAAGGCACCAGCATATGTCCTATTTCCATGCTGCTTCTCAAAATAGAAAGCACCTGATAAAAGGAAAAAGAATGGAAGATATATTTCTCCCTCATTCATTCATTCATCAATTCATTCCTTATTGTTGTAGGGTTTCACATTGTAGCTCAGGCTGGCCTGGAACTCATGGTAATTGTCTTGCCTCAGGTTTTCTTCTTTTCTTTTCTTTTTTGTTTTTTTGAGGTAGGGTCAACTCTAGCCCAGGCTGACCTGGAATTCATTATGTAGTCTCAGGGTGGCCTTGAACTCTAAGCAATCCTCCTGCCTCACCCTCCCGAGTGCTGGGATTATACACATTCGCCACTATGCCCGGCTCTGCCTCAGCCTTTTTATTGTTCCTTGTTTGAAGTGCTGAGCTAACACTAACCAGAAAATGAGCATCCTTCATCTATTTTTATTTGTGAGGGAAACTGATCCACTTTTTCATTTTCTACCCTGGGCTACTACTGTGTACAGTTGACCAGCTATTTCTTGTACTATAGTATCTGCTCTGATGCACATTTCAGATTTGCAAACAGAAGTGCTTGGTGGGCTGGAAGCACTTTGCTTGGTCTTAGGTTGGTATCCTGACTCATTATTTAGGCAGAGTTTAGGGACCCAAAGATGTGCATCTCATCTTAGAAGATTCAGGTCCATTCAGAGAATTTTTTTCTTTTTCTTTGGAACAAGGTTGGCTTATGTTTCTCCAGCTGGCCTTGAATTTGAGATCCTTGCCTGAGCCTCCTGAGTGCTGGGATTACAGGCACGTGTCACCCGATGGAGATGAGGTATAGGCGGCACTATAGCACAGTTCTAGGGGTGCATGTTGGGAGGCAGTTTTTATGTAACAAATGTGGTTAGTGCAACAGAGAATAAATTATGGGGATGTTGAACACAGATGAACCTCCCTAAAAACTAACAAAGGGACTGAATCATCAACCAAGTATAAAAATCATAAATTTTATTTTTTCCTAAAATACCATTTAGTCTTTATTATGAGTGTGAAATGAACAGAAAAGTTCATCTCATTTATTTTTAAAACTGATCTCAATTGTTTTAATTTTAAGTATATGCAGGCTGGCTCTTCAGTTACCCTCATCCTCTTCCTTCAAGGGAGAGTTTATTTTCTCTCCTCCTCCAGAGCTTTAAACAGCACCATGGTGTCACAGGGAGGGGTCTATTCACTGTCATCGTCAGCTGATCTGGAGATCTGAACTTTGGTCTTTCACATTTGTACCCACTAGGCTTCCATCCTGTCTTGCTCACTGGGTGTTTGGGAAACTCTAACTTGTTACTGTGCACAGGGGATCTGGTCCACCTGGAGGCTATTTATTTATTTATTCATTTATTTAAGAGAGAGAGGGAGGGAGGGAGGAAGGGAGAGAGAGAAAGAGAGAGAGAGAGAGAGAGAGAGGGAGGGAGGGAGGGAGGGAGGGAGAGAATGGGCATGCTAAGGTATCCAGCCACTGTAGACGAACTCCAGACACATGCACCACCTTATGCATTTGGCTAATGTGGGTCCTGGGGAATTGAACCTGGGTCCTTTGGCTTTGTAGGCAAACACCTGCCCTCCAGCCCCACCTGGAGGCTTTCTCAGCTTCTTCTGCCCCACGGGAAAGAACACAAGACATTTTCTCTATCTCACTTCATACCACTGTAGGCCTGGGTGCATATATCTTGGAGTACAGCCATAATGTCTTTCTAGCAAATAAACTAATGTCCTTTCTGCTTTCAAAGTCCCACTGCAGAAGGGCGTTTACTTATCTTCTCCCAAGCCTTGTCCTAGGGGAGATAAGCACCTGTTGGACATTTACTCGTACTTGGCCTTTTAAAGTGAGTCTTGGGTGTGATATTTTTGCGTAAGTACATGTGGTGTGCAAGTGTGTTCATGCAGTGGACAGAGGCTGACCGTTTTAGGCATCTTCCTCCATCATACACCTCTGAGGTACAGTCTTTGGCTTCAGCACAGCTTGTTGATTCAGCTAGTCTATTTAGCCACTTTGCCTCAGGAATCTTCTGTTTATGCCTCCTAATCTAGAACTACAGAAGACTGCCATACCCACCCAGCATTTATGGGGGTGTGGGGGATCCACACTTTGGTCCTAGTCACTGGCTCATCTCCCTGGACTGCAGGGGTGGCTTTCCAGTGCTCTACTACTCCCGGCAAGAATTTCATTTAGTTGGTACTTAAAGCTCAGTTTTTGAGACTTAGAAACACCTCTCTCCATATAGTCCTCCTACTTCAAGTTTCTGTGTTCTTCTGGGTAATCACTTCTCCAAGAACTGATGCCAGAGAGCCCTACTTGCAGCTTGTGAGTGGAGAGAAACAAGCCCATGATCAGGTAGTGTGCAGCATGTGATTGGTTAACAACATGAAGGTTGCTAAGGCAGCTGTTTAGGTTCTTTCAGAACATGTGGAAAGAGAGAGTTTCAGATACACACACACACACACACACACACACACAGAGAGAGAGAGAGAGAGAAGGTGAAGAGATGGTTATGGGTTTTCTTGACTGTAACAATCACTTTGCTATGTGCATGTATATCAAAACATCTTGCTGTATACCTTAGGTATATATAATAAAAATAAATTTATAAGAAGCTCTGTAGCAGTTGCCTTCTCATCACAGGGACAAACACCCTGCCAGAAGCAGCTTCTGGGAAGAAAGGATTTCTTTGAGGTTAATTGATTTGAGGGGAAGCTTCATCTTGGTGGAGGGAGCTGGCTCACTTCATATATCTGTAGGGAGACAAAGAGAGAGAGAGAGAAGAAGGAGGAGGAGCAAGGAGCAAGCTGGATCTCAACACACAGCAGACTTAAGCAAGACAGGATTTATTTTGGCTCACAGTTTTAAGGGACAGTGCATCGTGGTGCAGAAGGCAAGGTGGCAAGAGTGTGAGACGGCTGGTCACGCTGTGTGCACAATCAGGAAGGAAGGACGAAGGCTGACGCTCAGCTAACTTTCCTCTTTCTACTCCGTCAGGGAACCCGGCCCATGGCATGGTGATGAGCTGCCTATGCTCAGTTAAATTTTTATGGAAATGCCTTCATAAACACACCCAGAGATGTATTTTCACGGTGATTCTGAATCCTGTCAAGTTACCAATGAAGATCAATCTTGACAGACAATGAACCTCCACGAGGTCTAGGAAGGAACCCTGCAGCATGAGGAGAAGCAGTCACACCTGACAGAATCAGATGAAACGCGCAATGCTGCAAAGTAGCCTACAGTAGCACCCGGAGAAGATGTGCCGTCATCCTGACAAATGTGTGGAGAATAAGTCAGTAACAATAATTCTACTTGAAGAAGGAAGTGCAGACAGCCTTGGCCCCATGCAGTCCACTTGAGCGCTGTTATGTCCCTCAGTGCCATGGGTGGAAGGCAAGTCAACGTGTTTGGCCTTACCTTCCTGGCCTTTTAAGATTCTCTGCTTTTAGCTTCCAAGATTATTTTTAATCTAACTTATTAATTATCTTGATAATGCCAATCCTTCACAAATTCTGGGGAGCATAATATTAGAATTAGCTTTTGAAAATGGATTATGCTTTCAACTTTCCCTACTTTCAATGATGTTTTATTGATAAAATTGAGAGGCTTTATTGGATAACCATCCTAACCTGGGTGTCCAATCTTGAGTTACTTTTTAAAAGCATTCCAAATATTACAATATTTTGTTTATTTTATAATAACTAAAAGTCTTTGGAGTATTTAAAAACAAATTAGTTGTTTTTATAGTCATGTCATTAACATCATTGGAATCCAAAATATTATTATTATTATTCATTATTTAAGACCTTCATTAACAGGTGCTTGCAGTTCTGGGGCTTTTTTATTTTTATTTTTTTTTGAAAAAGATCAAGTTGTAAACTTTTTACTACAAATTAAAAATGAAGTTCTTAAAAATCTCAGCTTGGGTCTGGTGAGATGGTTTAGCGGTTAAGTGCTTGCCTGTGAAGCTTAAGGACCCTGGTTCCAGGCTTGATTCCCCAGGACACATGTAAGCCAGATGCACAAGGTGGCGCATGCATCTGGAGCTAATTTGCAATGGCTGGAGGCTCTGGCATGCCCATTCTCTCTCTACCTATCTGCCTCTTTCTCTCTCTTTCTATCGCTCCCAAATAAATAAACAGCACCAAAAAAAATTAAAATAAAAATATCTCAACTTGACCAGATATGAAACAATTTAAAAACCTTTAAAGGTATATTGAGAAAACCCAGGCTTAAAAAAAACAAACAAACATGTTTGTCATTACCAAAGAGACATCTTTTAGGTAAAAATAATAAAAAACTGCATGCTGCAGAGACAATGCAGATAGTTCTAGTTTATCTGGTCAAGGGGCAAAAAGCAAGCACTTAATTAAGGTCTTCAGCTCCAGTCTTTTGCTCATTTCTTATTGCTGGAATTTCATATTCATTTCTTCTTGTTGGATGACTAAGCCTGATGATGGTAAAGACCATAAGCTGACATTTACTCAGCCCGCCCTGCTCTGCCTCAGAAGCAGAGGAATTTTCAGCTGGTGGATCGGCTGCTTTTATCTCTTTGCCATCCTGTGGATTAGGGCTCTCCGGGCATCCGCATCTGTAGTTGGAGGTGCGTTGAGGTGGCCTCTGACCTTCGGTGTCATCTCCTTGATTTTCCCTGTCCTCTACATTGCCATCCTCTCTGGGCTGCCTCTGGCGAGGAGGACCCCTGCAGAATCGTGGTCTATAACCCCGATACATATTCTGTCTCACCCTCTGCCTTGCTGTCCTGCTCCCTGGTTGTGGGCACCCTCCGCCACTGCTCCCTGTGCACGAGGTGGGATACTGTGGTCCGCGCCCATAGGGCATCGTCCTGTAGCCAGGCGGGGCCTCGCCTGCGGTAGGCGGCGTTCTGGTCCTGGCCGTCAGAGCGCTCTCCCATCCTTCGTTCTCCCCCTCGCTATTCTGGTGATCCTGCTGGTAATCACGAGAGGGAGGACCCCGACGGCGCGGACAGCGTCCACATGGTTACCGTCTGCTGCATCTTCACTGCCTTGAACCGGCCCTCCACCAGGGCCTGTAGCATTTGCTGCCTCCGAACGCTTTTCTCCTTCAACATCAGAGAGAAAGAGGCAGATAGAGAGAGAGGAGAGAGAGAATGGGTGTGCCACGGCCTCCAGCCACTAGGAATGAACTCCAGATGCATGTGCCACTTTGTGCATCTGGCTAACAAGGGTCCAGTAGAATTGAATTTGGGTCCTTTGGCTTTGCAGGCAAACGCCTTAACCATTAAGCCATGTCTCCAGCCCTTAAAGATATATGTAAGAAATAGTTGAATGTGCTGAAAACGATGGAATTATGACTAGTTCATCTGTGCAGCCTGTGCACCATGAGGCTGTAGGGGATGACTTATGCTTCTGGGGTGGGTTAACTCAGAATCTATGATTAGACCCTATACAATTATGTTACTTAGTAAATGCCATAAAGTAATTTAAATTTATATAAGATGGTGAGATCTAAAGCCAAATTTTATTAAAAAAAACAAAAAGCAGAATTGGCTAATACTTTTTCTTTCATGTGACTTATGGTAATGGTGTTCTGGGGAACTGTAAGAAAAAGAATTCTGACGCCACATCCAAGCCTACAGGGAGGAAGATTCCAGGGGTCATCACTCCTGATATGTGTAAGCACTAACAGAGGAATGGCCAGACTGGTGCCACGTGTATGCTAACTTTGAAATAAGCTATGAGAAAAGTGAGTAAGGAAAAAGGCACTATGAAAACTAAAGGGGCTAATCTTGAAAGTCAAAATGTTTTTCTGGAGCCCGGCATGGTGGCACATGCCTTTATTCCCAGCACTCAGGAGGCAGAGGCAGGAGGATCGCCATGAGTTCAAGGCCACCCTGAGACTACATAGTCAATTCCAGGTCAGCCTGGGCCAGAGTGAGACCCTATGTCAAAAAAAAAAAGTTCTTCTCTAACTGGATACATTAGCCATTTAAAAGGGTGTACAAAGTCCTGCGCTATGGGATATAGGACAGAAAGCTGTCAGATAAAGCTGAGATTACTTCAGATCCACAGACACCCATGTCTTAAGCTTGGATGCCAAAAGCTTTCGCTTCATTCAGACAGAAGAATAGCGACAGTGGCCGAGTGAGCATTTTGTGTTGCGTTAAATGCAGGAAGTCTCAGGATGATAAAAAGGAAACTTCCTTTATTGAGACCACTTAGAAATGTTTTCTTCCACATTTATTTAATGATTGTAGAAAGTTGTTGGATTACCAAAACAAATTACCACGGGCTGATTAGATTAGGCAATAGGAATTTATTTTCTCCTAGTTCTGAAGGTTGGAAGTCTGAAAGGTCAAGATCAAGCTGCCAGCATGGTTAGTCTGTGTCGAGGCTCTAGTCCTCAGCTCAGAAGTTCCTTCTCGCCGTCTGTACCTGTGTGTCAAGAGAGAGCTCTTTGGTATGTCTTCCTCTTCTTTTCAGGTCTCCAGGGACGAGGGATGTGTCTCAGTGGGTAGAGTGCTAGTTGTGCAAATTAAGAAGCTGAGTTCCCATCTCTGGAAAAGCAGGATTCAGTGGTAGTGATGGGGAGGCCAAGATGGGGAATCACTGGGGCTCACTGTCTGGCTAAAGTGGTGAGCTCTAGGTTCAGTGAGAGTCTGTCTCAAAGAAGAAAGTGGAGAGCAACTGAGGAAGACGCACAGCATCTACTTCTGGATTCTGCACACACATGTGCACATATGTTTGCACAGAACTGCACACACATATGTGCCCACACACATATGAACATGCATATGTACTGGCACATGGTATAGACATGCACATGCAAAAATTAAATTAAAAAATGAAGACCTAGTTCCGTAAAACTAGGGCCCCATCCTTGACTTAACCTTGACTACATCCTTGAAGGTTCTGTCTCCAAATGCAGCCACCTTGGTAATGAAGGCTTTGTCATAAATTTTGAGGGACATAGTTGGGCCTTCAACTCTGGTCCTTGGTTTCAGTTGCAGATGATCTGTTGGAGGAAGCGGGCATAGGAGCCACTTTCTGCAGGACAGAATGTGATCCTCCCCAGGGTTCCAAGGAATATAAGGCTGTGCCCAGGAAGTTAAGTTCTGAAAGCAGCAGCCACAGCCTTCTCCAGTGTAAATTTCTTCTTGGTTGCCTCTTAGCTCTTCTCCCTAATGGTCAACTCAGTCAGTGCCAGGGATGTTTTCGAATTGTTCTATAGAGCCATAGTGCTTACAGCTGTTTTAATGTTTCTTTAAGTTTGTGGTTCAGTTTGTATGCAAAATATACTTCAAGTAGTAAAACTATCACTGACATGTCACATGAAATAACTCCTAAATTCTGTACACCAGATTTTAACACATTTGGGATGACTACTTTTATCAGGTTATCTTGATTTCCTGTAGGCTTTAGAATGATGTTCTTGACATTTCCTTGTAATTGAAGAATACCTTAAGAATACAGGGTAAGGGGCTGGAGAGATGGCTTAGCGGTTAAGGCACATGCCTGCAAAGCCTAAGGACCCTGGTTTGATTCTCCAGGTCCCACGTTAGCAAGATGCACAAGGGGGTGCATGTGTCTGGAGTTTGTTTCCAGTGGCTGGAGGCCCTGGCTTGCCCATTCTCACTCTCTCTCTCTCTCCTTCTCTCTGTCTCTAATAAATAAATTTAATAAAAAATCTTAAAAAAAGAACACAGGGTAGGTCATGAGAACCAATTTATTTGTGCAAACAAACAAAACATTATTGCAAATAAATAGAATGTTGAAGTTACTATAATATTCTTATATAAATCTGCTGTTTCTGTGGTTTTTCTTTTCATGGGACAAATACTTGAGAAGTTAATAAAACTATTACATAAATGAACTTATAAGTTAAATTTACTTCAATACATTTATACTAGTAAATTAATGCCCTTTATAATCATTTCTTTTAAAATTCCATTTGAGAGAAAGTGTGATGTCTGTTTGCTTATAAAGACTCTGTTTTGCATGTGTGATTCAACAGCTAAAAACTGCTCATGCTTGTCATGCTGCAAACCCAACAGTGAAGTATGAAGGAAAGCAAGCAATGTAATCCAGACACATGAAGTGTAGGTGGCAAAATACACATCAGGTAGGTGCCCTTAAATTTTGGTTTTACAGTCTGACAGTGAGCAATCATTCATTATAAATTATTAGAATTTTAATTTAAAAAATTAGTGTAGGGAGCTGGGCTGGGGAGGGACATTAATATGAGTATTTGGTATTAAGATGAGAGCTGCTCAGTAGGAAACTTCCTAATGGAAATGTCACTGGTAGTAATTATCCGTTTCCAGTTAAGCAGCTCTCTGATTCCCCTCCAGCATCAGGGGACCCAGCAGCCTGACAGATGCAAGTGAAACAAGAGAGTGATTGAGAAAGCTGGAGACTCTGGAGAGCTGGCCAGGGAGTTTGGAGACAGCCGCATAATTCAATATTTGTATCATTTGAAGGCTATGTTGGGACATGCTTTTTGAGTCACAAGATGTCAATCCAATGGGCCAAACTGGTATGGAATTGGAAGAAGTAGAGGCAGGGAGTTAGAATCCAGGGAGCAGATCCTGACAAATCTGAAGAAGCACTAAGGGGCCAGAGGATCAGTCAAGTCCAAGGTAAACTAGTGGGCCTCCAGCTCTTTTAGGACTCCCTTTGGATCTTTCTAGTGGTGGCAGGACAGGCTGATGGTAAAATGCCAGTGATCCTTGGAGAAGTTTTAGGAGGGTATGTGGTGCCATCTTCCCTGCATGAAACAGGCTTATCATCTCCTCTCACATAATGCTTGTGAAATTTTATGTAAATTAATATACCAAGGACTCTAATTTTAGCCCCTGTGTCAAACTACCTTTCTTTAGGCCTTTATTATTTTTTTTTCCAAAAAATAGTTTTGAGCCTGCTTAGACCTGATATCAGCAATATCCTATCTCCAAAATAAATGCTTATAAGCTGAAAAAGTAAAATTTCTGATGATTAAAGTTTCATACTAGTGGATAAATGTATTTGCTTTTCATTCTTTACTTTTCAGGTATTATTATCCCTTGTGCATCTGTAATTTCCTCTGCCACAGAAATAGTCTTGTAGTCTCAAAATGAAGTGATTGAATGAGGACACTGGCCTTGGGTCAGATTTCCCCCCCTATTTTAGTAATATAAACTTTGTTTATGAAGAATTTGTAGGGGTTGTGTCAGAAGTCACAAATTATACGCATGCGAGATGAGTCCAGTTGGTCTTTGAAACAAATCTCCTTTCTTTGAGATTGTATAACATAATGGACACACTTACATAGTAATGTGTAAATATGACAAGTGTGCTTAAGGATTTCCATAGATAAAATTAATCAAGTGCCTTCATATAAAACTTCGTTTCCCAATAAAGGGAGTAGCATAGGTATTTATTGCTATTATAAAACTACAAAACTGGTAAGTGTTAACTAGACAATTTAGTAATGCTCAGGTTCTTCTCAGTTATATCCTAGAGATCAGAGATAACATAGCAATTCACTCTATTTTGTGTTTATAGGTTGGAAATAGTTCAAACACATGGAGTTATTCAAAGCTTTGCTTCTGTGAGTTCAATAATTCCATCTCCACTTAGAAATAAAATGATAGATTTAAAAAATACAACTAAATAATGCATGGTATGATGGGATAAGGAGATACTGCTAAAATTCACATCAAAAAGCATACTCAATCACACTGCTCGGTTTTTAGAGTTGTTCCATTAGTGCCCCTTTAACATGTAATATTTCCAATTAAATGTGTTGGTAAGAATTATTCATTTTAATAATTAAAGAGCTTCCCCAGCTCCCTGAAGAGCGTTACCATGGAGGTCCAGCTTCACTGCTGGGAATAATCACAGCATGCTAATATAAGGAGAGGGTGTCAGTTGAATGCTAGTATTGTACATGAGTGAAACTCACTCAGGTTTCGTCTCAATGGCTTGTTCTTAGGATACCCGTGAAGTGACCTTTTGCTGTGGCAGGTTGTGGTGTGGGTTAGTTTTGTGGCAACAATTCATCGCCCACTATGCCCTGGCTGTGTCTTCTGGCACTCCAGAATGACATGACAAAGTTTTTGATGTCTTCAATATCACTTAATCTCTGGGCAGTGATTCCCTCAATTGAGTTTTCTGATGCCTTAGGGCTGTCATGAAATTCTCCAAACAAAATTTTCTTTCCTTTTACCTAAAAATAAATATATGGCCTTAGAGCCATATATTGGAGAGGAGCTAATACAAAAAGAAACATGGAGAAGGAGTCATAACCAATGCAACAGTAATCAGTGTCTTTTGGCAGCAGCTATGCTGAATGTGAGTCTCTGGGGGTGTAGTGGAAGAGTGCCCAAGAAGGCAGTCCCTCACTACATGCTGTTTACTGTAACCATAGCATTATGGGATTAATAATTTTGAAACATTGGCATTCCAATTATAAGACTGAGCATGGAGCACATGACCATGTATTCAAGACCATCTTGTGTGGTGTGATATAGTGAAACTCTGTCTCAAAAAATTAAAAGCATTGGCTAGGGAAATGGCTTAGTGATTAAGCATTTGCCTGTGAAGCCTAAGGACCCTGGTTCAATTTCCCAGGACCCACATAAGCCAGATGCACAAGGAGGCACATGCATCTGGAGTTCGTTTGCAGTGGTTGGATGCTCTGGTACACTCATTCTTTCTCTTTCTTTCTCTGCCTCTTCCTTTCTCTCTCTCTCTCAAATAAATAAATAGATAGATAGATATATTAAAATATATAAAAAATTAAATACATAAAAAGTTAAAAAATATATAGTATCATAAAGCCAATGACTCTATTGCATTGCTGAACATGAGAATAAAGGCAACACTATTACCACTACCACTCCCATTCCTGCTATAATTATAGAACCATAAAACCTGGGATTAATGAGCAGCTTCTCAGGTGCACTGTCCTAAGTGGATACTATAAGTTGAATCATTTAACTATTATTTTCAAAGATCAATTTGAGATTCTGATACTTTTCTAACTATCCTCATGTCTATAAAATGTTTTCAACTTCAGCACTGATGGCACTGGGAGACTATTCTGCACACTATATTTTCTAAGTCACTCCCACATTGCCATTTGAGGTAATAGAGCTAGTTTTTATGTTAATTATACAGAGGTATTATGAGATTTTCTAGTTTCTACAGCTCATCTTTAATTTCTAGAATTTTCCATTTGGGAGTATTTTACAGATGAGTTTTCCTCCTTCTTCTTGTGACAGAACTGATGTACTTAGGCTTTTGTGGTTTGCTTGGTCTTCCCCGCCCCCCTTAGCTTTCTCTGACAAGTGGCAATGTTATGTAAAATTTATTGTTGTAGTCAGTTTCATGTTGCTGGACAAAGCAAAACCACCAGGCAGCTTGTGGGGGTAAAGAGTTTATTCTGGATTACAAACTCGAGGGGAAGTTCCATGATGACAGGGAAGCCATGGTATGAGCAGAGAGTGGACATCACCTCCTGGCCAACATTAGGTGCACAACATCAGCAAGAGAGTGTGCCAAACACTGGCATGGGGAACTGGCTATAACACCCATAAGTCTACCCCCAACAACAAATCTCTCCCAGCAAGGATCCAATTCCCAAATTGCCATTGTATGGGGATCTAGCATTCAGAACACATAAGTGTATGATGGACACCTGAATCAGACAACCACATTTACTCAAGAATAAAGGAAATGGTTTCTCAAAAGTGTCTTCATTATTTCCCATCTTGGGTTGTCAGCATGGAAAATAGAAACAATGAAAATGGGGCTGAAGAGATTGCTCAGTGGTTAAGGTGCTTTTCTGCAAAGCCTAACAACCTGGGTTTGATTCCTCAGTACCCATGTAAAGCCAGATGCAAAAAATGGAGCATGCAGCTGGAGTCTGTAGTTGCCAGAGGCTCATTCTCTCTGTCTGTCTGTCACTTTTTCCTATCTCTTTCTCTGTTTTCAAATAAATAAATATTTTTAAAAAACAATGAAAGATGAGAGAGAAGGTTCACAAGGCTGAAGATAAGAATGGACTGGCAGTCCAGGCTATGAAATCCTGCCTGTTCCAAGACAGAACTGAGTGCTCTCTGAGCTTATTGGTAATGAATGGATTGGTTAAGTCCTTCAAGAGATTCTTATCCATTATGGGGAGTGGATTGCTCAGTTATTTATTTGAGAGTAGCCATGACATGGTTGTAAAGGAGGGTTAGAACCCTGGGCTGTTGGAGCTTGCTGTCCACTGATACTCCCTGAGTGGATGCGACTCTCCATGTCTTAGCAGGCTGTGCCACTGTCTTCTCTGTAATCCAGTCTAGCTCAACAGATGGTTCTTGTGTGGCATTATAAGTGCAGGAAGATTTTGAGGCCCTCAAGTCATAGTTAACATTGTAGCTAAATCTTTATTATTGTGGAATGTGATACCATATGAAATATATGTTGGTATTTGTCCTGGTTCCTGGCACAAAGCTCCTAAAATTCTCCTTTTTGCTGCATCCAGTTTAATCACTTGTAAATGCAGTTGTCCAATGTCTTGACCACTTTGTATCATGAGGTTCCAATAAAAGTCTTGGGAAAATATTTTGGACTAGTCAAGACTATGCCATGTGACATAGGATGCACAGGAGGTCAGAAATGCTGTTACCAGGTATATTTAGGCTCTATGGTATAAAGAGCTATATACTTCTTGGAAAGTCTTGAAGATTAAGAAGGGAACTTGTATTCTGAGCAGTCAAATATCACCCAATACCATCAAACTAAAACTTAAAACTTGCCAAAACAAGTAGCCACTTGTTTTGGTCTATTCCCTTATACCTGAATATGAACAGTCTATCTTGAGTCAGACATCCATGCCATGACAATGTCCATGGAGGCAAGAAGTTTGCTTTCCAGGGCTGTGGGTGGCTGGATTATTCTCTAAGAGGTATGCATTTATGAAGTCATAGCTAGATAAATCTGTTTATTTTTCAGATGCCAGCATAGTATTGATTCTTGAAAATGACACAGGTACTTTATGGTTCCTTTGATGAGCTATATCCTGAGCCCCCCCGCCCCCCATATCATATTACTAGCTAACTTGCATTGGTGGGAGAGGTACATTTACATGTTTGTGCTCATAAGTTTATATGCCTTCCTGGGGCAGTAGTGTTTGATTTGGGACATTTGGTAACTCTGTGTATCAAACCTTTTCCAGAAAGTCTGATACCATTTCCTGTTTATATAATGGGAATATTGCAGCTTAGTTCTTAGCTGACCATTTACAGTTATAGCTCCTAGTATTTGCCAAACTGTGCCTAATAAAAGGACCTGTTAGGGCTTTGACAAAGGTTTGGCAATGAAAACTTTTCAGATCACCTACCTAGACGTAAAATAGAAAAAAAAAAAAACAATTAAAATATCGTGGTTTTAATTTCTAAGTTTTAGTCACTATGATAACTGAAAGGAAAGTAGAGGAGGAAAGATTTATCGGGTTCCTGGTTTCAGAAGTATCAGCCTGTGTTGGGCTGGCCCCAGTGGTTCTGGAGGAATTACTGTAGGAGGATGTGGTAGAGCAGAGCTGTGCATTTGGAGGCATTTAAGAAGCACATAGAGGGCTGGAGGGATGGCTTAGCAGTTAAGGTGTTTGCCTGGAGAGCCAAAGGACTCAGATAGGATTCCCCAGATGCACAAGGGGGCACATGCGTCTGGAGCTCATTTGCAGTGGCTGGAGGCCCTGGTGTGCCCATTCTCTATCTCTCTGTCTCCCTCTCTGTCAAATAAATAAATAAATTTGAAAAAAGAGAGAAGCACAGAGATGGGAAGGGTATAAGGCCAGGGACATCTTTTCAGGACACACCCCTAGTGACCCACTTTCTCCAGTTGTGTATCACCCCCAACAGTTTCCATCAACTTTCAATAATGCCATAAAACTAAGATTAATCCATACTTTAATTGATAACCTTTATGATCCAATCAACTCTCAATTACTGGGTTCATCTCTTTGGGACCAAGTTTTGAACATTTGTAGCCTTTTGGGGTCATGTCACATCCAAACTATAACAATAATTAAATAACAATTTACCACAAATAATTTTGTTCTCTTTCTCTTTTTCCTTTTGTATGTATGTATACTCATACACACATACATTCATAGGTACATATGTAATATAGTAGGCACTGTATGGTACTTCACTAAAGTTAGTTTTTCTTTATTTTAAGTAGCATAACCCATGGCAAATTAAAGTAAATTTCTCAGTGGTACTGAAGTAAATAACCAACATATATATGATTCTTAATTCGATAACTTGAATATTTGAGATTCAAGCATGGAGAGAATAGATTCCTAGTTCAAAATTCTAGCCTCCATACCAAGAGAGTTTTAAAAACATTTCATTTAATGAAGAATTCTAAAACTGTTTCTAGAGGTTTTATTAGGGGCATGAGTTTTAATAAGCGCAACTGGGTATTTGTTTTGAGTTAGATAAATGGTGCCAAGAGCAACAATTATCTTTAATGCACACTGTTATTCATGCTTTAGAGGTGGAAAAAGAGAACTCATGGGAAGTACTAAAGTTGATAGACAATAAAAGTACACTATGAGGACCAAAGCCCAAGCAGGGATGGGTATTATATATGAAATCTCATCATGACAAGGAAAGTGAGGAGCAGAAGGACTCACTTCATTATATAAGTCAGGTTTAAAAAGTATTAGGCAAGAATATTAAATGTGAAAGTATTTGGGCTTAAAAAGGAAAATGGAAAAGTTTAAATACAGGTAAACAAATACTGTGATCTGGTTTATCATTTGTTTTGTGGCTTCTCATGATCTGTATCCACAAAACTTCTCTTCTGATGAATTGCTGCATCTCTGGAGGATGTATAAAGGCTGGTAGTAAACTTCTAGTAATAGAGTGCTTGCCTAGTATGTGTGAGGTCCTGGGTTTGATCCCCAGCACTACACAAGAAGAAAGAAAGAAAGAAGGAAAGAAAGAAAGAAAGAGAGGAAGAAGGAAAGAAAGAAAAGGGAGGAAAGGAGGGAAGGAAGTTAGTTGTATTTTAAATGATTAATGTAATTATGCCAGAGGATAGATTGTCATGGCTGTTCTGTTTGGAAACATGGTTATCTGTAAAAGGCATCACAATAAAAAGTGCTATTTTTCCTTATTTATTTATTTAATAGAGAAAGAGGGAAAGAAGAGAGAGAGAGAAAATGGGTGCTCCAGGGCTTTCAGCCATTGCAAACAAACTTCAGATGCATGCACCCCCTTGCACATCTGGCTAATGTGGGTCTTGTGGAGTCGAATCTGGGTCCTTTCACTCTGTAGGTCTTAACTGCTAAGCCATCCCTCCAGCCCAGAAAATGCTATTTTCTGTCATTTGATAAAGAGGAAACGTGATGACATGTGAAGATGATTGACATGTGATTTGTAAACCAAGTAGAAGTAAGACAAATCATTGAAAATAATCCTTAGAGGAATAGACTGTTCTTCTTAAATATACATATTCAGAACAGTCCTCTGAAGGATATTGGTAGACAACAGCTTCAATGTGGCACAAGATAGAAATCAGGCAAACTTGCTATCCAACTGAATTCTTAAAAGCAAAGATATAGGGGCAGATAGCAAATGCTTTAGTCTTGTCAGTCTTACAGCAACTATCACATCTATTCAGCCTTTATAGCTACAAAGTATCCATGGAAATGAGTGACTATGACTTTGTTCCTATAACATGTTATTCAAATTCTTATAACTTCATGTGCCACCAATACTATTCTTTGTAGTAGTTTGGAAGAAATGTATTTAGAGTGCTTGGTTCCCAGCTGGTGGCAATTTGGAAAAGTGGTGGAGCCTTTGGGAGCTGGAGACTTGCTAGAGGGGGTGTGCCACTAGGTGGGTGGACCTTGAGGTTTATCAGTCCAACCCACTGTGTGTTCAATCTAGCTTGCTCTTGCTGCTCCCTGGTTGTGACAATGTGAACCAGCTTCTTGCTTGTACCATGCTTTTCCCATAATAATGAAACTTCCTCTTGAAACTGTAAGCTGAAATAAACCTTTTCTTCCCCTGAGCCTTTTCTTCTTCTTCTTTTATTTACTTACTTATTTATTTATTTTGGTTTGTTGAGAGCCTCCAGCCATTGCAAATGAACTCCAGACACATGTGCCTCCTTGTGCATTTGGCTAACGTGGGTCCTGGGGAATTGAACCTGGGTGCTTTGGCTTTGTTCTGCAAATGCCTTAATTGCTAATCCATCCCTCCATCCCTCCAGCCCCCAAGTTACTAGCTGTGCTTCAACTTTCCTTCTCTCCATGGCTTCTAAGCTAACTAGAACACACACACACACACACACACACATATACATTTATATATATGGAGAGAGAGAGAGAGAGAGAGAGAGAGAAAGAGAGAGAGAGAGAGAGAGGGAGGCTATAGTATACAGATTCAGGTTCGCTGAGATGAACTTCCAGACCAAGTACAGTTATGGAGGAAGGGATATTTATTGATGCTTACAGATCCAAGGGAAGTTCCATAATAGCAGAAGAAGCTGGCCTGCTCTCGCATCTGGAGTTCATCTGCAGTGGCTGGAGGCCCTGGCGTGCCCATTCTCAATCTCTTTTTCTCTCTATATATGCCTCTTTCAGTCTGTTGCTCTCAAATAAATAAATAAATAAATAAACAAAAAAATAAAACTATATAAACCCAAAGGTATGTTATTAAAAAGATATAGTGTAGTATTATAAAGTATTTACCTCTGTTAATATTGTTCAAATCATCTTCACATAGCCTTATCTGTTTTATTTTCATTTCCCATGTACTCTCTGTTATTTAGTCCTAAACCCATGTGTGAATGAGTCTGTGAACAATTTGTCATGCATTGCAAATGAAATACTTTGTGTTTTCTATTTGATTGGATACTTCAATTCTTGGATATACAGAAATTATGCACTGAAATTGTCTATTTTCTGTTTTCTCCCATTGGGGTTTGTGTTTTTCTTTCAAAAACATATTTATATCAATATCACACATTTTGCATTACATCTTTAGTGTTTATCCATCATTTTTGTCATTTATTTTCCAGATTTTAACTCTCTTTTATAACTGGTTACAATGCCAATTAGCTACCATTAAAAGGTCATTGAGCTTAAAAAATATTATGGCTTAAGATATCATACTTCTACCTAGTAAGATGCCAATAGCTTTAACTTATAGTGTCAAGAACATGAGATATAATTAAGACTGGTCAGAGTTTACAGATTCAGTATTTAACTACCTCACATATTATTTAATTCATCTACCATTGCCTGATTCCTAATCTCTTCCTTTTCCTGCCTTTTCATTACAAATCTAATTTGTATGTGACATATATAATCTCCTTTGGGAAAGATATTAGCCACGATTCAAACAATCCCCTATTTGCTTTTGGTTTCTTACTCTTGAAATGAGAGAACACATATTTGTGTCCCAGATGAATAAGAGGAAAAAGTAAATGGAGTTGAACATCAGCCAAAATACAGGCTTTGCATAAGAAGCCCAACTAATTTCCCCTAGCTTTGTCCGCTCTATTAATTTTCTGCCAGTTGCTTATTTTCTCAGAAATCTTACATATCTTGTACATGCAAATGCAGGGGCAGTGAAAGCCCATATTTAAAGTAGGTAAGCAGAAAGAATTTGGGCATTCTCACTGTCAAAATAATAAAAGCATTTAATAATTCATTTTAGCTAATAATAAGGCTGTGCACATGTATTTATCCATAGATAGTGCTGTGTAGAGTCGGGGATTCTGAATGTCTGTATCATAGAACATATAACCTTTAGGAGTTGGCTGCTAAACAATACTCTCACATATATTTAAGTGAAGGAGGAGGAGGAGGAGCACATTTGTAATCCTACCACCTAAGAGGAGAACAGGAAGAAGTTTAAGGACAGCTTCAGTTAAAGTGAGTTTGAAGCCATGTGGACTACAAGAGACCCTGACCCTGTCTCACAATAAATTGTGACAGGTTGTGGTGGTTTGATTCAGGTGTTCCCCCATAAACTTAGGTATTCTGAATGCTAGGTTCCCAGCTGATGGAGATTTGGGAATTAACGCCTCCTGGTGGTAATGTATTGTTGGGGGAGGGCTTATGGGTGTTATAGCCAGTTTTCCTATACCAGTGTTTGACACTCTCCTGTTGTTATTGTCCACCTTGTGTTGGCCAGGGGGTGATGTCCACCCTCTTCTCATGCCATCATTTCCCCCTGCCATTGTGAAGATTCCCCTTGAGCCTATAAGCCAAAACCAACCTGTTTTTTTTTTTTTTTTTTTTTTCCCAGAAGCTGCTCTTGGTTGGGTGATTTCTACCAGCAATGAGAACTGACTGCAACAGTAAAGTGGTACTGAGGAGTGGGATTGCTGCTAGACACCTGACTGTGTGGCTTTGGCCTTTTGGAGCTGATTTTCAAGAGGAATGTGGAAGGATTTGAAACCTTTGCCTAAGAGACACCTTGCAGTGCTATAACTGAAGCTTGATGGACTATTCTGGTCAGAGTTGAAAGACCTGAATGCATTAAGAACTATAGACTGTGAGGTTTGGCGTATGATGATGAGAAAGAGCTTTGTTTGGACTGGGCTAGCAGTTTGTGTGAGGCTTGCTGTTATGCCTGTGTCCTGAGCAGTTGTGCAGGGTTGCTTTGCATAGAAATGAACTGATGTGAGCAGAGAGATATGGCCCAGAAAAAAAAAAAAAATCTCTGGGTTTAGATTACTGTCCATTCAATGCAAATTGAGAGATAACGGCTATTGAGATTGGGCCAGCTGACCTGCATTGGGAAAACAGGAAGAATGTAGACATTTTGGAAAGGGACTGAGTGCTCAAGGAATGTCCTATTCTTCAAAGTCTGCTTTATTCCCCCGCCCCTCGCCTCCAGGATTAACAAATTGGCACTCTACCTGGTATTGTGGAGAATAAGAAATGCAGGAACGAGAGGGTCATTGAGTTTGCAGCACAGTCATGTGTTTTGGAAATGGCCATGGGCAGTATGCATCAGGTTTGCTGGGTGCCTGCTTGGAGACCCCATGGGGCCATGAGGATGAACTGTGGATTGCAGTGGAGACCCAGTGGAGATGCCGGGACCAGGGGATGGCTGCTGAGGAAAGCTGCTGGCCCTAGATGAAGTTTTCCAGGACTGTGAGTAGCTTAGCTGGAGGGACGGAATTGGAGTGCCAGAGACTTGTTGCTGGTTAGAATTATTGGACTTGGAGATTTGTCACTGGCTAGAGTTGTTGGACTTGAAGCTACAGAGTTTGATGTTTGCCCTGGTTGTTTTAATCTTGTATTGGTTGAATATTTCTTTGCTATACCCAATGCCATCTTTTGCAGTGTGAATATTTATTCTGTGTCATTATGGTTGTTTTTGCAGGGATTTTTTGGTATTCTGGCTCAGTTAAAACATCTTGGACTATGGTAACGCATGAACATCATTGGAATTGATAAAAACTATGGGGACTTTAAAAGTTGAACTAAATGCATTGCATTTTACATCATGGATGAGTAATAGTTTATGGGGGCCAGGGGCAGAATGTGATGGTTTGATTCAGGTGTCCCCTATAAACTTAGGTGTTCTGAATGCTAGGTTCCCAGCTGATGGAGACTTGGGAATTAACGCCTCCTGTAGGGGTGTATTGTTGGGGGTGGGCTTATGGGTGTTAGAGCCAGTTTCCACATGCCAGTGTTTGTCACACTCTCCTTTTGCTATTGTCTACCTTGTGTTGGCCAGTGGGTAATGTCCACCCTCTGCTTATGCCATCGTTTTCCCCTGCCATTGTGAAGCTTTCCCTTGAGCCTGTAAGCCAAAATAAACCTCTTTTCCTAGAAACTGCTCTTGGTTGGGTGATTTCTACCAGCAACGCGAACCTGAGCGCAACAAAGTCTTTTATCCCTTTGCCTATGCTCCTGTTTTCCTGGGGCCCTTCTCAGTGGGGCAGTGTGGGTATTCCTACCCATTCCATGGCTCTAAAAATCTTTCTGTCCCCTCTTCCACAATGTTCCCTGGGCCATGGCAGGTCTGTTGGCAGTCTGATTTAGTGTTGAGCTCTCTGCAGCCTCTGATTTTCTGCTTTGATCACTATGTTTTGATTGATCACCATGTCTGTCACTATCAACCTGGAGCTGGTTATCAGGCTAGCAGTAAGAACAGTATTCATGTCACTATTTCCTTTGCAATTTCTCCTGGATCCTGAAAGATGTTGTAGAGTTGGCATGTTGAATGGTGGCCTTTTAATGGATCTCTGTTATCCTTATTGTTCTCTGCCGTATGGACAATAAAACAGATTATCTGACAAGAGTGATAGCAGCTTGGGTTTAACGGGACATCAAAGTTAGTTGAGGACTTTTTGGTGTACAAACTCACTCTGCTTCTCCAGAGAACAGTGGCACCTTCTCTCTGGTCTGGGTTTTCTGACTATAGGATTCTGACTTGGTTTCCAGTATCAGATATAGATTCTCTCCCACTGAGCTGGCCTCATGTCTAATCAGAGAACAGTTGATTACCCACAGAATCTGTTTGACACTATTGCACAAGTGTGCACTTCTGTTCTGGTTAAAATCCAAAAACAAAAAAGCCAGTAAGTCCAGATGCACAAGGTGGCACGTGAAGCTATAGTTCCTTTGCAATGGCGTGCCCATTTTCTCTCTCTATCTGCCTATTTCTCTGTTAAACTCAAATAAATAAATCAAAAATAAGCCAAAAAATTAAAAAAAAAAACACCTCAGTAAGTATGCCCTCCTGATCTGGGCTACCTGTACTGGTAGCTAATATAGCTCCTTTATTTTTCTCTTTTGAAAAAACGTTATCCATTTGCAGGAAGAGAGGTGGGAGAGAGGGAGGGAGGGAGGGAGGGAGGGAGAGAGAGAGAGAGAGAGAGAGAGAGAGAGAGAGAGAGAGAGAGAGAGGGAGAGGGAACAGGGGATGATGGGCACATCCGAACCTCTTTCTGCTGCAAATGAACTCCAGATGCATATACCACTTTGTGCATCTGGCTTTACATGTGGATTGGGGAATTGTACCCCAGCTGGTAGGCTCTGCAAGCAAGTGACTTTAACACATGAGTCATTTCTTTAGTCTCTCCTTTATTTTTCTCTTCCCAAGACTACTTAATTGAAAACCTTTTATTTTCTCTGAAAATCTTCCTACTTTGAATGACTTTTTAACACAACTTTGCTGAAAGTATCAGGCACAGGAGTTTTCTGGTGACTCTTCAGGATCTTTTTAAGTATAGGAGCATATCTTCTCAAAATAGGGATAATTTGACTTCCTTTCTTATGCCCCCTGTACTGATTTCTCTTGCCTTATTGCACTGGCTTAGAATTCAAGCATTATATTGAATAAAAATGGAGAGAGTACAAACCCTGTTTCATTTCTGGTTTGAAAGAAATGCTTTCATTTTCTTCTGTTTGGCATAATATCATTTTTCTCCATTTTATTCATGGCTATAAAACAATTTCACTTCTACTGAAAAGTTCTATCAAATAGATGAAGCTATTTTTTTTATTAAAAATGTTTATTTCTGCTACTTTCTCATCTTAGTAATCAGGAATTCATCCTTGAAGACTACTGAATAATTTTCAAGGCAGACACTAACAAGTACTCATCTCTTCCCTCAATAAAAACCAAGTGACCTTGGAACAACATTCCCCTTGATTTTCTTTTTCTTTTATCATGAATTGTTTTTCCTAAATTTTTCTAGCACTTCTTTATCCAGATCCAGGGAAATCCCATAAGGCTCACTAAATTCCCACACAGAGCTTAGACTTCCACAGCAGGGTCTCTGTAAACAAACACACCTCCAGAGTTATAGAAATGGAGTTGTAGATAAGTGTTTAGAGAAGATGTGTGGTTACATATGAAATTTCAGCAGAAGAATCTACTCAGAGGTAGGGTTTGAAACATGATAGGCTATTGGTAGTCAGTGTTTTTCATTGTAAGTTCTCTGACCTAGGTTTTAGGAGTTATGATTCAAGGCCAAAGCTCAACAGATCATCAAGACATAAATCACAGAATAAATGTTTCTAAAATAAGTGAAAAAACAAAAACAAAACTAGGAAACAGTATTGTGTGTAGTGGTTTAAATGTATGGTCCCCATAGACTCAGGCTTGAAACTTTAATCTCCAAGTGGGTGGAGCCTTACTGGGGAAGAAGTATGTCACTGTGAGTGAATCTTGAGTCCAGCCCTAAGGTGTATGGAGAGGAGTTAGAGCTCTGGATGGTCATGGTCTGATGGTGTTTTCTGGCTGTTTGGTGGTATCTGCCTGGACTCATAAAAGGGAACCAGCTTCTGCCACTGATGGTGTTCACCTAGAAGGTGTAAGCCTGAAATAAACCCTTTCCTTCCATAAACTGTGTGAGGTTGGATGTTTGTCCGAGCAATGAGGAGTAACTGCAACAGTAGGAAAAGGTATTTTATGTGTTATTTGATGCATTTTAAGGCATAAACCAGTGTACACACAATATCTGTGGCATATTTCAATGATGCATGTTCAAGAGATGAGGGATTATGTATACAGGAAAGATTTTATGGGAAATGGATTTGAAAAGGTTCTGAGCACTTTCCTGAAGGTGTTGGAGTCTTCAACCAATTTAGAGCATAATATTTGTTAGACTGTCTAGTAGTTCCACCAAGAGGAAACCCACGGTGAAATGTGTATTTTTTCGTTACTCATAGCAGATTTTTTCTTCTCTCTTTATTTATTATTATTTTTTCTTTATTAGTTGTGTACATACTCAGTAAGTAAACAGCCATGCTGGTACCATCATTAGCCTCCTCCCTGTCCTCCCACTTCCAAAGGGACCCTCCTGGTTAGGGATTGTGGGTCATGCATTTTGTGGGTATAGCCATCAGTTATGGGGAAGAGGCAATATCTATGCATAATGTCCCAACATGTGGCTCTAACAATCTTTCTACCCCCTCTTCCACAAATTTCCCTGAGCCATATTGTGTTAATTTTAGGTGTACTTCAGTGCTGAGGTCTTGGGAGCCTCTGTGTCTGGATCTCTGGTTGAGTAGGAGTTGATTGTTCTTTGTGTCTATTTCCTTCACCCTTGTGCTGGTACCAGGTTCACCAAGAAGAAAGCACTCTTGCTCATTTCCCCAATTCCTCTATGGTTTGTGCTGGGCCCTAGGTGAGGTGTGATGGCCTGATTCTCTCCTCAGGTTCTACATTCATCTGAAAAAGATAAACAGATTCTCCTACAGAGAGTGAAGTCAGTACAGGATAATGATTACTATTTTAGAGAGAATTCAATAGGTGTAGACCCTCTTGTAGGCCAAAATTGGTGGGAGCTTGATATTGGGGAGTGAACTAGTTTTTTGGATATGGTTCTGACTTGTTTCCCAGTTTTAGCTATGAGTTCCATTACACTCAGTGGATCTGTTAGCCAATTCAAGAGCAGTTGGTTACCCACCATGGCTGTGTGCCACTATTGCACTTAGGTGAGCATCATTTCAGATTGTTTGCTGCTGAGTAGCTTAGACCACAAGTTGCTTGGACAGATATTGGCCATTTTCCCCCAGTTGCTCATGTAGCATCTTCTGACACTAGATAAGCTAACTGTCTAGGGACTTTCTTCCAGATTCCAGTCAGGTCTCTCCATGTTCTGTGTCAATAGCATATAGTATCTTTGGCAGTAGGGTTTTACCATTAACCTTTGGTGGGTAATCAAATACTCTGACAGAAATCTGTCTTCTTTTGGAAAACCTTGTAGGTCTCTCTCTGATCAACAGCTCATTGTGGTTGTTAACTGCATCCTTGTATTGGGAGTTACAGGCTGGTGCCAAGGGAAAAGAAGGAAGAAAAAGATATGTTATATACAAGAGCAAGAGAAAAGAGAGAGAGAGAGAGAGAGGAGAAATAGGAGAAGATTAAGGTTAGTCTTCATCATACCCTCTCCAGGGCCCTTTGATTCAGTTGTTCCCTCTAAGGACCTGATGAAGACCCAAATTTTAGTCTGTCTTTCAGGATTTTATGGTACTGGTTCCATTTGGGTCCAGATTTGTATCCCCTCCACACCCTTCCTCTCCCCTCCTGCCCCACCCTCCCTATTGTCTGGTCCTTGAGATGCCTATTGGGTATGTCAGCATCTTGGGCAGATTCAGGTTAGGAGCCACAGATAAGTGACACCATGCAATGATTGTCTTTCTGTGATTGGGTGAGTTTGCTGAGAATGATCTGGTCCAAGTTCAACCATTTTTCTTTAAATTTCATTGTGTCATTTTTCCTTATTGCTGTGTAGAAGATATACCACATCTTGGTTATCCATTTGTCTAATGATAGTCATCTGCGTTTATTCCAGTTGTAAGCTATTATGAATTGAGCAGCTATAAATATGGTTGAGCAAATCTCTCTGAACTGAGGCATGGAGCTTTTAGGGTAAATGCCCAGTAAGGGAATAACTGGGTCTGCTGGTAACTCTACAGACAACCTTTTTAGGAGTCTCCATATTGCTTTCCATATAGTGTATCTTACATTCCCACCAACAGTGAATTAGGGTTCCTATTTCTCTGCATCCTTGCCAGCATTTGTTTTCATTTGATTTTGTAATGCTTGCTATTCTTACTGCCATAACGTTCAATCTCATGGTTGTTTTAATTTGCATTTTCTTGATGGTTAGTGATGTTGAACATTTTCTTAATTGTGTGTTTTCCATGTGTTTTGCTTCCTCTGAGAACTCCTTGTTTAGTTCTCTGCCCCATTTTGTGAATGGGTTGTTTGACTTTTTATTATTTATGTTTTTGAGTTCTTTGTAGATTCTAGAAATTAAGCCTCTGTCTGTTGCATAGCAGGCAAAATTTTTCTCCCATTCTGTGGGCAATCTTTTGTCTCTGTTTTTGGTATGTTTGTCTGTGAAAAAACTTTTTAGCTTCATGAGATCCCAATGGTTGAGTAATTGTTTAAGTTCCTAAGCTACTGGGGTTTTGTTCAGGAAGTTTTTTCTCACTCCTATATCATGGAAAGTTCCTCCTATTTTTCTTCCAGTAGTAGCAGAATTTATGGTCTTTATAGAGGTCTTTATCAATTTGGACTTGATTTTTATACATGGAGAGATGAGTGGATAGAGTTTTGTTTTGCTGCATATGGTTATCTAGTTTGTCCAGCATCATTTGTTGAAGATGCTGTCTTTTTTCCATTCTACATTGTTAGGGCCTTTGTTGAATATCAAGTAGCTGTAGTTACTTGACCCACAGTCTGGGTCATCTATTCTGTTCCATTAGTCTCTAAATAGAATTTTTATATCTATTATATGGGTTCATCTTTCTGACTGAAAAGGAACAATTATGTCTTGTTTTCCAAAATAGAAAAAACGGAGCACAAGTTGAATTCTGTGGTTATGGCTTTCTTTTTTTAAAATTTATTTGCACTTTGTGTATGTGTCTATATGTGTGTGTGTGTTTGTACATGGACACACACCAGAGCCTCTTGTCACTGCAAGGAACTCTACAAGCTTGCACTACTTTTTGTATCTGGCTCACATGTGTGGCTTGGGAATTGAACCCAGGCTAGCAGGCTTCATAGGCAAGTTCCTTTAATATCAGAGCTACTTTCTTTAATTGCTGGAGTTGTGCTACTTTAAATTCAAGCTTAGTAAGTTTTATTCATATCTTTATTTTTCTACTCCCTTTCCTTTTCATCTCTCCTGTAATTCCCTTTGCGCGCATATTGGTGTGCTTAATGTTTCCCCATATATTACAGAGAGAGTTTTGGCTCATTTACCTTTCTATTATTCCAACATATAATTTTATGCAACTATGTATAACTTCACAGACTTTAAAATATTTTATTTGTTAATGAGAGGGAAAGAGAGCTATAGAGAAGAGAGTGGGAGAGAGAGAGAGAGAGAGAGAGAGAGAGACAGAGAGACAGACAGACAGACAGACAGACAGACAGACACACACACACACACACACACACACAGAGAAGACAAACAGGTATGCCAGGGCTTCTTACTGATACAAATGAACTCCAGACACATATGCCACTTTGTGCATCTGGCTTTACATGAGTATTGGGGAATTGCACCCATGTCAGCAGGCTTTGCGGGCAAGGACATTTAGCTGCTAAACCATTTGTGCTGCCCCCAAATTTATTGAATTTTGTCTTCTGATATCTCAAATATGTGTTGAACCCATCTATATAATGTTTTTGATTGGTCCCTGTTCATTTCAACTCTGAAAGTCTGTAAAGTTTGTTTCTTTTTAATTATTTCTACTTCTGTATTGAGATTTCCTATTTGTGTTATTCTCATCATATTTTCCTTCAATTCTTTAAACGTGGTTTGTTGAATTCTTTCTTTAATTAATTATTTATATCTTTTATCTAGATTATAGTTATATCCCCTCTCCCCCAGTCCCCATTTCCATGAAAGCCTTCCTCAGTGGGGTTATTGGTATTCACTGTGGGGTAATTAAGGCTTCAGTCAATCTCTTGGTGGGTAGAACTGGGCCTCAGGATATTTCTACCCACCCTGTGGCTTTAACAATCTTTTTACCCCCTTCCACAATAATCCCTGAGCCTTTGCAGGTGTGTTAGCAGTTTGGTGTTGTGTTGAGTTCTCTGTAGGTTCTTTTATTTCTGCTTTGATATGTTTGATTCCCCACAGTGTCTGTCATAATTTCTCTGGAGTTGGTTATCAGGCTAACATTAGGAATAACTCTTGTGTGGCTGCTTCCTCTGCAATTTCTCCTGGGCCCTGGGAAATGTAGTAGAAGTAGCATATCTCATGGTGGAAAGTTGGCTATCTTTTTTCTTATATTGATGGATCTTGGATCTCTCCAGTATTTTTTTTGTATCTGTAAAATAAAACATCCAACCAGGAGTGTGAGCAGCTTTGATTAAGTGAGTTGTGCACAGTAATTTGAGAAACATTTTTTAAATGTTTTCTTTTTATTTATTTGAGAGAGAAAAGGAGGAGAGAGAGGGAGAGGGAGAAAGAGAGAATGGGTGCATTAGGACATCCAGCCACTGCAAACGAAGTCCAGACTCATGTGCCACCTTGTGCATCTGTCTTACATGGGTCCTGGGGAATCAAACATGGATCCTTTGGCTTTGCAAGCAAGCACCTTAACCACTAAGACATCTCCCCAGCATTTGAGAAACATTTAAACAATATTTTTATGTATTTATTTGCAAACAGAGAGAAATAGAGAGAAGAGAGACAGAGAGAATGGACACACTAGAGCCTCCAGTTCTTACAAATGAATTCCAGATGCATGTGACACTTTGTGCATCTGGCTTTATGGGGGCACTGGGGAGTTGAACTCAGGTAGTTAGTCGTTGTTGGAAAATACCTTAACCTCTGAGCCATCTCTCCAGCCCTTGAGAAACATTTTGATGTGTATGCCCACTGTACTTATCCAGAGAGCAATGCAGACTTCTCTCTGGAGTTTGTGAGTTTTCTGTCCATGGGATTGTGACTTTTTCCCAGTACCAGGTATGAGTTCTCTCCCAGAGTGACCTCATATACCAGCAGAGGGCAGTTCGTTAACCACAAAGTCTGTGCCATGATTACATAAGTGTGTTCTTCTTGTTTGGCTGGTTGATTGTATAGCATGCATGGTCCCTTGCTTATTCATGCTGTTGGTGACCATTATCACACAGTAGCTCCCATAGCACTTTTCATCACATGAGGGTTTTGCAGGCAAGGACTGTATTACCTCTAAGTTCCCACATGGTTTCTCTGTCTCCTGGGAGAGCAGCCTGGGGTGTCTTCAACAATAGGTTCTTACCTTCTAGCTCTGATGGGTAATCAAGTGCTTTGGCAATGGCTCACATTGTTTTGGGGAACTCACTGGTCTCCCTTGCCAACTTCTCACTGTGGGGGTAACCCACCTGTGGTGGTTTGATTCTCTTCCACATTCCAGCTAGGTCATTGGAGTTGATTTTTGAGAGGAATGTGGAAGGATTTGAAACCTTGGACTAGGAGATGCCTTGTAGTGCTTTAAGTACAGTTTGATGGATCATCTGGTCAGAGTTGAAAGACCTGAATGCAGTAAGAGCTATGGACCATGAGGTTTGGCTTATGAGTATAAGAATGAGCTTTGGATGGACTGGGCTATAAGCAGTTTGTGTGAGCAGCTTGCTGTATTCGGCCTGCCTGTGTCATGAGAACTTGTACAGGGTTGCTTGGCATAGAAATGGACTGGCGTGAATAGAGGGATATGGCAACGGAAAAGAAATGAAATCTTTGGGCACCAACTACTGCTTGTTCAGATGCAATTGTATGAGAGATTACAACCTTTGAGATTGGCCTGACTGGTCTGCATTGGGACAATAGGAAGAATGCAGACTCTTTTGAAGGGATCTGGATGCTGAAGGAGTGTCCTGTTCTTCAAAGTTTGCTTTATTCCCCCTTTATTGGCAGCCCGCCTGGTGTTATGGAGTATATGGCATATAGCCCAGGCTGTTCTCATACTCAAGATCCTCCTTCTGCTGAGTGCTGGAATCAATCATAGGTGTGCATGATAACAACCTACTTTCCGTTCACTCGAATATTGTTCATATATATATATATGGAATATAGGTAGGACCAGCACCTTCAGCCACTGCAAATGAACTCTAGGTGCATGCATCATGTGGGTACTGGGGAAATGAACTTGGGTCAATAGGTTTTACATGCTTTCTTTTTTCTTTGTATTTATTTTATTTTATTTTTGTTGCACAAAACCACACATTTTAGATCACCTACTGAAATACCTCGATCTTTATTTTATTTTTGTGTATGTTGTATGGATATGTGTGTACATGCATGTGGAGGCCAGAGGACAACCTCAGGTGTTAGTTCTCAGGAACACTATTCATCTCTTTTTGAGAAAGGTTTTCTCATTGGTCTGGAGCTCACAGATTAGGCTAGGTTTGGTGAGCAGAGAGTCCCAGGGATCCTCTTGTCTTTTTACTGGTATTACTGGATGGAATAAATGCTTGTCTTTTCTGTGGGCTCTTGAGTTCAAACTCAGGTCCTCATGCTTGATGAAGCTGATCAGTCTCTCTTCCTAGTTCCTTATTTTAATTTTGATCACGTAATTATATATAATAACATTTTGGACTTGGTCTGTTAAGTTTCTTCTGCACTCTGTGTCTGATAAAGTTTCTATTCAGCCTTTAAGTCTTACTTTTACTGCACATTTGGTTTCCTAAATATTGCCAACTTCATCTCCAAACCTTTGTGCTATGTTCACATATGTCAAACCCATAATCTACTCTCTTTCTTTAGGTTTCTGTGTGGGTTTGGGAGTAAATACAATGTCAAAACTATTCTTTTATCTTGACCCCCACTTCACTTGTCCATGAGCTTCATTTATTTACCAGAATCATAGTGATATATTGATTACTTGCCTATCCATTTTAAGGTCCTTTCATCACCAAAATCTCCCTGTTAATGTTCTATTTGGCCCACTTCTCTTTAAAAAATATTTATTTATGAGAGAGAGAGAGAGAGAGAGAGAGAGAGAGAGAGAAAATGAGCATGTCAGGGCATCCAGCCACTGCAAATGCACTCCAAACATATGCATCACCTTGTGCATTTGTTTACATGGGTACTGAGGAATCAAACCTGGGTCCCTTGGCTTTGCAAGTAAGAGCCTTAACAACTAAGCCCTCTCTCCAGACCCCACTTCTCTCTCTCTCTCTTCACACATACACACACACGTGATTTCCTTCCATCTTAACATAGCACCACATTTATTTTCTATTGAATTTGTCTCTTTCTTACAGCTTCACCAGATGTAAATTTTCACCTCCTGCCCAAAATCTTCCCTCTCTAAGAAATTTGCTGGTCAGTCTTGCTGGCATAACAAACAGCTGTGTTCACAAAATGTTGGTTTGGGAGGTGGAATAGAAGCAACATTAAGCAAAAGGTCATGCAATTCTGCTGTTATTCAAAGTTAAGGAGATTTTTTATGAATAAATGTTTCTGAATTTGATATAGATGTTTAGTGGATTTTAAGAGTCCTAAAGTTATTGCTTCAGATAATTTTGTCTAGTTTTATACTTTTTATGAAAGGCATGAGGAAAGAATATTTTACCAGTTCTTCCACTCTTAAATGAATGAATGAATATATATACATATCTATTCATATCTATACATATATACAATATCTATACATATATATTCATATACATATATTCATATATATATGAAACAGATGTTTTATTTACAATCATGGTTAAACATGGCTCATCACCACAGAGAAAATAGCCTTCATCCCCAGGGCAATACTTCCCCTTTTCAGAAATGTCATCTTAGAAGTGACATTTTGCTGAAGCTAATGGAAGCAATATGATTTAATTTAGATTTTTTGTCATGTGTGTGACTACATATTCTAATTGTTAGATGGTGAAGATGGCATGACTTGATTACTATGTCCCATAAGACTATTGATGAGTGAGATGTGCACTATTAAATGCCTTAATTCAGAGTATGTAAAAATTCAACCTATTTTAAATCATGAAGGTTTAAAAATTGCAAACTCTGCAAGTTTACAATGTAAAAGTTGCTCTTAATTATATCTGTGTAGATAAGAATAAAACTTATAATTTCCAAATTTTGGGGAAAATGAAGACCATACATGCTCTTTGATTCTCTTTTTTTGTGTTGTTGGAAAGTAATCTTTGCCATATAGACAATAGATTTTGGCTACATAGATTAAATATTGTGTATATACTTTAATCTTGAAATTATCTTAGAGAGATTATTACCATTTTACAAATGAAGAAATGGGATCTAAGAGAAGTTTCTCAAGAAGAGACCTAAGCATTGATGTAATACAGATGAGAAAGCCAGATAGTTGGAACCTAAGATCACACTTATATGGCATATGGCTGTGTGTTGTACAAATTCACAGGGTTGTTTCCATTGGAGTAATATGAAGTCCAGAAGTGAGGGCTTTTCATCTGAGCTCATAGCACTGCTCCTGAAGTTGGTGGAAAGAGTTCCTAGCAGCTTTGGCTTATTCAACATTTTTGGCCCACAATTTCCCTGGGATAATATGGTCATTGCTTTGAGATGCCTCATAGCTCTTACTTTACATTAGAAGACAAAATATAAGCACAGTTGCCTTAAAGTCACTTAAACATCAGTCATCTTTCAAATATTGGAAGAGTGTAGGTTGACTAAGATCTAAAATTTAGTCTCTTTAAAATCCACAACTTTTTGTCATCTGTAAATTCTTTTATTAGGGGATGACAGGTGTGATAGTTGTGCATGCTTGTAATTCTAGTACTTGGGAGGCTGAAGCAAGAGATTGCAATTCACAACTTTTTAACTTCATGTATTTGCAAATCTTTTCTCATCTTTATTATATGTAGCATATGTAGTATAATGTAAATAGCACAATAATAATAATAATTTTTCCTACTAGTCTTGATGATTATCAAAGCTACTCCATCATCCCCTTGAATTTTTAAGGAATGATTTCCCTTTAATGGTCACACTTGGGTTTTATACTGGAACAACATGTTGATTTTTTTTAGCTCCTGTAGTTTTTATTTTTAAAAAATTTAATTTATTAGTTTTCTTTTCAGCAAATACAGGCAGTTTGGTACCATTATTTAGGCTCATCTGTGATCTACCCCCTCCCATTAGACCCTCCTTGTTAATGAAAATGGGTTGTGCATTGTGGAGTTAGCCCCCAGTTATTGGTATGATAAATGTCTCTGCAAATCATGACCCAACATGTGACTCTGACATTCTTTCTGCCCCCTCTTCCGCAAGATTTCCCTGAGCCATGTTGGGTTCATTTTTGGTCTGCTTCAGTGCTGAGGTGTTGGGGGCCTCAGAGGCTCTGGCTCTCTGATTTGGTAGGAGTTGATTTTTCTCTGCGTTGATCTCCTTCCCCTTTGTGTTGGTATCCGGTTCACAGGAAAACATCACCCTTGCTTATTTCGCCAGTTGTCCTTAATTTCAGTTGGGCCCCTTTTGAGGTATGTTGGGGCATTCTCTTCTTAGGATCTGCATCTATCTGGAAAAGAGAAGCAGATTCTCCAATGGAGAGTAAGTTAGCATCCGGAAAATTGAGATAACACTTTTTTGATAGACAGTATGATAGGTTTAGGCCCTCTTATACCCCGTGATTGATGGTAGAGTGGGCTTGTGTTTGGGTATGGTTCTGATTTGTTTCCCAGTTCCAGCTATGGGTCTAGTACCACTGAGTGGATCAGTTAGCCAAATCAAGAGCAATTGATTCCTCATGATGGCTGTGTACCACTATTGCACTTGTGTGGGCATCATATCCGGTTTTTTTGTTGCTAATTAGGTTAAACAATGTGTTGCTTGGACACATCTTGGTCGTTTTCCCCCAGTTGCCTATGTAGCGCCTTCTGGCACTAGACACGCTGACTGTCTGGGGACTGACTCTCTCCTGGCTTCCAGCCATGTCATTCCATTTTACGCGTGAGCTGCGTATGGAGTCTTCAGCAATAGGGTGTTACCACTGGCCTTTGGTGGGTCATCAAGTACTCTGACAGAAGTCTGTCATTGTTTTGGGAAACCTTGTAGGTTTCTCTGATCAAAAGCTCATTGTGGATGGTAGGCCCAAGCTGGAAGTGGGGGTTACAGGTCAGTATCCAGTAAGAAATTGAGGAGAAACATAACTACTATACAAGAGTTAGAGAGGAGAGAGATAGCGGGGAGAGGGGGAGAGGGAGGGAGGGAAGATGTAGACGATTTAGGTTAGTCTTGATCTTACCTTCTCCAGTGTCTTGTGGTTCAGGTATTTCCTGTAAGGGTCTAGTGAAGGTTCAGCCATTTGGTCTATCTTTTAGGAAGTAGAATTTTATGGTACCATTGCCGTTTGGATTTTATGGTACCATTGCTATTTGGCAACATGTTGAATTTAACTGACACCTCAGATATATGAGAAGGCAGTTATTTGTTAACCTTTACTAGCTTTTTGTTTGAGAGTACCAGTGAATAGTGGGCACGGTATACTGAGGCCTCCTTAGGAGCTGGCCCTGGGGTGACACCTGGCCCAATAGACTGACTGAGAATGCCAATGTTTATGTTTAAGAACAAAGGTGGCCCCAATCATTTTATTTTATTTATTTATTTTTTCAAGGTAGGGTATCACTCTAGCTGAGGCTGACCTGGAATTCACTATGTAGTCTCAGGGTGACCTTGAACTCTTGGCAATCCTCCTACCTCTGCCTCCCGAGTGCTGGGATTAAAGGTGTGTGCCACCACACCTGGCTCAATCATTTTAATTTTGATGTTAAAAAAAAAAAGAGATTGGAAAAGGCTCACGAACAGGAAACATGAACTTCATCTTTGTAGAGCATTTCTAGAGTGGGGAAGCCAATTTTGAATGCCAGGGGACCAGAGGAATACAAACAGCACAAGAAGCTATTCTCAGTGAAAAATGGGGAAAAATAAAGACACGAGAACAGCTCATTTTTCCTTGCTATTTATTCTGAGGTTTGAATTAGGTCTATCTTTCTGACAGAGAATTTTTTGCCCACAACTTTATTCATTGTCAGGTAGCTTATCCCAAGAGTAAATCAGAGTATCACTTTGCATTGGCTGTGGTTTAGTTAAAAGGGCTGATTTAAAAAAAAAATGAATACATTTCTTCTTTCTTTTCATTCTTTTAGCCAAAAATTGCCTCATTTCCTCTCCTTCTCCCAACTGTTCACTAGTTTTACTCTACTTTTTTTTTCTTCTACTCATGCACACAATAACTAATATATTAGTACATAGAAGTTTATCCTTTTTCTTTCATTTCTGAAAATGATTGGTGTTTAAGGAGTGTCTCTCTCTCTCTCTCTCTCTCTCTCCATATATATATGGTCACATGTTCTCTCTTATATGTGGATCCTAGCTACAAATGTACAGACTTGTGTGTGATCTACTTTCTCCTTCATAACTCTGACCTCTGTCATATCCCCTCCCTCTCTCCATTAGTTTCTTTTAATTTGATGTCATCATCTTTTTCTCCTATTATGAGGGTCTTGTGTGAGTATTGCTAGGCACTGCAAGATCTTGGATATTGAGGCCAAATTCTGTCCGGACAGTTGTATGTATTGTATGTATTGGCTCTTACATTCTTTCCGCCACCTCTTCCACAATGGACCCTGAGCCTTAGAGGGTGTGAGATGTTTCAGTTCTGCACACTCCTCTGTCCCTTTTTCTTAGCACTATGTTGCCTTTTGGGTCATCCCAGTGGTCATCACCATCTGAAAAGAGAAACCACTTCTCTAACCAGAAGTGAGAGTAGCATTAATATATGAGTATGAACATTAAGTGTAATGCTTTCAGGGCAATTTGGTGAGAGTAATATATGCATTTATCAAGACAAGAGCAGGCTGTATATCCCTAAGGCTCATGATCTTCCCCACCATAGGATTTTGATTAAGTTTCCAGTACCAGGCACATATTCCCTTTCATAGAATGGACCTTCAGTCTAATTAGAGAGCAGTTGGTTTCCCCCAGAGCAAACATAGCACTTTTGTACTCATTCAGTCCTTTGGCCTGTCTGGTCAAACTTGAGATTTCCAGTGTCCATTGTTTTCACCGTTGATGATTTCTGTCTCCCATTAGACTGCATTCAGTGCAGCTTTTTTCAGCTTTCAGTTGGCTGGGCTACAGGGAGAAGGTTTTCTGCTCAGCACCAACTTGATTTCTCGGTGACATTGCCTCTCAGGCATGTAATGTCTTCAGCAATAGGGTTTTACCATCTCTTTCTCATGGGGAACAAAGGGCCTTGGCAAAAGCCTATAATGTTTTGGAGGCAACAGGGACCTCCCTGCCCAATTGACTCACTGGAAGGTATCCCATCCTAGGCACTGAAAATTTTCTAGTAACAATCTATGGATGCTGGGTGTGCCATTATTTAAGAAAGTAGATTTTCATATGTCTTATTCAGAATATCTTGAATTTTAATTGACCCTCCCACCCCACCCTTTTTTTGTACAGTCTTTTCCCCTGACCTCACTTAGGCCTTTCCTCTTCCTGTAATCTGTTCTTCTACTTACATATATACAATACCACCCTCTTAAGACCTTCCCTCTCCTCCCTCCCTTATAGCCTTTTTCTAGCTTATGGGTCTCTGCTACTGACTTTTGGTTCCCGATCACACACGAGTCTGTACATTTGTAGCTAGGATCCACATATAAGAGAGAACATGTGATGTTTGGATTTCTGGGCCTGGATTACCACACTTAGTATAATCCTTTCTAGATCTATCCATTTCCCTGAAAATTTCATTTTTCTTTACCACTGAATATAATTCCATTGTGTAGATGTACCACATCTTTATTATCCGTTCATTTGTGGATGGACATTTAGGCTGGTTCCATTTCTTAGCCATTGTGAACAGAGCAGCAATAAACATGGTTGTGCAAGTATCTCTAAGGTAGTGAGAAGAGACATTAAGATATATGCCTAGGAGCACTACAGCTGGATCATATGGCAAATCTATTTTTATCTCTCTCAAAAACCTTCACACTGATTTCCTCAATAGCTGTACCAGATTACATTCCCACCAACAGTGCAGAAGGGTTGCCCTTTTACCACATCCTTGCCAACATACATCGTTATTTGTTGTCTTGATGGTAGCCATTTTGACAGGAGAGAGATGGAATCTCAAGGTAGTTTTAATTTGCATTTCCCTGATGGTTAAGGATGTAGAACACTTTTTTAGATGTTTATATGCTATCTTTATTTCTTCTGGTAAGAACTCTCTATTTAGTTCCTTAGCCCATTTTTTTGATTGGGTTGTTTGATTTCTTATTTTCTGGTTTTTTTTTTTTTTTGGAGTTCTCTGTATATTCTGGATATTAATCCTCTGTTAGATATGTAACTGGCAAAGATTTTTTCCCATTCTGTAGGTTGTCTCTTTGCTCTATTCACAGTGTCCTTTGCTGTACAAAAACTTTGTAATTTCATGAGATACCAGTGGTTGATTAGTGGTTTTATTTTCTGAGCAACTGGGGTTATATTCAGTAAGTCATTACCTATGTCAATATGTTGAAGGGTTTCCCCTACCTTTTCCTATAGAAAGTTCAGAATTTCAGGTCTGATATTAAGGTCCCTGATCCATTTGGATTTGATTCTTGTGCATGGAGAAATACAAGGATCTATTTTCATCTTTTTATATATAGATATCCAGTTTTCCCAGCACCACTTGTTGAAGAGGCTGTCTTTTCTTCAATGAATATTTTTGGCATTTTTGTCAAAAATCAGATGGCTGTAGCTGCCAGGATTAATATCTGGGTCCTCTATTCTGTTCCATTGATCTACATGTCTGTCTTTGTGCCAATACCATGCTGTTTTTGTTATTATGTCTTTGTAACATAGCTTAAAATCAGGCATGGTGATATCACCAGCCTTATTTTTGATGCTCAAAATTGTTTTGGCTATTCAAGGTTTTTTGTGCTTCCAAATGAAATTTAGGATATTTTTTTCTACTCCTGTGAAAAATGCCATTGGAATTTTAATGGGGATTGCATTAAATGTGTAGATTGTTTTTGGTAAGATTGACATTTTCACAATATTGACTCCTACAATGTAAGAACATGGGATATCTTTCCATTTCCTTG
Source organism: Jaculus jaculus (assembly GCF_020740685.1). Lineage (NCBI taxonomy): Eukaryota > Metazoa > Chordata > Mammalia > Rodentia > Dipodidae > Jaculus > Jaculus jaculus. The sequence continues at coordinate 61,006,008 of NC_059102.1, read as the reverse complement.
TGTCTTCTGCAATTTATTGCTTGAGTGTTTTAAAGTTCTCATTGTAGTGCTCCTTCACTTCCTTAGTTATGTTCATTCCAGGTACTTTATTTATTTATTTATTTTTGAGGCAATTGTGAATGGGAGAGATTCCCTGACTTCATTCTCCACATGTTTGTTGTTAGTATCTAGGAATTTCTGATTTCTGTGTATTTGTTTTGTACCCTGCTATATTGCTAAAAGTGTTTATCAGCTGTAACAGTTTGCTGATATAGTTTTTAGGGTCTTTTATGTATAGAATCATATCATCTGCCAATAATGATAATTTGATCTCTTCCTTTCCAATTTTTATCCCTTTTATGAGTGTTTCTTGCCTTATTGCTATAGCTAAGACTTTCAGTACTATATTAAATAAAAGTGGGGACAATGGATTGCCTTGTTTTTTTTTTTTTCCTGAATTTAGTAGAAAAGCTTCAAATTTTTCACCATTTAGTATTATATTGGCTGTAGGTTTGTCATAAATAGCTCTTATTGTCTTGAGATATGTTCCTTCTAGTCCCAGTTTCTGTAATACTTTTACCATGAAAGGATGCTGGATTTTTGTCTAATGCCTTTTCTGCATCTATTGAGATGATCATGTGATTTTTGTCCTTCAGGCCATTTATAAGATTTATTACATTTATTGATTTGCATATGCTGAACCATCCCTGCATCCCTGGAATAAAGCCAAATTGGTCGGGGTGAATAATCTTTTTGATATATTCTTGTATTTTGTTTGCCAATATTTTGTTCAGAATTTTTGCATCTATGTTCATGAGGGAGATTGGTCTGTAATTTTCTTTTATCTGGCTCTGTCTTTGACTGTTTTTTGTATGAGGGTGATGCTGGCTTCATAGAAGAAGTTCAATAGAATTCCTTCCTTTTCTATTTTATGGAAAAGTTTGAGAAGCATTGGTGTTAGTTCTTCCATGAAGGTGTGGTAAAATTCGCCAGTGAATCCATCTGGGCCTGGGCTTTTTTAATTGGGAGACTTTTTATAACTGCTTGGAACTCTGTATTTGTTATAGGTATATTTAAATGATTTATCTCATCTTGATTTAATTTTTGGTAGATCATAGGAATCCAGGAAATTATCCATTTCTTTCAGATTTTCAAACTTAGAGGCATATATGTTTGTAAAGTATGTCCTTATACTTGTCTGAATTTCTTTGGTATCTGTTGTAATGGTGCCTTTTTCATCTCTAATTTTATTCATTTTTGTCTCTTCTCTCTTCCTTCTGGTCAAATTTGCTAAGGGTTTATCAATCTTCTTTAGCCTTTCAAAAAACCAACTCTTTGTTTAGTTGATTCTTTGGATTTATTTTTTTTTATTTCTATTTCATTAATTTCTCCCCTAATCTTTATGATTTCTTCTCATCTACTGATTTTTGGTTTGCCTTGTTCTTCTTTTTCCAAGACCTTAAGGTGGAGTATTAAATTATTTATTTGTGAACTCTCTAATTTCTTAATATAGGCACTTAGAGCTATAAATTTCCCTCTTAGGACTGCCTTCATTGTGTCCCAAAGGTTTTGGTATGTTGTATTATCATCATTATTTGATTCTATGAATTTATTGATTTCCTTTTTGATTTCTTCAATGACCCATTGATCATTCAATAGTGTACTCTTTAGTCTCCATAAATTTCGGTATTCTCTGTAGATTTTCTTGTTGCTGATTTGCAGTTTAATCCCTTTGTGGTCAGAGAGAGTGCAAGGGATTATTTCATTTTTCTTCTATTTGTGGAGATTTTCTTTGTGTCCTAATATATGGTCTATTTTAGAGAATGTTCCATGTTCTGCTGAGCAAAATGTATATTCTGCAGCATTTGGATGGAATGTATCTGTTAGGTCCATTTGTTCCATTATATCATTTAATTCAGATGTCTCTCTGTTTATTTTTTTTGCCAGGATGACCTGTCAATTGATGAGAGGGTATTGAAGTCTCCCACTACAATTGTGATTGATGTTATCTGTGACCTAAGTCTAAGAGTGTTTGTTTGATGAAACTGGGAACCCCCATGTTAGGTGCATACATGTTTAGGATTGTAATGTCCTCCTGCTGGAGTGTTTCTTTAATCAGTATAAAATGACCTTCTTTATCTTTCCTCAGTAATGTCGGTTTGAAATATATCCTTTCAGGTATTAGGATAGCAACTCCTTGTTTTCTAGGCTCACTTGCTTGAAACACCATTTTCCATCTTTTCACCCTAACACAGTGTCTATCTTTTATTGAGAGATGAGTTTCCTAGAGGCAACAAATGGCAGAATTCTGAATTTCAATCTAGTCTGCAAGCCTGTGTCTTTTGGATTGTGCATTGAGGCCATTGATATTGAGTTATTATTGAAAGGTATGCATTTATTTTGCTATTCTTCTTTTTTTTTTTGGTTTTTCAAGGTACGGTCTCACTCTGGCTCAGGCTGACCTGGAATTCACTATGTAGTCTCAGTGTGGCCTCAAACTCATGGTGATCCTCCTACCTCTGCCTCCCGAGTGCTGGGATCAAAGGCCTGCACCACCACGCCCGGCTTTGCCATTCTTCTTATTTTGCAGTGTTTCCTGTTTTCCCTTTACTCATTGGTTTTAACTGTTATTTGAGTGTGGTTTATTTTTTCCTATTTCCTCTTGTGTGTGTTTTGCTTTCTCTTTGGCACTAAGAATTCCTTCAAGTATTTTCTGCAGAGCTGGTTTAGTTGTCATAAATTCCTTTAGTCTGTTTTTGTTGTGGAATATCCTTATTTCTCCATCAATTTGGATAGATAGTTTTGCAGGATAAAGTAATCTTGGTTGACAGTTATTATCTTTCAGAACTTGGAATACATCATTCCAAGCCCTTCTGGCTTTTAAAGTTTGTGTTGAGTAACTTGCAGTTATTCTGATGGGCTTGCCTTTGTAGGTGACTTAATTCTTCTTTCTAAATGCTTTCAATATACTTTCTTTGGTTTGTGTGTTTAGTAGTTTAATTATAACATGGCAAGAAGAGGTTCTTTCTATAATTTGTTTGTGTGGTGTTCTAAAAGCTTCCTGTATCTGCATTGGCATTTCTTTCCCAATTTGAGGAAAATTTTCTTCTATGATTTCATTGAAAACACCCACTAAACCTCTGGATTGAAATTTTTCTCCTTTTGTTATACCCTGAATTCTTATGTTTGATCTTTTCATAGTGTCCTGGATATCTAGAAATTCCCATTCATACCTTGCTATTAGCTTGTCTTTCTCTTTGTGGGACTGTATTAGATCTGCCACCTGGTCTTCTACTTTAGATATTCTGTCCTCTCCTTCATCCATTCTACTGGTGAGACTTTCCATAGAGTTTTTTAATTTTATTTACTATATTCTTCAGAGCCAGGATTTCAGCCTGGTTTTTCTTCAGTATTTCTATTTCCTTACTTATGTCTCATAATGATCTCTTTATTTCATTAAGCTGGTTTCCTATGTTCTCTTTCAGGAGTTTGTTTTCTTCTTTAATTCCTTTGTTTTGTTCTTTGATTCCCTTCATTTCTTCTCTGATTTCTTTGAGCATAGATACCATCATTTTCTTCAAATTTTTGTCAGGAATTTCATCTAAAACAGTCCCATTGGTGATCATTTCTGATGGATTTATAGTTTTTGGTGGGACTGTACTGTCTTGGTTCTTTGAGTTTCTTGTATTATATTGTAACGACCTTTGCATCCTGAATTGACTTGATGCTTGGGTTTTCTACTTATCTTTAGTGTTCCCAGATATGGCAATCCACCTCTATATACCTTCAGGATATGAGTTCAAGGTGCAAGATGTAGCTCCTGTCCCCCAGTCAAGCCGCAGAAGTAATCTTAGGTGTTGAGTTTGCTTGCTAAGCAAGTATTCTAGTGGACTGGGTAGAATAATTTACTGGCACATTCTAAACTTCAACTGAGTAACATACACAATCAATAAAAACCAGAACAAAGTGTGCAATCATGGGTATTAAAACAGATAGTCATAAAAGCCAACATCCCTAAGGGTGTGTGTTGTTCTACACCCTTAATCTTGTCATCTGGGAGGTAGAGATTTCTGTTCTGAATTGGGTTTCCAGGTCAACCTGGATCTGGATCAGACCTTGCCCCCAGCAATGACAGAAGCAAAAAACAAAGGCCCTATAGATATGAAAGCATCAAAGGCAACAAAATTCAACCCCCAAATACAGGTTCTTTAAAAATGGTAAAGCCAACCAAGAATATATACCCCATAACCTGCCCTAACAAGGAAAGAGAGATTAGCTATTGCAGGACTATATACCTGTTTTTTTTTTAATTTTTAATTTTTTAAAATTAGTTTTTTATTCAGCAAATACAGGCAGTTTGTTACCATTATTAGGCTCATCCATGACCTACCCGCTCCCCACTGTCTTCTCCTTGTTGAGGTATATGGGTCATGCCTTGTGGAGTTAGCCCACAGTTATTGGTACAATAAATGTCTCTGCATATCCTGACCCAACATGTGGCTCTGACATTCTTTCTGCTCCCTCTTCTGCAAAATTTCTCTGAGCCATGTTGGGTTCAGTTTTGGTCTACTTCAGTGATGAGGTGTTGGGGCCTGTTTATTGTTTCTTTTGTCAGTCAGCCTCCTTACCTTTTGGGGTGCCTTCCAATATCACCAATGCTGAATGGCTGCCTCCATCCCTCTGTGTTGTGATACGCAGCGACAGGGGTACCTCTGATCCGCTCTGCTGGCTGCGCTGCCACTGGGGGCTGAATGATGGAGGTTCGTGGTTCTGATGGTGGCGGATGGGAGTGTTCAGACTTCTGAAGTTGCTGGCATTTTTAGTAGCTCTTTAGTTGATCTTAGCTGTCTTTCCTTCAGATTTCTTAACTTTGCAAGAAGGCTGATGGACTTGAAAAATCTGTTACTTGGTCTTTGCTGCTGCTGCGGCCACACAGCATGCCAGGCAGGACTGTGCCACATGGACATGCGGATTGTGGGTTGTGATTGCTGTCAGTGGGGCTCTGGCCATTTTCCTCCTTTCTGGTGGGTCTTGGTCTCTCCATCTCCTCCATTTGTCTGAGAATAACCTATACTCCTTCACTTTTCAGAAGAAGTGTGCATTTTGCTGGGGTTTTGCTTAAATCCCTCCCTAGGCTGGTTTATTGTGGCTCCTAAGCCGCCATCTTACCCAGAAGTCCAGGAGTGATTTTTTTTTTAACTATTACTGTATTTTAGTAATTCAATATCCGTTGGTAGTGATTGCTTTTGTAAAACTTATGTATTCCTAGGAGAATACTGGGGCTTGAGTCTGGTGTATCAATATCATTCCAGCAGAGGAAAGTGATACCTCAACTCTACTACAACTTAGTCCCGTTGAATTTGTAAAATCTTCTACTGAAAGAATGAGAATGATTAAAAAACTTCCAGCTAATGACATATCCCCAGATGTGCAATTCCCAGTGCACAAACACAAGAAACACCAATGTAACATGACCACCCCCAGATTACTAATCCCACAGTAATGGTCTCCATTGAGAAAGAATTAAATGAAATCCTAAGCAAGGTGTTGTAAGTATATTCAGAAAATCAAGGAGGACCCAAATGAACTCCTGAATGAAATCCAAGGGAACACCAACAGTTGAATGAAATAAGTCTGTATAGAATATGAACATTCAATAAAGACATACAAACAATGAAAAAAAATATAACTGAACTGTTGGAAAGAAAAAATTCAATAAGTAAAATATAAATCCCTTGGACATACTTACCTATAGAACTGATCAAGAGGAGGACAGAATGTCAGGATTTGATGTCAAGATAGAGAATTATAACATTCACATAGTGAGAAAGATAAGTTAATAAGACAGTATAGACAGGATATTTCAGATCTATGGAACACTGACTGAATCTAAAAAGCCTGAACCCTACAAACTATGCAACCTATTGTATGGACAAGAAATATACAACTGTGCAACACTGGCATACAGCCTATGGGGTAACAAACTGCCTTCTGATTGGACAGGAGGCCCACTCAGTAGGTGACAGCTCATATATGGCGCTGGAAATGAAGCCAGTGCCCCTTAGGTAGGTATCTCACAATCCCCACAGATAATCCCCCATTGTTCTGTGGAGAAGCTGAGTGAGTATCCCTATCAAAATGTGTCTCAAAATTATATGTATATCCCCTTAATCAAAGCTGCTCTCATCCTTGTTTGGAGAATCTATTTAATTTTACAGATGATAGAGAATACTGTAGAGAACAAAGAACTACCAATTCATCAAGAAAAGATAGCTAACTGCTCATCATAAGACGTGCCACCTCTGTGATATTTTGGGGCCCAAGAAAAACTGCAGAAGAAGCAGCAACACAAGTACTGCTCTCAGTGATAGTCTGACAACTGCCCCCAGGACAATAGCAACAAATACTGAGGTGAACTCAAACACTCTGTAACAGAGATATAGAGGCTACAGTGAACTCATCACTAAAAACAATCTGCTAACACATCTAAGGCTCAGGGATTATTGCAAAAGGGGGCTGGTGGAAAGATTATATGAGCCATAGAGTAGGTAGAAATATCCTGTGGCACAGCCCCTCCCAGAAACTAACAGAGGCCCTAATTACCCACAATCAACACCAAGGATCCTACTGTGGAGGACTCTCAGGGTAATGAAGACTGGGAGTAAGGGGATACAAAACTATGTCCTACATATATATAATTAAAAAATATAAAAAAATATAAAAAGACTGAATCTATGAAACATTGGCATAGAGGGAGATAAATTTCATGCTAACACCACAGGAAACATTTTACAGAAAGTCATAGTAGAAAATTTCCCCAAATCTAGGCAAAGAGATACTCCAGGTACAGGAGGCATTTAAAATACCAAACAGGTAAATCCAGAAAGGAAAAATCCTCCCTGTGTCATATTGTAATTAGAGGACTAAAGATGCAGAACAAAGGAGCCATATTGAAAGGTACAAGAGAGAAGCATCAAGTCAGTATAAAAGGAGACTCATCAGAATAATAGAAGATTTCTCAATAGAAATCTTAAAAGCTAGGATTCAATGGAATGGTGTACTTCAAGCTCTGTCTTCTACAGCTGCCACTCAGACCACTCTACCCAGTGAAACTTTCATCACAATTGAGGGAGAAAACAAATACTTTTTATATGTTCAAGCTAAAGGAAATAATGATAACTAATAAACTTGAAGGATTCCTTCAGACTGAAGAGAAGGATAATAACAATCATGAAAGTATAATCTATACTAGAACAGTAGTTAAGCAAATGAAGAATAGGAAAACACCAAGCATTATGAAATCAATAAAATGAGGACTTAATGTACATAATCTGTGTCTTTACATCTGATAATGTTTGTTAAGTGAATTGAGTGCACCCATGTGATATATAATTAAACATCTATTAAATTATAATGTTCACTTGTTATATTGTTCCCTTAATCAGTTTGAAATGACTTTTGTATCTTTTCTCAATAATTTTGGTTTGAAGTCTATTTTGTGAGATATTAGGCCAGTGAACCCTATTTGTTTACAAGTTTCATTTGCTTGGGGATGCTTTTTTCCATTCTTTCAGTCTAAGGTTGAGTCTTTTTTGATGGTGAGGTGTTTTTTTTAGAGGTAGGAAACAGATGGATCTTAGTTTTTTTGCTCATTTTAAACCCAATTTACTAGTTTATATCTTTTGATTGGGGTGTTTAAGACCATTTATATTAGAGTTATTTCATAGGTTAATTTGATCTTAATAAAAAGATGATGTCTTTATGCATTGAATGCTTCTATAACCTTTGGGACAAAACACATTTTCATTTTGCCTTTCCAAGGACATGTGATTGCAAACTAAGTTTTTTAAGGAAATTGTTTGTCAAATAGAAGTTTCAAAACCTTAGTATAAGAAAAAGCAAAATGAGAAAATGCCCTAACTCTGGCTCCTGAATGTGTAATGTGATACTATGATTTGTTTCTACATGGAGGTGGAAATTAACTCACATGGTCTAAGGAACTGGAATATGACCAAGGATGTTCTTGGGCAAATGAGGTGTCTTTAGGAACAGTCGATATTTCATGTCAGGGCCAAGCCACATAAGTAAAACTGATTATTGTAGTAAATGAAAGAATTACTATTGACATTAAGATATAATTTTCCCATGGTGCTCTGGAATTCAGAATTGACTTGGTGGAATGTCAGCTACTGGGAATGACCTCAAATGCCTCATTTGTATCTGAAAGCCTGGGATATTAGAAACATTGACTCTCTCTTACTCTTAGTCATTTGAAGGTACTTTTTGACCAATCAAGTGGAAATCAACATAACATTGCTACACAGGAGAAAAAAGGAAGATTTGATATATTCTTATTTATTTGGAGGGGTCATTCAAATTGTCAAATGAAACTTAACCTTGTGTGCATAAAATACTATTTATCTGCTACATTATTCCTATACTGTAGACTGTTTGACAGCTCTGTGTAAATATCAAATAGACTCCAAATAGAAACTTGAGTTTCAAAGACAGGAGACTTACTGCCAGATTGGCTACATGGATGAAAGAAACACTGAGAAGTTGAAGGCAGACATTTTGAGGATAAAAACAGCAGGAACCTAATACCCTATGTTAGTTATCTACTGTGAAATAAATTACCCTAAACTTAGTGATATAAAAATAGCAAAAATATTATATCACTTGGCTTCTGAGAATCAAGAACGTGGACACACATGACATGCAATCCTGTGCCTCAAAGTGTCTTGGGAGCTACTAGTGGGTGTGCCAGCCTCACCCATGGGTGCTTGTGAGGGTGAAGGATTCCTTTCCCTCGCTCACTTGGTGGATGGCAGGCTTTGGTCTCTCACCATGTGGGCCTTTCCACAGGGTGATATGATATCATAATGGCTGGCTTCTCACGACATGAATTCGAAGAGATCAGCATATGATCAGATCAGAGCCTCATTCTTTGAAGATCTGATATTAGATACCCTCATTTTGGCTACTTTTTATTTGTTGTAATGTAAGCAAGGCACTGGATTCAGCCCATCCTCAGATACAAGTATTTCACAGGGGATGAACTCCAAAGTTGGCTATGTGAGTTTTTGAAGGATTCAGTAGCAGAGTATCACCAAGATACTTTGAGAAGAGTGACTTAACAGAAGGTTACTGTCCTGATTCTGCAGCCTAGAAGGTGACAAGCTCTGTGTTGAAAGGGTTGCTTCCTTCTGGAAGGTGGGGTTGAGGGATACCATGTTCTGTGCCTCATTCACAACACCTCATGATTTATTGGCAACTCCTAACATTCCCTGGTCTGTTGAAGGATCACTCCAGCCTTTGTCTTCACTATCACATGGCATTTAGTCTCCCACTGTGGATATGTTTCTATGTTCAAATTACCCCTTTTTAATAAGACGAGCAGCCATGTTGGGTTCGAACACACCCTAGCCATCTTTATTTTCAAAGCACCACCTTTCAAGTAAATTCACCTTTATGGGCTCTGTAGACTTTAAAAGCTAGTACTTTGACAAATTTTTACGGGGTGTTGAAGTCTCAGTGTATCTTTTGGTTGGTCACAATTTGATCTGTAATCTGGAACATTGGAAGCCATCTTTGGAAGGTGATTACCACAGGTTGTTGTCTAGAAGACCACGGGAGGAGGCAGTGCTGAAAAGCTTGGTAGATAGGACCGCCTGATGGAAGCTAGGGATGCAGTGGTGCCAGGCAGCATTTAGAGTTATGAGAAGACTCAGTTGTGGGGCTGGAGAGATGGTTCAGCAGTTAAAGGCATCTGCTTGCAAACTGCCAGACTACGGCTGATTCCCCAGTATCCACATAAAGCCAGAGACACAAAGTGGTGCATGCATCTGGAGCTCATTTGCAGTGTCAAGAGGCCCTGGTATGCCTGTACTCTCTCTGTGTGTCTCTCACTCTCTCTCTTCTTCTCCTTTTCTCACAAGTAAATAAATAAAAATATATTTAAAAAACTAAGAAGAAGACTAAGTCATGTCAGAAATGCTAGACAAGCAGAAATGAAAACAAGTTGGTGTCCCTGCATGTCACTTTACCACTCCAGAGTACACAGTTTGATTCCTTTGCTAGAAGTCATTTGACAGGTAGCTCTAAGCATCACACTCTCCTACAGGACTGAACAGAACAAGGTAAAGTCAAGCAATGATGCTATGGGCCAGGCATACGAACATACTTAGCAAAAGTTCTGCACTGAGCTTCCCAGAATGCTGCAGTAAACTCATACTTACCACTGGAGATTTTCAGCTATGGAGGATAGTGCAATAATGCTCAATATTTGTTGGAAATACATGAAATACAAGCTCCAGGTGGTTCACAGGTTCAACATTAGGTTATGCTATATTTCTTTTTGATATCTTGCAGTTACTATGATCTAACTCCTTTAGTAAATGAAACTAGGGATGTATCCATATTTACATAAGCTGAGAAAAATTTCTGAGGCACTAAGTGAACTTATAATGTTTGAAACTAGGCATTATTTATATCATTATGTACAGCCATATTTACAGAGCCAGTCTGGGGGAGGGTAATTCTTACTGTTGTGGTAACTTACCTCCTGCCCATTATCTCCTCATTTTTTACCTAAGCATCTCTGAAGTCAAGATTAGGCCACGAGAACTGTGCAGAGGTGTAATCCACAGGGAATAGAAGTCTTTCCTAACAAACGCAAGGTAACATTTGTGGATCTTGGAGAGTAGTGCTTCCACCTTTTGGTGATCCATCTGCAAAACTGCTGTTCGAAAGGAAACGTCTGGAGGCGTATATAAGTTACAGCCAAGCTGAACAACTCCCAGCTCCTTTCGTCCTGAGTGATTGTGGACAGTTCCAGCCTTTGCACCTGCTGTTTTCACTGCCAGAGCAGGCTTCCTCCTCTCTGCACCTGCACACCTCTACCGAGGGCTCAGTTCCTCCACACAGCTCCCGCTTCCCACAAGTCTGCCTGGGTAGCCCTCCTATGTTCTACAGCTGCTCCCGTCCTTCCTCCTGCACAGCATCTTAATATTTCTCTTCGTCACTCCTTTGTAAGACCTACCAGGGAAGAAGGCAGGGTTTTTAGGCCACCACAGTGGCTCCGTGACCTACTCAATAGCCTGGCATTTAGGCACTCAATGAATATTTAAAAGATAGCTAGAGCCTATTTAGAATTTACACTAAAAAAAGCGAAGCACAACTTTCATCCCAGGAAGCCCAAGGCCAAGCTTCCACTAGTGACACTGTGGTTTTTTTTTGTTATTTTTTTTTGACATCTCATTAAGCTTGCCCGTCATTTTAATCAGTTTTCTCCACAACTGCTCTATCATACACAGCAGGTAATATTTCTCCCACCCAACTCTTGACACATGACAAGATTGAGGCAGCAAGAAGTTCAAGAGAAGGCAGAATTAGAATGAGAGTTCAAGTTTGAGGGTTAGAGTCCAAGTCTCCTGCCTTTTCAGTTACAACTTGCTTGTTTCTGGGCCTGTTCTGCGCCCCCACATCTTCCTCTGTCTCTCCTCTCTGCCCTGTGCCAGTGGGGCGGAATTTGGGAGCTAGGCCCTCAGCTTGGCAGGGGTGAGACACTTGGAAAGCTTCCAAGGTCAGCAGTGTCTTGATGTGGCTGATGGTAGGGTAGGGAGTGAGATCCACTTTGAACCTTTCAGCATTTGCCACCTGGGGCACCAAGCACAGGTACGCCATGGACACCTCATCGCCTACACAGTATTTCCCTGCTGTTTTCTGCAGGATCTGCTCCAGAGCAGTAAAGCCAGAAGCAATGACCTTCTGCGCCCAGGTCAGCTGGTTTTCCTGTCCCACCTGCTTTAGGACAGACAGGTTCTCCAGGGGCTGGATGCTGCTGGCGATGAGGTTAGAAATCTCGCGCACGCTGGCTCTCTTCTTTGGGTCCTGCGGCAGGAGCCGTGGAGTGGGGCGAGTCTCCTCCAGGTAGTCAATAATGGCCAGTGACTGGCCAATGATGAGTCCATCAATCCTCAGGGCTGGCACTTGCTTCATGGGGTTCAGTGTCTGAAATTCCTTAGAGAACTGTTGCCCTCCATCCTTTATGAGGTTGATGGGTACTGTCTCATAGTCAATGCCTTTCAAGGCCAGAGCAATTCGAAGTCTTCATGAGCAGGAGCTTCAGAAATAGGAATAGAGGATGGGCTTCCCGGATTGCATCTTACAGGTCGGGCGACCCCCACCTCGTCCAGCCAAGAAAGTCTGCGCTGGGATTCCACGATGACCTAGGCCTAGCGGAATGCGGGCGAATAGGAGGCGCCTTTTTTGTTATTTTTTTTTTTTTTAAAGATACATTAGGAAATGGTGCTTTATAAGAGATCTACTTTAATACGATGAACATATTCACATTATGTCTTGGATATACATAAGTAAATCTTTATAGTAGACTGTCATATACTTGTCTTTTGAAGGTCAGTGAGCAGTTTCAGTTAAACTTAGTCTCCTCTGTTAACTCAGTTTCTCTGGAGGACAAGAAAGCATTTCTTTTCCATGGAGGGGGCAGACTGAGTAGCAGTGGTCTGATTGCCTATTGTCATTAGGACAGAAGCCATTTTCTAATGGTTGGCTCCTGCTGTAGTTCATTCAGCTCATCTTGCCTGGCCTGGCCACTGGGTGTCTTCTGTTGGCACCTGCCTGTTTACTCAGCATAAGTTGATGCCTCTGGTACAACCAGGTCTTACCATGCATTTGATCTTTTAAGTCCTTCACTGTATATTACTGCTATCTCACATGTGGTCTCTTGTGATTCACAAAATCTCAAATCTCTTGGCCTTTTGAAAGCTTCTCTTGCATCATCGCTGTGTGTTTCTGAGGCTCCCTGAGGTCTGTGTACCAGTGTTCCTCTTAGCACTTCTGCACCACACCCCTGCATTGCCAGGCATCTGTGGGTATCTTTCCAGGGCACTTCCTAGAAAGTCAAACCCAGGTGACTTCCTCTGTTATTCCATCAAGCATCCTTTGAGCTTTATAATTTTTTTTTAGTCTTTTATTTATTTATTTGAGAAAGAAAACAGGAGGGAGGGAGGAGGGAGAGAGAGAGGGAGGTAGAGAGAGAGAGAATGGGCATGCCAGGGCCTCTAGTCACTGAAAACAAACTCTAAACGCGTGTATCACCTTATGCATCTGGCTTATGCAGGTACTGTGGAATCAAACCTGGGTCCTTGGGGGTTCGCAGGCTAGGGCCTTAACTATTCAAGGACCCTATGATTTTTATACTCCCTACAACCAAGGTCTTGGGAAATGGAGCCTGGCCCCTGCCTGCATGATTCAGGCAGCATGTCAGCCTTGCTCTTGCATCCTCAAATGCCTCTCTACTTCATGACTTAAGTTGACAAGCTCTGTGCTCAGTCCTTTTTCACCTTCATGCCTGTCTCTAAGTAATCAAGAGTGTTTTGGCTTTTGGAAAATTATTTCCCCTCGAGATATATAAAAACATTTTATTTGAATTGCAAAGCCAAGCAATGATTTATTTGAGGGGGGTGTGTTTGCCCTCCTCTAATTTAGGGAATGGGCCTCAAGGCTGTGGTTCAGCTTTACTGGTGAGAAGAGAGCAAGTTCAAAGAAGGGATGTGGGTGAGGCATGCAGGAAATAATATTTAATTTCAAAACTATTATTCTCATTCACTTGTAACCATACTCTATACTGCATTTGTGCTGTACTTATAGGATGCATTATAGTGTACAAAGTGCTTTAGCTATATAGAAAGGTGGTTAAAAGCCCAGAGTTTAATCATGGTTCAGCTACTTAACAGTCATGTGATATTGGATGAACTAATATAATTTTCCTCATCTTAAAATACAGACAAAGTGACCTATTCACAGAACCAGAATTAAATAAGGCTTCACCTCAGTAAAGCACTTAGCTTTGGTATATGGTATTTATTGGCATGATTTTTACTTTAGAAATGGAAGACTCTAAACAATAGCTTCATTATTGTTTTTTAAGCCATTCTTAATCTCTTTGGAGCCTGATTTCTGTCAGATTTGTTTTCTCCAACCTCAGCTGTGGATTCCTTCTTCTCTTTTGTTTAGAGTTGAGTAAAGAAAATGGAGGGTTTCATTTGTTTTGTTTTGAGATAGGGTCTCATTATGTAGCCCAGGCTCACCTTGCACTCTCCACACCTCTGTCTTAGTCTTCTGAGTGCTGGGATTATAGGCATATAACCACCATGCCTGGTGAAAATGGAGTCTTTAACTGTTAAAATATTTGGTAGTACATGTGCACCACTACTTATTTATATGGTCATTACACATGACCTTGAGCTACCTGTAGACCAGGCAGGGTTTGGGAGGTTTGCTGACTAATGCTGAGAGCCTGCAAGTCTCCAATGCTGGTGTTAAAGTCAGGAGAGGAACCAGAACAGTTCCAATCCTCAATGAATCTGTAGCAGTCCAACTGCTCCCATGTCTACTTCCACCCAGAAATCTGCCTTCCACTCTGTGTAATAGAACTTCTGCAAAGAGTTCACACTTCTAAAACAAAAGGCAGGAAGGGAGATTATCATTGGGAGCAGTTCTACTCCCTGTGGCAAATGTCTTATATTTAAGCAAAGGCTGCCTTGCCTGCAGCAGCAACAAAACATACTTTAATGTCTCAATAAATTACCTTGCCATGCAGGGAATACATGGGAACAGTTAATACAATTGTGTCATAATAATATGGAAAAATGAAAGTTTTTGAATTATGATTTAGTCATTTGACTAAATCTAATGAAAGAGTTTTAGGAATGGACATTTTTGTAATATTGAAAATGAGCATAAATCATCAAACTTAATCAGAATGATAAGATTTCTATTAGACTTGTAATTAAACAAATAAAACAAAAGAGGCAGTCAACTTTTAGTTTTGAATAGTTTTAGGAATGTGTCCAGATAATTGTAATAAATTGGGAAATCTGAAGCACGGATGGGATTTTGAAATCAAAGCTGCCTGTTTCTGTGTTATTAAGATAGAAATACACATAAATACACAGACCAACAAATAATAATTTGAAAAAAATCTTAGACAAGGTATGGAGTGAAAAGCAACCTTTTAGCCTAAACTTGAAGTTAAGAATCTATCCAAGAAAATATAAACTGAATATGGTGGCTCACACCTGTAATCCCAGCATGTGAAAATGCTGAGGCAGGAGGATTGCTACAAATTTGAACCCACCGTGGGCCTCATAGGGGATTCTAGGCTATCTTAGGATACATAAAGATCCTGTCTCAATAAAAAAGAAAGAAAGAAAAGTATCAATACTTTATTAAAAGCTAAATATAATTGAGACATGTAATATAAAGGTAAAATGGATTAATTTGGAAAATTTATTAGTAGTGCAAATGTTAGAGCAGTTGAAGATTGAAAAAAACAAGTAAGGCAGTAGAAAAAAATTAGAAAAGTTATGTTCAGTAAGCGTGGAGAGTTGATATTATGTATAGGCTTGTTGATATTAGATTGAAGTAATTAAACAAACAGTACATTCATATACCCAAATAGGGTTTGTTACATGCACTTAGAAAGGGATATAACAATGTCTTATAAAATTATAATATGCATAAATGTTGCTCTAACATTTTCACTTATAGAAATATAATACAGGAAAAATAAACTACAAATACAAATACATGCAAGGATATTTATTGTCAGAATTTTCATGATGTTAAGTACATTATGATCTTCACAGCATGGAAAGCTATGCCTCCATTAAGTGGAATGAACTAGAGCTCACTTAATCATCTCTGAGGGATTTCCATAAAATATTACTGGTTAAGCAAATAGATATGTGGAGGACTATGTATAATACAATATTTATATAAAATACCTCTCTTACATAAGTGTCTGTATATATGTGATTAGAGACGGACATGATAACATGCTGAAAAATTATTTTACTGAGAGAGAGAATTGACATGACAGGCCCTCAGCCATTGAAGTTGAACTCCAGATGCTTGCATTATCTAATGGGCGTGTACAACCTTGTGCACTTGCATCACTTTGTGTGTTAGCTTACATGGGATCTGGAGAGAGATCAAACATGGGTCCATAGGGTTCTCAGGCAAATGCCTTAACTGCTAAGCCATGAGATAAGAGTGATGGCTTGGTATGTAGCTCAGTAAAAGAGCACTTGCCTAGAGTATGTGAAGCTCTGGGTTCAGTCTTTGGGACCATCAGTAAGAAAAAGAAATATGATTGATGAAAACCAAGAGTAAAAATATCAGATTGAAAAGCAAAAGTACGATCACCAAACAAAAATACACACACACACACACACACACACACACACACACACACACACACATACACACACACACACGAGGGGGAAAAGATCAATTTAGGTCTATATGAATGGTCCTTGCTATTCTGTTAAGTATGTTTACAGAGAAATTTGTGCAGTATGACTCTAATTGACTAAAAATAATAATTGCCTGGATGCATATCTATAGAATATTTTTCTTTTTTCATGTGCTTAGCAGGTATGATATCATGTGGTGTGTGTGTGTGTGAGATGTGGTGTATATATGTGTGTGCACATGTTGCTCCTGAGCACATGCAGAGGCCAGAGAAGA
Organism: Jaculus jaculus; assembly: GCF_020740685.1. Taxonomy (NCBI): domain Eukaryota; kingdom Metazoa; phylum Chordata; class Mammalia; order Rodentia; family Dipodidae; genus Jaculus; species Jaculus jaculus. The sequence goes on along the minus strand of NC_059102.1, from coordinate 60,989,475 downwards.
AGGTGGTACGTCTCCTCCCATCACACATGCACTTGTTTTTTCTTGAGAAGGAGTTTCTTCACTGATTCAAGGACTCGCCATGTTCATGAACCCCAGTGATTCTCTGATCTCCTTTCTCCACAGGACAGGGATTACTGATCTTTGAGGCTATACTCAGGCTATTTCTATGAGTTCTTAGAATTTGAATGCAGTGGTCTCAGACACCCTTAAGGACATCACGCTTGCACAGGAGGTGCTCTTAACTTTTGTGCCACCTCTCCAGCTCCTATCTGTAGGTTTATATGTGTCCTCCATGCAAATATATACACTGTACTGGATATTTTATACTTTAAGCACTGTGAAGGGAGCAAAGATAAGAATGGTATTCTGACCTCCTTTTTATCATATATTATTTTGTTATAAAGCTTGAGTGGATATTGTAATTTCTATTATCCCAAACAAACTTTAATATTACCGTAGCTAGCCAAATGAATTTAACTACCACTGTAGCTTCTAGATTCTACAAGTATGTTGACTCTATCAAATAACATACCAATCCTAATCTGTGGCCAACATCAATGAAACCAAACTATCTTCTTGTCCCAAAATGAAATTATTCACCTTGTGCTAAGCAATTTCTAAGACACATTAACTGGTACTATTTCTCATCTGTTTGCCATTTGCTAGTAAGAAGTTGTTATTAACCTCAGGTTTACAAATATGAAAGGGGAATTCAGAAGACTTCAATGACTTGACAAAGGTTACAAGTTAAAGGTTAAATCCAGATCTCTATTTCCAGATTTTCCCCTATTAAACCACAAGTATTGCAAAGGAAGTGTTTTTGTGTCTTCTTCCATAGATGAGCAACTTTATGCACATGCCATGCAGTGAAATTTTCTTCTCTGTTGCCAAAGTGCCATTTATTCCTTCCTGCTGCCCTCCCCCTCTTCATAATGCTTAGCTGAATCTTACCCATTTGTGAAGTTATCTCGGTACCTCTGTTCCATGGAATCAAAATAAGACTTTGCCATGAGAGCTGCTCTTTGTTTTAGTTAAGATGCCTAGTGCTTAGGCTAGACCATGCCCAAAGTTTTCTTGGCTTGAGTGCCAAAGAAATAAGTAAAGTAAAATTCATAAAGAGGTTTCATAGCTGCAGCCTCATAACAGAAACAAAAAGAACTAAAATGTAAGGTGTAGCCACTGAACAAAAACAGTTGAGACAATTCGATTTTTAGCATTTGCTACTGGGAAGTGGTGGGAAATTCCACATCTGTGATGGTTAATTCTGTTGCCAACTTGATCAGATTAGAAACCAAGTACGAGACATGCTTCTTGGGTGTGTCTGTGAGGGTGTTTCCAGGAAGGATAGGTGAAGGGAGGGAGACATTCCCCCCAGAGTGGTAATGCTTCTAGTGGCAGGCTATATAAGAAGAAGCTCAGAGAGAACACAGGGTCTGGCTGCCAGTGTGACTTGCTGGTGTATCCATCTACCCTGTTGCTGCTGTCCAGCGTGGGCATTAGAACTAAGTATTGTCAGCTTTCCATTGTGGACTGAAGACCAGCCGCTCCCTTCAGAGCCAGATTGGGATTACTGAGGCAACCAGTCTCATGGGCTGAGCAGCTACTGGGTCCTCAGACTCTCCAGCCCGTAAACAGCTATTGTTGGACTGCCCAATCTATGCCCTTTAAGATAAGCTAATAATAATAAACCTCATGATAATACAGATTCATTGTATTGGTTTGGTTCCTCTAGGGAGCCATGGCTAATATGGCACACATGACTGTGCTTTCATTTCTTTTTTCTTTTTTTTTTTTGGGTGGGGGGTAATGGGCCCATGTACCTACTGCTGACCTGGAATTCCCTATGTAGTCACAGGGTAGCCTTGAACTCATAGTAGTCCTCCTGCCTCTGCCTCCTAAGTGCTGGGATTAAAGGTGTGCACCACCCGGCCTTGCTTTCATGTCTTAAATTGTACTTATGGTATCATTCAGACAGTGTAAATGTTCAAACTCTTGGGGTTGGAATTTGGTTCTATCTAGTAATGGACATGATGGTGTGACAGACCCAAGATTAAAGGATGTTATACAAGGCTGTTTAAGTGGAGCTGCTACAGTGATCTGGTATGGGAAAATGAATGTGAAAGGGGCACCTCTTCAACATCTCACTGCTCACACCTCCTGCATAATATAGACATCAAACACTATAGGATTTTTAGCCATATCACATATATTGTGTATTATTATCATATTCTTTAAGTTTGTCAATTTTAAATTCAAGTTATTTATATTTTTACTTATTCATTAATCCTTCAAAAAATTTAGAAGTCCATTAAAAATGAGTCTCCTCAGATTTTAACTAAAGGAGGAAAGAGATGGCTCAGCAGTAAAAGGAGCTGCTTTCAAAACCTATTAGCCAGGGTTTTATTTCCTAGCCACCCATATAAGCTGGATGCAAAAAGTGGTGGTGCATGTATCTGGTAATCCATTTGTAGCAGCAAGAGACCCTGGTGAACCTCCACTCCACATGCATGCAAATAAATAAATATTTTTTGAAAAGAAGTGGAAGGAGGTACAGGAGCAACTTCAGGAAGATACTCCACAAAACAACATTGTTCTGAATATAATGACCTGCTGGAAATTTCATTGTAAAACAGAAAAGCAAGATACGCCTAAGTCTGGAAAAAGAAGAAATGGCCATTTTACAGTCTGGAACATTTTAGGAAAATGTATAAATGATAAGTTGTGTAGCTCCTAGCCCTATTTCTGGAGCACCTTAAGGTGCAGGCATACAGCCCACCATGGCATCTCTGCAGAGCAGTGTGCACAAGGTGAGTTTGCTATGTCAGAGGCAACACCTCTCATCTCCACCAGACACTGGTTCTGCCTCTTTTTCTCCTTAACCACTCTGGTCATTCATGCACAGGCAAGGGAAACGATTGAGGAGCCACTGATGGCTTTGTTGTGTTTGGTTACCATTACAAACATCACATTTTGTATTTAGTGTAAGTAATAAGCTTCAGTGTGGCAAGCCCCATGCTGTGCGAGGTAAATGGTATATTCCCTCCTGATCCCACAAGGGTGCTGTAAACAAAGGAGACTTTGGCTATAAATAGGACCTGGGTCAGGAAATGTTTCATGCCAGTATTAATAATCAATGCACCTCACAGACAGTGTAGAATGGAGATTGGTAATTATCATCCAGCTAGGAAACCAATGAAATAGAGAAGAAATCAAAAACTGACTTTTCTTGCTCTAGGTAGCAGTCGGTGTGACCAGACCAGATGAAAGATTCGTTATTACTTTAATTCCCCTTTTTGTTGATTTAGCTCCTTATTGACACAGGGGCACTGGGGCTTGCTTTGAGAGTGAGCCAGCCTGAGGAGTACAGGAGTTAGCAGACATCTGCAAACTCACCACCGACTGGAGGCAAAGCTGGAAGACAGCAGCCAAAGCCAATCACTACAACCTGTGGCAAGTTCCTGGGCCCTCCATTGCCCTGGAGTGAGCGTCCTCCCCCTCAGTCTGCCTAGACCACTCGTCTGGCTGGCTGGCTGGCTGGCTGGCTGGCTGGCTGCAGCTCTCTCTACACCTGTCCCACATCCGGGTTTTGGCAGAATGAATTGAGGAGACAGCTGTGGTCATTGTAGTTCATCTGTTTGAAGACTGCCCAAATGAAAAACAAACAAACCAACCTGGTGAGTCCCATGTTTCTTTTAAGTGTGCAGAAATGCAGCTGTTAAGTTGTAGGGGAGATCAAAAGGGTACTGTAAATTCGCGACAGCAAAGTGTGCTTCCTGGCTTGATCCTTGCTGGAGATTTATTAACAAACTTTAGGAGGAAGTTGTCGATGAGAATTAGGTCTCTTAAGCTGGTCTGAATTGTGAAAGTTTTCTGAAAAGCACATCAAGTGGCTAGATTGCTGATCCCTGTGGGGAAAGTGACATAGTTGTGAGCCGGGAGGTTGGGTTGTAGTGTCAGGAGACAAATGTATAGTTGAAAAATATTTATTTCATAGACCGAGTGATATAATAGGAGTGTTTGCCTATATGTTGTCAATTCTCGGAGAAGAAAGATATATTGTGAAATGTTCAATTACCTTACTACATTGAGAGAACTATAGTTTAATCTTAGCTCCCAAGTTTGAAGTCATTGTATATGTAAAAAGAATTGGCATATTATATTTAATGTGTATTGTATTGTGAAGAGCTCAGATACCAAGTGATTGAAACAAGCAATATGGATATTATTGTTTCCTATTAATGCATTATCAGTGGGTTGCTACTTTTTAACTTGGAAAAAAATGGAAAACTGTCATTGTGGGTTGCAATAAAGTAAATCATGGTATTTGAATCTTAAAAGTTCTGAACATAAAATCTTAGACATTATAGTATTTAAGTTATATGGGCTAGAAAGATAGCTAAATGGTTAAAGGTGCTTGCTTGAATTAATTGCTAGGATAGTTTATATGTGGTTGACACTTTATTCTTTAAATTTACCATTTTAAAAATAACTTCTTGATTCATTTCCTTTACTCAGCAATAGCAATTTAAAAAACATTATTAGGCTAGAACAAATCAAATAAATGTGTCTTATTATACTTTTTATTATTACTCATATTTGTATATCTAATAAACATGTTTAGTTATTTTGAGAGGTTTTTGTTTTTCTCCAAACTCAGTTTCTTTTAGCTATTTTTTTCTACCTGAAAAATGTATCTAAAACTTTATTTTAACTTTCTACTGTTCTAATTCACAAATTTTATTGAGAACTGTTTAATATCTATTTATTTCATCAAGTTTGAATTTTACTTTGACAGTGCTTAAGGGGCTTAGGAGAGATAAAGTGTGTATGAAAGAAGCTCTTGAATTAAAAATGTATAAAGGTTAAACATCAAACATTCAGGACTCTCATGAGAATAATTCTACATTATAGCTCACTGTGGATATTAATCACTTTCTTCAGTAATTCCTATCTTCTTGGATGCATTTTTCTTTCTGCTGACATGATTTGCATTTTGTTAGCTTCTGAGATGTTGCTTCCATAGAAAGGTAGGTTTGAGAAAAGGATCCCTGAAAAGGTAGGTCTTTCTTTCATGTCCAGACCAGATTACTTACCCACTTCCTTATGTGTTGTTGGTTCAGGTACAAGGCCCTTAAAGTGATCTTGTGAAATTACTTAGATATTGCTTTGGTTGGGTCTCAAATGGAAGGCAATTGAACACACACACTTCCAAGTAAAATTCTATGGTTTTTTTTTTCCTCTGTATTGTGGCAATGAAAGTTTCTTAAGCACAGTGAGCCTCAATAATGCTCCTCAATAATGGGATAATACTAATCGTGCCAAAGCAATCACCTTTTAAACTTGTGTGTTGGATTTCTATAAATAAAAATTTATAGGCAGTCTATATTCATCACAAAACTGCTTTTATTTGCTTCCCACCGAATTTCAAATTAATTCACAAACACTTTTACTTGGTGATGGGCATGTAAGTCTGATTGTTGGAAAGGACTGGTTGTCCATTTTCTGTCTTCTATATAAAATACACCTCATTTTATTATTTTGGTGTGATTTTAGGTTTTCATTTAAAAAACATTCAATTTCTAAAATAAATACTTTAATATTTGTAAGTTGATTGTACTTAGCATTTGAGTGGGGTTGGTGTTTCACATGTTATGTGGGTGTTTAAAACTTTATTAAGCAGTTTCTTTGAAGTTCACAGCAAAATGCATGCTATTTTTGGAAAATAAACAGGAATTATGCTCATTAGAGATAAATTAGAAGATATAGAAAAGCACAGAATTTGTTATAGCCAATACTCAGTCTCAACAGGCAAAGAAAACAGTATCATGATGTATTTATTACTATGAACTACATGCATTTTGCTCACAGTACAATCCTATGGTGCACAAACTATATTCTGCTTTATGTCTTAAACATTATCTATTCTCAAGTACTTTGTTATTTTCAATAACTACATAATATTGTATTAGATGGAAAAACCATAATCCATTTAAATATTCCCACATTGGTATTTAAAAGTTCATCTTACATAAAGTGGCACTGGAGGCTGTGCTTGGTACAATGTGCTTCAGGTAATGAAAGTTCTGGGCAATCCCTACTCCCTCAAGCTGAATGTATGCACTTTCTGAGAATGGAGTTCCTCATTATGAAATTGTGAGAAAGTGATATGTACACTTTTACTTTAATGATAAGCATTGTAAGCATCCTTTATTATGGTTGATGTTAACTGAGTTCTACAGGGAGTCATTTAAAAGAACTTAATAAGGCATTAATGCATCAAGAAAACACCTTTTAAAGATTCTCCTTTGGAAATCATTTAGTGCAGTTTTCTCTCTGAAATGTATCCTTATATTTTCACATTTGTAAATAGTAATTTCTGACTTGATTAAAATTCTTGGGGTACTTTTAAGCCAACTATTTTTAATATAATGTTAGAAGTGTTATCTAAAGACTTTGGTTTTAATGGTTTATAGGATCAGCAGGGGGTGATGGATTGTTTTCAAAACTAATTATCATCTACTAGTTCAAAATAGCATCTAGCAGTCCCCAACTTAAGGGTTCCCACATTACAAAGGAGAGAATTTTTAAAAACCAACATGCAATGTCTCCAAAGACCAACGCTGGCAGTAAATCAGTCTTTTGCCTGAATCTGGGAGAACCTTCATAGCACATATCACTAACTTTAGGTTCCATCTGATCACAAGAGGAGAGATCCAGTCCACACATTTCCTCAGGTCTAGCTAAGTCACAAGCTTGCACACTGCATTGGAAAGGGAACTAGATTGCCCCCCTTTCACCTGGGGTTGCTTTGGAGGCCCAAGTACTGTTTGTCTTGCTGCTCCTAGACAACAGCATTCCTCTTTCCAAAGTTGTCAGAGGTGGCAGACCACACAGGCAGCTATGGAGGAGGATAGGTGAACAATGGCAAAGGCTCCCCCAGCCTTTGGTGACCCAGGGACAGGAAAAACCTAGCCGCAGTGCTCACAGGGTCTAGGGGTTTGAGATCATCCACCTGTTCAGCCCAAGCAACTTTAGCCAGTGGTGGCCTGATCCTGCTGGGACCCACACATGCAGAGCTGATGTTGAGTGGGTATGTGGTATGTCCACATGGCTCACACAGAGCCTCTTACATTTCCCAGTGGCTGCCTTGTCTCTACAGCATGAGAAACCCAGACAGGGTGGGTAGGAGGAATACTCCTTGAGGCCAGCACAATCATGGTGTAAATACTGCTCACTCTAACCAGTGACACCAGAGTTGTATGAATCACCTGGCAGATTTGAGAAAGGGTTGTGATCAGCACCCAGTGGGATCAACAGTGAGGCTAAGGGACCCTCAGGACCTTTTATCTGATGGCCAACACCTGGCTGTCTATTACCAATTCATTTCAGGGGCAGGTGCACTTAAAAACTATTGGAAGGAAGATGATCTGGCCATCCTCTGGATGGTGATGTTAAGGGATTACAAGTGATTTTAATTGTCCTTGCTTTTAATTTAAAAACATAGGTAACATTTTAGGAGTCAAGTGAAAGTTATCCTTAACTAGGAAACAGAAAACAGCTAAGATAAATTTTAGATTTGTTGTGCACTGGTCATGTTGCTGGGATCTTCCTGTCTTCTCTTCTTACCTTTTTGAACTTGGTGAGGTTGGCTAATGAGAGACTCTCACAGTTTCAGTTTCCCTCTGAGTTGAGCAGAGGCAGTCACCTTTTTTCTGGCTTGGGTCACTGAGGTACAGCGGTGAGGCCAGCAGGATTGCTTGGTCATTCAGATTTCCTCCCTACCCAGAACAGCAACACCAGACGCCACACCTGAAACAACTCTCCTCATCTCAGCAATGTCCTCTCTGCTCTGGTCAGGGTGTCAGGGTGTGCTGGGCAACCAGGGTTATGTGATCTGGGGGCCAGAGCCAATGAATGTTTTTAATAGTGTTTTCAAGATGTAACACACCCAGGGAGATTTGTTCCAGATGGATGCAGCATGAAATGAAAAATAAAATAAACCCCCTCCAAGCACAATATTGTTCTAAATATTTCTTTGAGGCATCAGCAGGTTTTAAATCACTGGAAGATGTGCTAAAGGCATTCTCTCTACAAGTCTGCAGCATTGTGCCTTTCCTTGCTATTTGAAATACATTTTAGGGCTGTGTGTGTGTGTGTGTGTGTGTGTGTGTGTGTGTGTGTGTGTGTAACTTTGCTCTCTGCTTGTCATTAGCAACCTCACCCATTATATTAAAAATGCTATCACAAAAAGGAACATGGCAAGTCATGATGTGAATGACAGTTACTCTTAAGTGTTTTATAACATCCGGTGTTCTCAGAGTCCATTTCTATGTTTATATATATGCTTTGAAAGGGCAAAAGCAATATAAAGGCTTAGTTCAGAAAACACCAAGTGTGAAATGTATATGTAGCAGAGCAAACAATTAAATGGTGACTAATGAAACACATCAGCTTCATAATATTAAATATTAAATCAGGGGGTTTAATTTTGTGACAGTTTCTGAAAGTAATTAGAATTTTTTTGTTTAATACATATCTTACAAAGTAGAATCAAACAGTAACTTATATGGCCCTTCCATCTCTAAAAAGGTTAATTTTGGAGCAACAGAGGATATTTTTGCAAGTAAATAACTGGGGTCAGTAAAGATAAACAGGGAACTTGCACTTTGACTGGTTTTGTCTTTGAACTCTCGATTTTATAACTGGTTCTACAACACACAGTCAGGCACGGATTTTCATGTACTCCTGGCTGCTCCATGCCTACCGTTATTCTGGCTTGTGGTATTGGTGTTGGGGCATCCAGAACACTTTACTTGTTAAATCCTAGGGTTTTAATTTATTTTGATCTTGAATTAATTTAAATTTTGAGCTTAAGTAGTTCCTTGGAAACATTTTATAAATCTATAAAATCTCTATTAGAGTTTAGAAGAAAAAAGTAATGCATCACAATTAGAGACTAAGTGTTTGAGGAAGAAAACTGCTCATCAAATGAATTTCATGTTCATTCCCCTGGAACAACATAGACTAGTTGTGTTGAACATGGGCTAGAAGATATGATCTGTGCTCTGGTCAGCTCATGGGAAGTACCACACCCCTATATAAGGTGAAATTTAAACACATGCAAGCAGGTGCACACTAGTAAAACTTGGTAATTGATGACAGGGCACTTCATTATTACAGGCCACTTTCAGGCAAGCAGTGAAGCTGTATGCATGGCAGTCTTCTTGCTAGAGACTCCATACTCTAATGAAAGAAATATAAAGCCATTTCAAATGTTTAGGCTCTGCCCACTGTCTTTGAAGCTTTATTCCCAACTGAGAATTTTATATAAAGACAACATATGCACAGCAAAGAGCACAAGCACCTTTGGCTGACCACCATAACTCTCTGAGCATGGAGAGCAGTTGGCTTGCTTGCTGCAAAATACTCACAGAGGGAGGAAAATGTGTTGACAATGGCCCAGAGTAAGTGCGAAAGCCAGAGGTCTGCAGCCTGGTGCTCACCCCAGCGGTGGTGATGACCGTATTCCTTTTCACATTCCCAAGGTTTTTGGGGGTGCTCTTTCCTCACCTGGAATTCTCAATACATCTCAGAAAGCAACACTTGTAGATGGGCAGTGATCCAATCAGTTACATGAAAGAGAAGATTCCGGAAGCCAATAAAAGGATCTGTTTTATGTTGCTTAGATTTGGGTGTTGTTACTAAAATAGCGGTTTAGTTTGGTTTTAGTACAGGAAAACAAGATGCAAGCCAAGGGTATCTTTTTTTTTTTTTAATTAAGTCTTCAAAGGGCTAGAGGAAACTCTTGGTTTACATTCCTGAGAGGATTTGAACTGTGTTAAAAACCCCATATTATATATAGATTTGTGTTGGAATTTTGAGGATATGCCTATTTTCTCATTGCTGTGTCAATGTTGGCCCCTTGGCCACAGTAGGGGTAAGTCAAGATTCACCAATAAAATTCTTTGCAGACAGGAGGAGACCTTGCCTGTTCTAATTGACAATTTGGGAATATAGTGCAATGCTGAAGAAATGCTAATATTTCACAGGCAAACTGTTTTCTGATTTGATCTGCTGACATTTCAGGGCATACCCCTTTTGGCCTTGTTAATTTACAGCAGAATGCCTTGTGTGGGCAGAGCATAGTCTGCTGAGTGCTGGCTACTCTTGTCTCCACGTCCACTTTGTACTATTGACTGTTTGTCACTCATGACTTTCCCCTCTGCAGAATTTACAGCAAATAAGAAAGCTGGAGTTCACTATGATATTGAAACACAATTCTTCTTCTTCTCTCTCTCTCTCTTTTTTTTTGGTAAAGTGGCTATTTGGGATGATTTTAATTTGCTATTTATGTAGGCCTCCTCTTGCTCAGTTCATTTTGCAGCTCATCAGTGTCTATTAAGGTGGGAGTTACAATCCTACTGCAGAGAGGGGAAGGTCCTAGATCTGTCTTCTCAGCTGGTATCCTCTGTCATTGTTTGAGTCATGTCAGGAGCAGTACTTTCTGTTTCATGTGCCATGTACATCTCTGTCTCACCCCTACATATACATAAATATGCATACAAACACATACACTTCCTTCCCTCCACAATTTTGACCAGAATTTTCATGTGAAAGAAATTAACCTAGGTCACTAATATTGAATTGCCTAGGAATATTTTTTTACCCAGTTCCACTACAGGCTAATACAGAGTTGACATGCTGTAAATCTATCTGATATTGTTGAATTCTCCTAAATGTCAGTATAATAGATATTTTCAGTGTTTTAAGATAAAATCTCAGTTCTTCAATACTATTGTCATTCATTGTCACTACTATCATCATTAGAGATGCCATTATTAGTGTTTATTACTTTCGTAGTACTAGAGATTGAACTCAGAACCTAATGAATGCTAGATAAATTCTCCATTTGTGACTAGAGAGTTTGAGCCCAGCAATGGCAACTAAAACCTTTTGCTTTTCAACTATATTAGAAGTTAGGAAGGGTTTTTCACACTATGGGGGATATTTTGATGCAGAACTCATGATTTATACCAAATAAATATGTATATGTAAATGAATCAATGATAAAATGAAATTATATAAAAGTTAATTATTTGTGTCAGGCTTGAGGTTTTTCAACTTAAGCTTTGATCCCTTAAGTACTGGTCTAAGGCACTCATTTATGGCTGCTAACGTGCTGTGCAGTCTCATTGGCTTCAAACTTGGGGTCCTCATCCTTCACCTGAGTGCTGGGATTACAAGCTTGTATCACCATTCTTCCTCAAAGATTCTTCATAAGCCAACTCGGAGGTTAAGTGCATGTTCATCCAGAAGGTAAACATAGCTTGCATATACCATCATTGATATGCTACTGAAGACAATAAGATAAAGAATTTCTCAAAGAAGAAACACAAATCTGTCATAAATAAGACACAAGTAGTCTTGAGACTAAAAAAAAACCTTATTATTAAATTTAGCCATAGAACTTCAGGCCCATGTTTATGGAGGCCATGAGTGGCCTATGAGGGGAACTTCATCTAATAAGATTCTAAGAGGACAGACAGCAATGTCTTCGTGATCTACTTATAGCCCCACAGTTACAATACGACATAGGAAATGCCATTTCAGACACACAAATAGTGGCACAAGAGAAGGAAGGGCAGGTTCTTGACTGAGGAGGTTCTGGAGATATGTCAGAACTGAAGACCTTGATCAGCTTGCTGTTGGGCATCCAGGGAATGCCAGCCCAACTTCATCATTTGATTCTTGTGATGCCTGGTCAAAGGACCGGGTATGCTTTAGGTGTTTCTTTCTTTTGGACTGAATTTACCTTTCATCTGAGGGTTTGTACAGTTTTGCTCTCTGTGTTCGGTCTGCGAATACTGTAGAAGGAGCAGTGAGATAAGTCTGGGATTTGTATCAGACCCTCTAATTACTCTATCCACCACTTTCTGTTTACGTTAGAGATTCATGGCCTTTAAGCAAATAACTTTGAAAATGGTGTTAAATGATGTTGTCAAGGCTTTTAAGAACAGAAAGGAATGTGACAAAAGCAACTAAAAGGTAATTTAAGTTTACAAAAATGAGTACAGAATGGTTATGCCTGCCAATGATATTGCGTTCCTTTTTGTAGGAGGAAGCTGTGGTTGTATGGGTGGTGACTGATTGGGTCCTACTTCATTATTTCCCTCTACAGTCATTTCTTCTCTGTAACTAGAAACAGTAATTCACAGTCCGAGGAGGGGTTAAGAAACATGACTGTTTAAGTGAGTGGTGCAAGTGAGGAGTTTAGATTTGTCTGCTGATTGACAGCTGGTTGAGAACGGAAGCAGCTGATAGCCCAGTGCTCTTGAACCACATGGGAAGTTGCTGGCACACCTGGGGGAGATTATTCCCCATAACTGAAGAAAGTTTGGGGTGAGTGGTCACAGGGAACTTATGAATTTAGTGAAAAACACATTTAACTTCCTTAAAATTTGCCCCACTAAATGAATAGTTTTACTTTAACTTGTCAAATTTTACCCTTTAGTAGTTGAAGACCTGTACAATTATGAGGTACATCCATCTACAATTGCCCACATTTGTGATATACTATTTAGGATATAATTTGAATTATGTGACCAAGAGTGCCTCATTACTGAATTTTGGTTTATATCTTTCTGCTATCTATCCATCTATCTCTCTATCTATCCATCTATCATTTACCTATCTATCACCTATCTTCCTATCATCTATCTCATCTGTCAACTGTCATTTATCTGTCATCTATCTTCTGGGGAGGAGGTTGCTGGAGATTGTACCCAGGGCCTCATGCATTCTAAGTACATGTTTTACTTTGAGTTATACCCACAGACTAATGTTATTATATTAAAATTGTAAATATAAATTGGTTAACACTTTAAGAAAACAAACAGCACAGTGAGGAAGTGAACAGGAAATGCCACAGTGTTACTTTAACTTAAAGATTCTATATGAGGCTTATGATTAAAAATGCCATGGTGCCCGTGGAAAGCAGGAACTAGTACATAACTATTTAATGCACAAAATTTCTTCACCACCAAAGAAAGCTGTCATATTTGACATGAAGCATTGAATACCAAGAAAACATTGAATGTTTCTCCTGAAAGTCTGGTGAGTAGAAACATCGTGGAAGTGTTGCATATGACATTTATTCATCTCTTCACAAGAAAAAGAGACTTATGATCATGAGTCTGTCAGTCACTGGGATAAGGATTTCTATATTTGTCAATGATATGCACTACATACAACCACAAGAAGCAGCCTGGCATTCTCAGAGTATAAAAAGAGCTGATACTCCAGCAAGAGAGTGGCTTGCATGCTTAAACTCAACATGTCCTTGCTTGGCCTCTGGAGCTGTTCAGCTTCCAGTATGTGTCTCCCATATAAATTATTTTAAGTTATTTTTATCATGAGGAATGACATTTCTAATCAAGTATATATACCATCAGAATTGATAAATTGTTGCTTTGGCATTATGTGTAGAGAAACTGAATTTTCTATAATTGACTTCAAGATAGTATAGAAGCAAAGTATAGCCTCATTAATGGGTCCATGCAAAAATCAAGACCTTTAGTCAGTAAGCCATGGAAACCATGCAATCTGATTGTCTTTCTGGCTGATCTCATTATGAGAATTCCTTTATGAACTGAGTGAGCTAGGAGGTATCGTGTAGAAAGTTCTCTTTGGAGGAACAAGCCAACTGTTGTCATGCTAAATTTTTAAGCTGTGAGTGACTGAGAGTAATAAGGTAGACTACTGGTTTTTGGAATGCTTTTGCTTGTGTTCCAGGTACAGCCAATCTCTCCCCCTGTTTCCACAGAAGAATCTCCTCACAGAAGCTCACTGCACCAGGTGTGCCTAGTGATATTGTGGGGAGAGTCTCTAAATTTATTTATGTATCTGAGAACCTAAACATCAGAAAGTTCTTTGTGATGTATTATAAAATAAGCTGAATGTTATTCAATATGCATTTGGAACTCAACCACATATGATTCCTTATTAGATTCTTTTCTAACAAAATGGTACCATTACCAAAGGTTAAAGAAAATCTATAGAGAATTGAGTTTGTATTTTGTTTGGACATTGACTCATAGTTTCTCTTTGAAAATTGGCAGGGGGGGAGGCTATTTTGTTTGAAAACTATCCTATCTCATTTTGTGAATAACAGTAATTTTGATTACAGTTTGAAAAAAAAAATCTATTCCAGGGCTGGAGAGATGGCTTAGCAGTTAAGGCACTTGCCTGCTAAGCTTAAGGACTCATGTTTGACTCTCCAGGTCCCACAGAAGCCAGATGCACTGTGATACAAGAGTGCAAAGTCGCATATATGCACCAGAGGGTGCACACATCTGGGGTTCAATTGCAGTGACTGTAGACACTGATGCAACAATCTCTTTCTCTCTCTCACTCTCACATAAAAAAGGCAGTCTGTTGGGCTTGCCTCAAAAACAAAACAAAACAAGACCTATTTTAAAATACAATCTCTACCCTGGGAGTGTATGAGAGAAGGAAGCATTGAGAATTCTTCCAGTTTTAAAAAGCTTTTCAGGTGATTCCAAACAAAGTCAAGCCTTGAAAATCATGTAGGAAAGCCATGCAGAGACTCTGAGGGGGATCAGCTACCCCTTGTCTGTGGACAGATAGGTCTGTCATTACTGCTCATGGGTGTGCTGTGGGTGATTTTAGCACCATGCCCAGCCAGTGAACTACTAGACTGTTCATGCAAAGATTTGCACATTCAGCTACTATATCCCACAAATACCCTCCCAAGATATGTTCATTATTATCCTGTAGTCCTCCAATGTGCCTTGATTTTTTTAAAAGCCTGGTTAAAATTCACTTGCCACTGGGTAAGTTGTATCATTCAAAATCTGGCCATAGACAATAAAGCCACATACACCTGGTTAAAATTTGAATTCTAGTATTGATTTTTAATACCTGACTTTTTCCTTATTCATGGAGAGTTAAGTAAATCACACTTATAAACAATACTGGTTCCATCTTATCATACCTTATAGTCATATTTCCTTTCTATGTAACATTAATAAGAACTAGGAGATAAGATGATTATATTGCAAATGTGTTTGCTTTATGACTTTGTGATCCAGCCTCCAGCTAGTGTGTGTGTGTGTGTGTGTGTGTGTGTGTGTGTGTGTGTGTGCATTTGTATGCACATATACAAATAATTAGGGATAAAGAACTTATTTATTTGTCATTCCTGATTATCTTTTTATTGAATTCAACCTCAGTCTTATATATACACAGTCTTTATAATGATATCCATAGAATTTGTATATGTTTATTTTTATTTTTTATTTTAGAGAGAGCAAGACACACAGAGACAGACAGAGAGAGAATTGGTGCATCAGGTCCTCCTGAAATTGAACCTGAGATGCTTGTGCCACCTAATGGGCATATGCCACCTTGTGCTTGCCTCACCTTTGTGCATCTGGCTTACATGGGATCTGGAGAGTCAAACATGGGTCCTTAGGCTTTGTAGGCAAGAGCCTTAACTGCTAAGCCATCTCTCCAGTCCTATGTATAAATATTGGCAGGCTATCCATTCCTTATTTCAAAGTTCTATAACTATATGATGTAAATATTGAAATAAAATCACAAGGAATTCAGTCTTGTGTAGTTCAATTAGTAAGTTATGTGGAGCTAAATTAAAGGCATTTGAAATACAATGTTTTGAAATACTTGTTTCATCCAACGTAGAATTAGCATTTTCCACCCACATAAAGGCATAATGGTGTTTTTTGTAAAACACATTTTCATTAATAACCAGAGGTCTTATAATTGCATAGATTCATGCACAAAATCAGAGTATGCCAAGAATGATCAGAAGACAATTTTCACTCATTACTTCTTTCTGATGTAAAATCAGTTACTGGGTCATTTTTCTTTGAGAGTAAATATAGCTTTGATTATATCTAGGGACTCATCTTATGGTCCTGTAAGCTTTCCTCCCCAGGATGGAAAGAGCAGACAGCAGATGGATGGGAGAAGGTGTTATAATATTACAATGCAGTCTTGCAAATAGGTGTGAAGAATCACCTTCCTAAACTTTCACAGGCTGCTGCTTCTGGTGCCTGCACCTGTGTGGCTGCTGAGAAATTTTTAACAATGTAATGAACATTCCTTCTTTGGAGGCTGTCTTTGTATCTCTCATGCTTCAATTCTCCTTCCATAATGCTTCATCTGGGGGCCTGCCTGTGAGGCTGGGGAGTCACAAAGGCTACTTAACCAAGTTGAGGCACAGAGGAGGAATGAGGGTTTTTGTAAAGACTATGGCTATTCTCTGTATGTTTTAGGCTAAAGGCAAGAGGTTAAAATGTATCAAGGAGGAAAGTCAAGAGCGCAAACCATACACCCAACAATCAATTTCTTGAGGTTACAAACATTTGAATGATAAATGAGTCCTCTTCTCTGGTCCGGAGACAATGACAGATTTTCATATGCAAAAATCTCCTACTTAGGCTGCTTGACACATTTTCTGACCCATGCTAGCTTCAACTAGGTAAGTTAGGCTATATTTATTTTAAATGGCAAAATTATTTATGTAAGGAGATACATTCATTATTTAGAGTATTTTTGAATTTTTTTTACAGTCCTTACAATATCAGCTTGAAAGAAAAGTAAATGGAGCCAGGCATGGTGGCTCACCCCTTTAATCCCAGCACTCGGGAGGCAGATGTGGGAGGATTGCCGTGAGTTCGAGGCCACCCTGAGACTCCATAGTGAATTCCAGGTCAGCCTGGGCTACAGTGAGACCCTACCTCGAAAAACCAAAAAAAAAAAAAAAAAAAAAAAAAGAAAAGAAAAGTAAATGGAAACTGAAATATTCTTCCTGAGAGTTAGTGTGAAATGAGAATAACAGTACTGGTTTGAGGAAGGTGTGAGTCTCATGGCCTTTACCCACATCATGCAAGCTTGATGTGTTTTGTACTATACAACTCTGTGTGTGTGGGATCACCATTATAAATGTGAATGGTATTCTGTGTGTAGTGTGAACTTGCACATTTATACTTGGTGGCTCAGCATACATGACCTGCTCTTCCTATAGGATACCTGAAGGTTATGAACTATTGGGTATTTTAATAATCTGCTTGAGGTGC
The DNA here is from genome assembly GCF_020740685.1 of Jaculus jaculus. Lineage (NCBI taxonomy): Eukaryota > Metazoa > Chordata > Mammalia > Rodentia > Dipodidae > Jaculus > Jaculus jaculus. The sequence goes on along the minus strand of NC_059102.1, from coordinate 60,972,355 downwards.
TTTTTGTTATTCAGTTTCCAGTCGCAGGAGTATGTGCAGTTGCTGTTAGGGGAAGAGTAACTAGTTAGCCATTTCCAGCATGTCATTATTTTATCCTTGTTAGGCTGCGTTGGATTATCACAGAAGTTTTAGGGAGAACCAGTTGGTGACATTCTCCCTCACATGCATTCACTCCTTTGCTTGTTTCTTCCAGTGTTTTGGTCCCACTAAAGAAAAGTCTCAATAATGCAATTCACCCACCTGAAGTATACATTTCAGAATATCCATTTGAAGGTTCCATTACTCAGAGCAGTTCGTCTTCAAATTGCCTTCTGTGAGGGATAACAGGGAGTATGTAAATAATACAAATTTCTAGTTTCATTTTAAAAAAGAAATCTAAGGTAGAGCCTGGAGACTTTTAGGGCCTCCTGTGTGGCATCATATTTCCTATGATGAGGAATTCTCTCTTGAGACAACTATTCTCCCCTAGTTCCTCTCACTTGCCTCTGCAACGCTGAAGTCTGTAACTGAAGTAAGTGCTAGCCAGGTTAATGTGTCTTCACATCTGCACGTACTGGGAAGGCCTTCATAATGGGTTTTGCAATTTACTCCGTTGTATCATGGTTTTTAATTGCTCCTATTTGAACTACAGCTTTTCCAAAGCACAGAGCCATAGTCCAGCTCACAAAGTGCTCACTGACCAATGGGTGCCTGCATCACGTTTCAAAATGCTCTTTCCAATGAAGGCAGGAGGAGTTCGGTGCAAGGTTAAGAAAGCTCCCTGGGGTTTTGCCACCCTGCTCGTGCCAGCTGTGGTTCCTGGATGCCCTGCTGCCCCTGTACGTTGGTGTCCCAGGGGCGTCCAGGCAACTGCGGAGCAGGGTCTTGAGTGGCCGTCAGTGCCACGGGAAGAAACACCCGGGAGACAGCTTCAGAGAACAGCTCGTTTATTTGCCAAGGGACTGGGTTAAGAAGCGTTTGTGAAAGAGCGGGAAGAGGTAAGGGTAGGTACGGGTCACAAGGGGCCTGGTTAGTTCGAAGGTCCTGCTGATGCCTAATTAGCACGTAGTGACTTCATGGTTGAGCCGGAAAGGGTCGCAAGGTCTAAGCAGTGGCAGGAAAAACCGTATGGGGTACGGGTAACAGGGGGATTGGCTGTGTGAAGGCTGCTGGCTGTTACCTCATTAACACACAGGGACTTGGGCTGGAGAGATGGCTTAGCGGTTAAGCGCTTGCCTGTGAAGCCTAAGGACCCCGGTTCGAGGCTCGGTTCCCTAGGTCCCACGTTAGCCAGATGCACAAGGGGGCGCACGCGTCTGGAGTTCCTTTGCAGAGGCTGGAAGCCCTGGCGCGCCCATTCTCTCTCTCTCCCTCTATCTGTCTTTCTCTCTGTGTCTGTTGCTCTCAAATAAATAAATAAAAAATATTAAAACAACAACAACAACAAAAAAAAAACATACAGGGACTTGCCTGGCAAGTGTCAAGAGGTCACAGGCTCTGGGGAAAGTGGAGCCTAAGTCTAATCAGAATGCCCAGGTGTCCCGGGCTGGGGGAGGGAGCGGCCTCACTCCTGCCCGCCTCGGGACCCAACTTGTCCGGGTCTAGGCCAGCTGCGACCTCCTGCGGCCCCGGGCCCTTAGCGGTGCCCATTCTTCAAAGGCAGGGAGCATGCTCTTTCCAGTGAAGGCAGAAGAAGTTAGGTGTAAGGTTAAGAAAGCTCCCCGCGGTTCGGCCACCCTGCTCAGGCAGCAGGGTACTTGGCTGCACAAGTGTCATGAAAGCCGTATGAAACACGCATGAGCGAGCATGGCTGTGTTCAAGTTACTGATGAGGGAGCCTGCCAGCCTGGGAGCCAACTGGTCCTCCCAAAGCCACAGGACCAGCCAGGGGCCTGGTCAGAACGTAGTTCAGTTAGAGCATATTTCCCCCTTCCTTCCCCTCCCTCCCAGCCGCTCTCCCTTCCCCCACCTCCTTCATCTTATTCCTTTGTCCTTCTTTTTCTCGCCTCATCCCCTTCTGTTCTCTCCTGCTCTCTGTTGTTCTGTTCAGTTATTTCCCCTTTCTTTCCCTTTCTTTTGCTCTCCCTTCCCTTCTCTTCTGTTTTCCTTCTCCCCACCTTCTCTCTCCCACTCTCTCCTTCCTTCCTTCTTTCCTTGAAGGACATATGTAGTCAGTGTAGGCAGCACTGACTGATGAATTAATGACATTTGCGATCCTTGTGTTCTGGCAAGTGCCTCTGGGTATTATTTCATCTCAGAGAGGATAGCAGGTAAATTTTCCGAGTTTCCTTCCTGGTGACTGTGGTATCTGCTTAGGCTACTGTTGTGCCATCTATGTAAGTATAGACCCTATATAGGGAAACTTCAGAGCAAAAATTCTGGTCAAGTAAATCCATGCTTTGAGGCAGCAGTCTTAGGGTCACACAAGCTGTTGAAATAGATGAACATGTCTCATTGCCTTGACATTAATATGCTCTTTCCCCTAAAACTGATGGTCTGAGGTCTACTCTTTCCCTCTTGCCTCTATGATCACCCTTTTCTCAAGTGACTTTTCCCCCCCAACATATTTGTAGCACTGTGAGAATGAATGAGGACACTGTTCAGAACTGTGTCAGGCCATTAAGTGTGAACCAAGACCATTACAACTCAATGAATAATTTATCTGTCACACTTCTACTTGACCAAAGGAGGGCAAACCTCATCTACTTCTTAAATTTTACCATGACAAATGGCCCTAGGTTGGTTAAGCTTTTGAATGTCAGACAAAGGGACAATTGAAATACATCACTCCTCAAGGAATAACTAGTAATCTTAAATCAAAGAAGGTTTCAGCAAGAAATGATGATGTGACAACACTATGTCAACCATACAGTGTGCCCCTGGTGACACCTCGAGGCTTTTCTCTCCATTTCAGTCTTGGAATTGGAACTCAGAAGTGAGATGGTTGTCACAGGGATTTGTATTAACACATTTATTTAAAATGAAAAATGAAACCAGACTTTGGGGACAAAGTATAAATCTGATTTTGTTTATGGGCTTGACAAGTACAATGTTATAAATCAGGTTACATGACAGCAATCTCCTCTAAGTCACTGAAGTGAAATCTTTAGCTCTGGCATTGACACAACATGTTTTGAAGACCATAACAAATTTAAATGACACCTGTGGCAACTATTAAACACAGTAGGATCTTAAATGGGAACCGTATGTGAGTGGTACAGTGTTTTGCAGTTGTTTCAGCAAAAAATTCTTTGGAGATCTTTTGAAACCCTTGCGCATTGGCCCAGTCAAGGTTCCTCCCCTCTCTCAGGCCTCAAGCCTCATTATCAGGTCCTACACATTTCCACTTCCGCTCCTGTTTCTCACATGTGCATCTACTGTGAGCTTGATATCTCTTCAAATGGGTGGACATTTTGCTGGAGAAATAACTAAAGGAGGACTCTTCCATGCTGCCCAGTTGGGCCAGCCCAATGTTGTGGCCCAGACAATTTGTGACAGGGTTTGTTAAGGTTTGATGATGCTGGAAAACTTGTTAAAGTCAATGTGTTCTAAAACATGTATGCTTTTTAGGGGTAATATTTGGCAACCATGAGGTTAAGTTTCTATTCACAGAATGTCAGAACATATACCCTAGTCAATTGTTTTTGATCCATGTAGAACTTGACTAGAGTGGTGTTTTTTAATTCTTTGAAATCTTACACATAGCTGACCACTATTTTTCCTTATTTTTTTCATCAATGAATCCTAACATGATGATAGACATAGAAACAAGGAGGCAGTTGAAAAAGTACCTGGAGGAAGTCTTACTGGTTAATTCACAAGGGTTGGGTGGCAACTGTGGGAGGCTTCTGAGAGAGTGATAAAGTCACAGTTATGGAGGAAAGAAAGTGAGGCCAAGAACAACTCTTTTCTCTTTTTTTGTAAAGCTTTAACCCAAACTTGCTAAAATGTGACTCAAGAGTGTTTCCCAGCTCTGGTGCCTGAAGATGATGTTTTCTTTGAATTGGCCTCTGCAAAGGATGGTCGCAAACAGAGGGTCACACAAAAATAGACACAGGCTTACCTATGGGAAAACAGGAGTTCTTAAACTACTCAGTCTACATCTCTGGATGGTTCTGAAAAATAATATGAACAGCTCGGCAATAGTAATTGCAGCAGACAGCTTCAGGTCATTGGGATGAACTTCCAAACCAGTTAAAGTTTATAGGATGCATGGAATTTATTTGAAGCTTACAGATGCAGGGGAAGTTCCATAATGGCAGAAGAAGCTGGCCCCCTTTTGCAGCTCCTGTCAGAGGGAGAAAAGCAACCACCACTTGTACAGGCAAGCTCACTCCAGGAACCCCAGGCAGAGCTCAAGCACTCTGCATATCTTAGACTGGAATTCAGATTCCCTTGCACATCCTAGGACTGGACCCTAGGATCTACCCACAGTGCCACTTCCTCCAACCAGGTAGCAGGTGATCTAAATTACAAGCTTTAATAAACTGCTGAGTCTATTGGGGGACATATATTCAAATGACTACAGTAATCTAACTGTAGTTTTTGACTGACAGAACTACCTAAAATGACTGTTTCTAGATGCTTAGCTCAAGAATGGTGCCCTCATATGTCCACTCTGCTTGGCAGTGACAAGAGTACCCGCCCACATTGACTGTGTTCATTGTACACTGCAAGGCTGTGAAATCTATCCAAAGTATATTGTAGAATTTCACTGTGACACTTGTATACAATGCTCACACCAGCTGATTAGCTTATGTAGCAGTTGATTCATGCCTAATTAGAGAATGTCTATATCAGAGAAGAAAACAATAAAATGAGCAATTTATGAAATGACTTTTTACACTTGACAGATCTAAGTATGCTGACATTGCGACAGCAGGTAACCCCTAACCTAACTGTATCATAATCACAACGGATCCTTGCATCGGTCTCAGTTTCTGGCTTAAAGGATTTGCTTTCTTTGGCTCCCAAACCTGTAATTTTCCACACAAGTGCCTGTATCACCTTGTGTGTCTGGCTTACATGGGATCTGGTATGTCAAACATGAGTTCTGAGGCTTTGCAGGCAAGTGCCTTAACCACTAATCCACTTCTCCAGCCCAACATTCAGTATTTTAACAGATTCTAGAAGCTATATTTGTATACTATGCTATTTAATCATCATAGTAAATATTTTGTGTGTGTGCACTCACATGCACACAACAGTGTATCTTACCCCTGCAAGTGAATGCTTGTCCAACTTTATGTGGGTGGCCGGGGAATTTAACTGTGGCTGTCAGGCTTTGTAAGCAAGTGTGTTTTATCCCTGAACTATCTCCCTGGGCCCAGAGTTTATTTCTTGATGTAAAGCACTAAGAACAGTATTTGGCACACAGTAGGTATTGTTTTACCTAATAATACCACTACATAATTATTCTATGGTTTTACTTTTAGACTCACACCACATTCCTGGCATATTATATATTTAGTATAATATACTTGTATTAATATTTAAAAACTGTTCCTTGGTTACTTTAAACTTCCAATGTGCTTACTAGAATTCTTTGTCTTGCTCTAACTTTGCCTTGCCCTTTTTCTTTACAAAGGAATTTACTTTGAGAAGAAAATTCCTCAGAAATATACTTCTCTGTTTTGTTTTCTGCATGTGTATGTGTGTGGTGGGCATGTTTGTATGTGTGTTTATGTGTATGAGCAAATGTGCTTCTGTGCATATTTGGAACATAATCTACTTTTTTTGAGAATGGATCTCTCATTATGCACTCACCAATTAGTATAGACTAGATGACTTGCAAGCTTTGGGGCTCTGCCTGTCTCCATCCTGCTCTGGATTTGCAGGCACACATCACCATGCCTGGCATTTTATGTGGTGTGGTAGTTTGAATTTTTAATCCCCCAACAGACTCAAGAGTTTTATTAAAGCTTGTAACTTGGATTTCTAAGCACCTGGCTGGAAGAGGTGTCACTGGGGGCAGATGCTTGGGTCCAGCCCAAAGGTGTGTTTGGTGTTGGATCTGATTTCCAGCCTAAAGTTATGCAGAGTGCTTGAGCTGTGCCTAGGTTCCCCGCTGTTTGGATGCTGGTTTTTCTCTTGCTTGTGGTGTGTTTTTGTCTCTCTGCTTGGATGTGTGAAAGAGGGCCAAATCCTCCTGCCATCTATGGAAGTGCCCCTGGATCTGTAAAGGTGAAATAAATCCCATCCACCCATAAACTGCCTGGTTTGGAAGTTCATTCCCTCAGTGAGGAGCTGATTATAACATGCAGGTACTGGGATCAAACTTGACAGATTGAATAATCTTCCCAGTCCTGTTATTATTCCTAACAGGATCATAGCTTTTGTACAGAACTTCTAAATACTGAGTTGCTACTGTGATCTAGCCTTGTTTTTTTGTGTTCTTCTATTTTACTCAGGAATTAACTTCACCTTTTCCTAGTGACTGCATCATTTTTTTCTATTTAGGTTTAATAAACTAATCCTAAAAATGAAGACCAGGCTGGAGAGTATGTAGTGAATTGTTACTCAGCCCTAGATTCTAAAGTTGTTATTATATTTTGGAACTTTTAGCTATTTTATTTCAGGGAAGTAACTACAGATATAATCCAAATCTGGAAATTATCCTTTTGGGTCAAACAAATACTTGGAAAATTTGAAATATTAGAGGGAAATTATGAAATATTGTCATGAAATGTCCAAGGAACTTGAACTTTTTCCTTTCTTCCTTCCTTCCCTTCCCTTTCATTCCTCCCTTTCTCCTTTTCTTCCTTCCTTCCTTCTTCCTTCCCTCCCTCCCTCCTTTTCTTCCTTTCTTCCTTCCCTCTCTCCATTCTTCCTTCCCTCCCTCCTTCTTTCTTCTTCTTTGAGTAAGGACTTGCTATGTAGCCCTTGGCCTTGAACTTGAAATCCTCCTGTCTTAGCCTTTTAAGTGCTGGGATGACAGACATGGGACACTGTGACACAGGGAGAATTCTGAAGGAAAACTTAGTACAAGGATAGAATGATTGTTTTCTACATGACTCAACTCACATTCTAATGAAATCTAGGTTCCTAGGATAAAAGCTTTGACCATGAAATTTTTCATGATTTTAGAGAACACAGATTTTTTGGAGGGTTGGGACCATTTCCTTTATTGTTTTATTTTTTGCCCTGTGCACAAGAAAGTTCCATACATAGATAGATATGTTGTTGATAAAATACCCTTAAGGTGAAACAAGAAAAGTGGACATCAGTATTGTGTGTCTGGGGTAAAACATTATGGGACACTCACACCATCTGACTTCAGCATTTTGTTTGGTGGTTTGCATATTAGGTTGTTAGATAATATCCAGTAGAATGTTTTTCTGGTGACCTTAGTGTCTTGTGACATGAGTGGGACTCCAAGATTGAGGCTCAGTGGGCTTGGGGATGCACCTGACACCAGGGAGGCCTGGCCCCACTGACTGATCTTTCTTTATTGCTGGCTTCTTATCTAA